>NW_026652285.1:105907290-105984747 GCF_009828535.3 Hylobates moloch
GGTGGGCAGATGGATGGGAGGATGGGAGTGGGTGAGTAGAAGGGGGAACAGATGTATAGAGAAACAGGGATGTGTGGGCTGGTGGATGGGTGGATGCAAGACTGAGTGGGTGGCTGGATTAATGGGAGGTGAGCAGCAGGTGCCTGGGAGTCTGGGGAGTGGGTTTGTTGGTTGGCTGTGGCTGGAGAGATGATGTTAGGGCTTGAATTGTGTCCCCCGCAAAAGATATGTGAAAGTCCTCACCAGGACTGGGAATGTGATCTTATTTGGAAATGGGGTCTTTGCAGATGTGATCAGGTTAAAGTGAGGTCATTAGTGTGGGCCCTCATCTAATCTGACTGCTGTCCTTCTAAGAGAACACGGTTGGGCATGGTGGCTCATGCCTGTAATCCCAGCACTTTGGGAGGCCAAGGCGGGAGGATCACCTAAGGTCAGGAGTTTCAGACCAGCCTGGCCAACATGGTGAAACCCCGTCTCTGCTAAAAACAGAAAAAATAGCTGGGCATGTTGGTGTGCGCCTGTAATCCCAGCTACTCTGGAGGCTGAGGCATGAGAATCACTTGGACCCAGGAGGCGGAGGTTGCAGTGAGCTGAGATCGCGCCACTGCACTCCAGCCTGAGCGACAGAGCGAGACTCCGTCTCAAAACAAACAAACAAACAAAAAAGAGAACACCTGGAGAAGGCCTTGTGACACACGCAGAGACTGCAGTGACGCAACTGCATGCCCAGGAAGGCCAAGATTCCCCGCCACCACCAGCAGCTGGAAGAGCAAGGAAGGGTCCTCTGCAGAGTGTCAGATACAGACACCCTCATTTTGATCTCCAGCTTCCAGAACCGTGACAATAAATTGCTGTTGTTTTAAGCCACCAGGTTTGTGATCCTCTGTTCTGGCAGCCCAGGACACTCATGAAGATGGGGACGCATGAGCTGTTGGGTGGGTGGGTGGGTGGGTGACGAAAAGGCAGATGAAGATCCCAAGTATGTCCCAAATATGGCTTGGGACATACTTACATTAAAAATGAGTCATTATGTATCCAAAATTCAAATGTAGCTTAGCATCCTGTGTTTCTATTTAATTCTGGCAATCCCACCTGTGAGAGCATGGGGGGTACTGGGCCCCACAGTCCCAGGAGAGAGGTGGCTGAGGGCCAGCTGCCACACATCCTTTCTGGAAGAATAGAGAGGAAGGCAGAGGTGGGGAGGAGAAGGAAGACAGGAGGGAGAGGTGGAGGAAAGTAATGAGGGCCTGGGGCCTGGGATGGGGCAAAGGGGGCCGGACAGGGGGGCTCAAGGCCAGGTAAGGGCAAGGAGCAGTGTGCTCAGGGTGCCCGAGGGGACAGGGTGGCTTGCCAGCTCATCTCAGTGCCTGAGGCTGTGCCCATGGAGTGACAGGAACATACCCCCCAACCTCAGGCTCCATACCTGGGGGTCGGCTGACATCTGCGGAGAAGAGCCAGTCAGCAGCCTTCCTTGCATCCAGCCCCACCAGGTAGAACTTCCCGAAGTAGGACATGTCAAACACAGCGGCGGCCCCTCTGCAGGCCAGGCACTCCTTCTTGATCTGAAAAGTTCCAGGCAGGTGGGAATGCCAAGGGGGCCTTTGGGGCATGCTTCTTCCTCAAGAATGTGGAGAACGAGGGGTCTTTCCAACACACCTGTACTGAGCCTCCCCTCCCTCTCTTCCAGCCCACACCAAGCCCTTCTCAGCTCAGGTGCACACTGTGACACATGCTTCTCAAGCACAGGACATGCTCCCCAGGATAGATTATATGCTAACCCACAAAACAAGGCTCAATAAATTCAAAAAAGTTGAAATCATACAAAGGATGTCCTCTGACCACGATCTAATTAAATTAGAAATCAATAGCAGAAGAAAAATTGGAAAATTCACAAATAAGTGGAAATTACACAACACACTGCTAAAGAAGCAATGGATCAAAGAAAAGAATCACAAAGGGAATCAGAAGCTACTGAATTAAGGGAAAATGAAAGCACAACACACAACCACTTATGAGATGCAGCTAAAGCGATGCTCACAGGGAAATTTCTGCTTGTATATGCTTGTATTATAAAAGAAGATCTCAAATCAATAGCCTGATCTTCCACTTTGAGACACCAGAAAAAGAGCATAATTAAACCCAAAGCAAGCAGAAGGAATGAAATGTTAGAACAGAAATAAATAAGAATCGAAAAATAGAAAAAAAACCCAGCAAAACAAAAAGTTGATGTTTTGAAAAGATCAACAAAACTGACAAATTTCTAGCTAGAGTGACAGAGAAAATGAGAGGACTCAAAGTGCTAAAATCAGGAATGAAAGACAGGATATCATGCCTACCCTACAGAAATAAAAGGGATTCTGGGGGAACTCTGAACAATTGTATGCCAACAGACTAGACACGAAATGGACAAATTCCTAGAAACACACAAATTACTGAAACAGAATGAAGACATGACAAATCTTAATACAACTAAAACAAAAAAGAGATGGAATTCGTAATTGAAAAATTATCCACAATCCCAGGTCCAGATGGCTTCCCTGATGAATTTTACCAAACAGTCAAAGAAGAACTAATACCCATTTTCCCCGAACTCTTCCAAAAAATATGAATAGGAAATACTTGCCAATTCACTCTAGGAGGCCAGCATTACCCTGATGCCAAAAGCAGAAAAAGATATTATAAGAAAACTACAGACCAATATTTCTTACAAATATAGATACAAAAAAATCCTCAACAAAATACTAGCAAATCAAATCCAACAACATAGGGAAGAGATTACACGCCATGATCAATGGGATTTATCCCAGGAATATGAGGTTGGTTTAACATTCAAAAATCAATTGATGTAATGCAAGATATTAAGAGAACAAAGGACAAAAACCATCTGATCCTCCAACAGATACAGAAAAGTATTTGACAAAATTCACCCGTTCATGATAAAAACGCACAACAAACTAGGACTGTAAGGGAGCTTCCCTCAGCTGATGAAAGACATCTATAAAAATCACGTCGCAAACATTATACTTCATGATGAAAGATCAGGAACAAGACAGGGGGGTCCATTCTTGCCACTCTATTCAACATTGTACTGAAGGCTCTAGCCAGGGCAATCAGGCAGGAAAAGAAAAGGCATCCAGATCAGAAAAGAAGAAATAAAAACATCCCTATTTGCCAATAACAGTATCTTGTATATAGGAAATCCTAAGGAATCCACTAAAAAAAAAAAAAAACTGTTAGAACTAATAAAATAGTTCAACAAGGTTGCAGGATATAGGTCAATATGTAAAAATACACAAAAATCTATTGTATTTCTATATTAGCAATGAACAATCTCAAAAGGAAGTTTTAAAAAATTATATTTATAATATCATCAAGATAATAAAATGCTTAGGAATAAATTTAATTAAAAGTCCAAAACTTATATTCTAAAATCTAGATTTTTTTGAAAGAAATGAGAGAAGACCTAAATAGGTGGAAAGACAGCCCACGTTCATGAAACAAAAGACTTACTATTGTTGAAATGACAATATACCCCAAATTGATCTACAGACCTAACACAGTTCCTATCAAAATTCTCAGCTGGTTTCTTTGCAGAAATTGACTAGCCAATCCTAAAACTCATATGGAGATTCAAAGGGGCCAAGAATACTCAAAACAATACTGAAAAGGAAAAACAAAGTTGCAGAATTCACACTTCTTGATTCCAAACTTGCTATTAAAATACAAAGCTGGCCGGGCGCGGTGGCTCACGCTTGTAATCCCAGCACTTTGGGAGGCCGAGGCGGGCAGATCACGAGGTCAGGAGATCGAGACCACGGTGAAACCCCGTCTCTACTAAAAATACAAAAATTTAGCCGGGCGTGGTGGTGGGCGCCTGTAGTCCCAGCTACTTGGAGAGGCTGAGGCAGGAGAATGGCGTAAACCCGGGAGGCGGAGCTTGCAGTGAGCCGAGATTGCGCCACTGCACTCCAGCCTGGGCAACAGAGCGAGACTCCGTCTCAAAAAAACAAAACAAAACAAAACAAAACAATACAAAGCTACATAATCAAGACAGTGAGGTACTAAATAAGAACAGAACTATAGATCAATGGAATAGAATTAAGAGTCCAGAAATAAGCCCTCATCTTTACAGTCAACTGATTTCAACAAGGATGCTAAGACAATTCCAAGGGTAGAGCAATCTTTTCAACAACTGGTGCTGGGCCAACTGGGTGGCCACATGCAAAAGAACGTGGCTGGACCCGATCTCACGCCACGCACAAAAATTAATTTTCATGGATCCTAGACCTAAGTGTAAAAGCGAAGACTATAAAACTCTTAGAAGAAAACATAAATATTTTTTACCTTTGGTTAGGTTCTTAGAAATGACACCAAAAACACAAGCGACAAAAGAAAAACATAGAGATGAATTGGACAGCATCAACATTTTAAAAGCTGCAAACAATGCCATCAAGGAAGAGAGATGACAACCACAGGATGGGGAGAGTGTGTGCACATTACAGATCTGATAAGGGACTTGTGTCTAAACTATATAAAAACATTTGCAACTCGATAATAAAAAGTTGGGTGCGGTGGCTCACGCCTGTAATCCCAGCACTTTGGGAGGCTGAGGCAGGTGGATCACCTGATGTCAGGAGTTCGAGACCAGCCTGACCAACATGGAGAAACCCCATCTCTACTAAAAATACAAAATTAGCTGGGCGTGCTGGCGCATGCCTGTAATCCTAGCTACTCGGGAGACTGAGGCAGGAGCATTGCTTGAACCCGGGAGGCGGGGGCTGCAGTGAACCGAGATTACACCATTGCACTCCAGCCTGGGCAACAAGAGCGAAGCCCCCTCTCAAACAATAATAATAAGACAAATAACCCAATTTTAAAAGGGACAAAGGATCTGAACAGACATCTCTCCACAGAATATACGCAAGTGGACAACAGGCCCATGAAAATGTGCTCAATATCATTAGTTGTTCCAGAAATGCAAATCAAAACCACACTGAAATGCCATTTCATACCCACCAGGATGGCTAGAATCAAAAAGTCAGATAATAACAAGTGTTGGCGAGGATGTGGAGACATTGGAACCCTCTTGCACTGTGGTGGCGAATGTAATGTGGTACAGTTACTTTGGAGAACAGTTGGCGTTCCCCCAAAATGTTAACCAGAGATACCACTTGATCCAGGCCTAGTTACACACCCATGAGAAATGATAACATACATGCATACAATACCTAGTATATGGATGTTCACAGCAGCACTGCTCATAAGAGCTCAAAAGTGAAAACAACTCCAATGTCCACCAACGGATCAATGGATGAGTAAAATCTGATGGGTCCATACAATGGAATATGATTGGGATAAAAAGGAATGAAGTGGCCAGGCATGGTGACTTATGCCTGTAATTCCAGCACTTTGGGAGGCCAAGGCAGGTGGATCACCTGAGATCAGGAGTTCGAGACCAGCCTGGCCAACATGGTGAAATCCCGTCTCTATTAAAAATACAAAAATTAGTTGGTCGTGTTGGCCTGTGCCTGTAGTCCCACCTACTTGGGAGGCTGAGGCAGAAGAATCGCTTGAACCTGGGAGGCAGAGGTTCCACTGAGCCGAGATCGCACCCCTGCACTCCAGCCTGGGGCAACAGAGCAAGACTCCATCTCAAAAAATAAACAAATATATAAAACTAAAAAAAATTTAAAAAAAGGAATGAAGTGCTGACACACACACTACAACATGGATGTGCCTTGAGAATATCACGCTAAGCGGAAGAAGTTGATCACAAAAGAACACATATTTTATGATTCTACTTATGTGAAACGTCCAAACTAGATATATCTACAGAGAGAGAAAGCAGAGTAGGGTTGCCCTGGGCTGGGGGATAGGGTGAGGTATCGGGTATCTTTTGCTGGGAGATGAAAACATTCTAAAACCTAGATCATGGTGATGGTTGTGCAATCCCGTGAACTCACTAAAAAACACTGAGTTGTACCCTTTAAATGAATAAATCATATAGTATGTGAATTAGATCTCAATAAAGCTGTTTTTAAAACACACACACACACACACACACACACACACATACACACAACTTCACTCCCTATTTCCTTCCCCAGGTTTACAAATGCCTGGGTGAGGTTTTCAGAATCTTCTATTCTTCACTGTATTTTCTACTTGGTCTTCCCCTTCAGGGCTCAACATGCCCCCCCACTGCTGAGCAGATGTGCCCACCTCATTGTTGTTATGGGAAAAAAAATAATCACGACAGCAACAACCACAGCTTCCTGAACAGTTGCTGTGTGTCGGGAAGCTGTTTCATCTCCCCCAAACTCCCTTTGAATTTACACAAGGGAACTCATATTACCCCTCACGTACCCAGGGGGGCCAGGGATGGTGGCACAGCCAGGCAGTGGCAGAGTTATGGTCCAGCCAGGCTGTGCAGGGGTGCACTGACCCTGACAGCTGGTCACGCAGATCCCTGCCCAGCTCCACATTCAGTGATGCCTCATTGGTGGACTGGATTGAAATCAGCCATGGAGAAAGTATTTACATCAGGGAAATTGGCCAGTGCTACAGAGCCAGCTTCCTCCCCTCTGCCCCAGAGAGCTGGTTGTTAAGCTGTTACCAGCATACCACTGGGACCGTCTGCCTCCTGAGCTCTCCGTGGCTTCTCCAGCCCCGCCAGGCATCACTGTCCTTCAGGACAGGGCTCCCCTTTGTCAGTTTCTGCTGTACCTTTGCTGCTGCCACCGGGGCTGCCAACCAAAACCCTCAGCAGCCTCCCGCGCTGGGCTCCTCTAGCGGGCCCGGGAAGCTGCCAGCGCCAAGAACAAGCACGTGTTTCGTGCTTTAGGACGGCTTCAGGCGCTTTTGCGGAGGCCGGATGAAGCCACAAAGCCAAGTTGGCATCTCCCCCGAGCTCCCACATCCTCGAGGGCCAGAGTCCCACAGGCTTTAGACGCTGTGGGTGCGGAGGTGCCAGACGGAGCCCCGAGCACTCCCTGGAAGGCAGCGACAAGGGACTCGGGCACCGAGCCGGCCCTGCTGCTCAGGCACTTCATGACACACACGCCTCCTCCTTCCTGCAGGAGCCCCCTCTTCCGATGCCTTGAACAGATGTTCTGCCACTGGAGCAAGCTTTGGGGGGAGATGGTGGAAACGAACGGCTTCTTCCCTTCAGGACTGGCTACAGAACCCAGTGCGGGACCCAGGGGGGCCCTTGTTCAAAGACCGTGAAGAGTTTCAAGGCACTGACAGCAGAGCATGAACCCAAGCTGGGCCCTTCAAGGCAACAGGCGACCGCAGGGTCAGACCCTACCGAAGCCGGGCTTGCGACGGTCCCAGAGGCCCCAGGAAGGAACCCCCTCGTGGATGCCTCCTAAGCTGTCCCTGGGCTCTGAGACTCTGGGCTCAGGCCTTGGCTCTGCTCCTATGTCAGATTCGCAGTGAGAAGTCACGCGTCTCCCTGGGGTGGCACGGGGAACAGCAGCTGTGCTCCACCTGTGAGCACTTTACAACGCGATTGGGCAGGCCAGGGCAGACGCTGGCCTCGCTCCTTCCCGGACAGCTGTGGGGGAGAACGCCCGTGTGGTGCAGGCTACTGCAGCGGAGAACCCCAAGACTCCTCACCTCCACCCCCTGCACGTGGAAGCCAGGTCCCCAGGCAGGGGCGACGGGCTGCCAGCTGCCCCGTGTGACCAGCCTCGCCTGCCCACTTTGGAGCAAGAGCAACAGCAAGCAGGCTCCAGGCCACGGCCCTCCCGGCTCTGGTTCCCTCTGCTTGTCCCTTGGAGGGGCCCATACGGGGCCTGATGCCCAGGAGCCTCCGGCCACCTTGTCCTGGATCTGCTCTGCGCTGGCTTCCAGGAAGGAGGAACCCCTTCCCCCACCACGTCTCATGCCAGCCTCGGCGCAGCTCCGGGGAGCGGGAGGGGGAGGCTCAGAGCGGTGCAGCCCCGCCGGGCTCCAGCCCGTCGCCTCAGCCCCCACCTCACCCCATCCCCAGCGGCACCACCACTTCCGCTCAGGCCTGGCTGCTGGCAAAATCCCGGCACAGAGGGAGGAGGGGGGAGAGGAAAACGCATGAATCCTCCTCAAAATGGAGTCAGCTGAAAAAAGCGTGAATGCAGAGCCTGAAGAGACTCCTGGGGGAGGGGGGGCCCTGCAGGGTCAGCCGAGGGCCGGCGCAATGGGAGGCTCATCTGAGGGACAGGGAGAGGGACGGACCCCCACGGTGGACCCCAGCTACGCACCGTGTCGTGGTGGGGCGGGAAGGCGAAGGTGTACTCGTCCGCCAGCAGCCTGCCGTAGGCGTAGTCCTCGTGCGCGCGGCTCCCATAAGCCCCGTAGTAGTCGTACTCGAGGACCTGGGAAGACAAGACGTGGTCCTCAGCCTCCCTCGTTGGTCCCTCGCCGCTTCCCTCCCCAGAGCGGGGTCCCGCTGAGGCTGTGATGGAGTCAGGCCTGGCCCTGCCCTCGGAGAGCCCTGCACTGAGTGCGAGTGTGTTGCGGACACGGGCGGGGGGCTCCCATGAGGTCCAGGCAACATAGCGGCACAAAGGAGGCAGCAGGGTTGCCTGGTGGGTCTGAGAGCCCAGCCAGGGCCCAGGAGGCTGGAGGAGAATCTGGGTGCACCCAAGGCGGGGAACGACATGGAGAGGTGGTTACCCAGGACCTCAGCCAGGGCTGCTCCCTGGAGCCATGGCAATCCCAGGCCCAGCTCCTGCTCTGGGCCAGGCCCTGCGGGAAGTGCCTTACACTCCCACCAGGTGTGCCCCTTTCTACAGATGAGGAGAGTGAGGCGCAGAGAAGTTATATCTCACCCAAGGGCACAGACAAGTCCTGGACTGGGCAGTGGCACGAAGCCAGGCAGGTGCGTGGGCTCCAGAGTCCAGCTTTTCTGCCACTGCCTTGGCCTCCCTGGGATCTGCCCCCATCAGACACCCCACAGCCCCATGCCCCTCCCTGGCCTCTGCTCCTGCAGATAATCCCCCCACCCCCCACCACCTGCCCTCCTAACTGCTGACACGGCACAGCTGTGAAGGCAGGTGCGGGCAATTCTTACCTCCCAGGGCCGGCAGCCCTGCCCATCCGCCCAAGCCTCACCTCCTCATCACACACAGGTGGGAGCCAGTGTGAGGTTGTTAGGGAGTCAGGCTTTGCTGGCATCTCTGCATGGAGTCCCCCCCTCCCCAGCAGGGACATCCCACCCGCTGCAGCCCTGCCAAGGTGTCCTGGACACCCAGGCTGGCTCCCGGGTGGGGGTGCAAAATCTGCCCATCTTGGGACCTGGGGTGTGTTCCTGACTCTCCTCTCCTTGCCCAGGGACAGGGGAGAGGGGCTTCCAGGGCCAGATCTGCCTGGAACACAGTGGGCTGCGCTTCAAGGCAGGGTCTGCCCAGACCCTTCCTCCCCGTAGGGTTCAAGAGGACGGCATGTCCCTAGGGGCCAGCAGGAGAAGAGACGATGACGGGCAACGCTCTGACCTCAGAGCCGAGGCCCCATTAGCCAGCTCTGGCTCCCGTCTCCCCTCCCGATGCCCTGGAGCTCTGGAGCCTGTCTTGGGCTGTGGGTTGCCATGGGGATGGAAGGTGGGTGCACAAGAGGAGACTGGTGAGACGCAGCCCCGGGAAGGGGATTTCGATTTCTGTAAATCTGGATCAAATGCTACCCCTCAGCTGGCCTTAAGGCCTTGCGTCGCCTGCTCCCGAGGGTCTGGGTCCCAGCTTTCACAGCAGGACTGCCTTTGTTCCTCCCTCTGAGGACCCAGGTCCCTGGGAGGCCCCAGAGGACGCCCAGAGTCCAGGCCACTGTGAAACCTCCATGGGAAACTGAGCACCCTGGGTGCATCAACCCGCCCAGTGCCTGCCCTCCTACGGACATAAACCAGCAGTCGGAGTGGCCAAAAATAGATGCAGAAGATGCTCCATTCCTCCTGCAACCTGGGGGAGTCTTCTTGCTGTCTCCCCACCACAGGACACCCCTTCTGCTCTGCCTGCAACCCTTCCCACTTAGGCCATGGAAGGCCTGGCCACAGCGGATGGGGAGTGGGGAGGACAGGGAGTGGGGACTGCGTGAACAGCACAAAGAACGCACTGAGCCTTGGGGGCAGGTCGGCAGGGCCGGGCTTCCCGTGTGCAGAATAACTGATCACGACAGTGGAACCACCTGGGGAGGCGGGGTACACGGAGGGGCAAGGATGGGGTACACAGAGGGGCAAGGGGGTTGACAGGGCAGGGCCTCCCAGCGGCACAGCCCAGCAGGCGCTACTCACCGGAGCTGGGCCTCGGGGATGAAACCATCCCGGTCGCTCCCAGCCGTGCCGCTCCTGGAACACGCAGCCTTGTCCAAGGAGTTCCTGAGCAGGAGTGGGGAGCAGGCACCTGTCACGCACTGCCCGATACCCCTGCGTGGGGCAGAGTGCCACATCCGCCACCTTACACCCAAGGGCGCGGAGAGCAAGGAGGCCCTGATTCTTGGAACCAGGCCCCCAGCCCAGTGTTTGCAGCTACCCTCACTGCCTCACCCTGAGAACCCCTATGCATAGAATTACCACCTGCCTCGTCTGCCCTCGCCCTGAGAACCCTATCTATAGAATTACCACCTGCCCCGATCTGCCCTTGCCCCAAAAACCCCGTCTATAGAATTACCATCTTCCCTGATCTGCCCTTGCCCCAAAAACGCCATCTATAGAATTATCACCTGCCCTGATCTGCCCTTGCCCCTAGAACCCCCATCTATAGAATTACCACCTGCCCTGATCTGCCCTTGCCCCAGGAATCCCATCTATAGACTTACCGCCTGCCCCAACTGCCCTCACCCTGAGAACCCCCATCTGTAGAATTATCGCCTTCCCCTATCTGCCCTCATCCTGAGAACCCCCAGCTATAGAATAGCACCTGCCCCATCTGCCCTGGCCCCGATAACCCTCATCTGTAGAATTACCACCTGCCCTGATCTGCCTTTGCCCTGAGAACCCCCATCTGTAGAATTACCATCTGCTATGGGATGGAATCACATCCCCACATAAATTCATATGTCAAAGGCCTGACCCCGACGTGACTCTATTTGGAGATGGGATCTTTAGGTTAAGTGAGGTCATCAGGGAGGGTTCTAATCCCATACGGCTGGAGCCCTTATAGGAGGAGGAAGCGACGCCAGGGCCCTCTCCCCGCTGCATGAGGACAGTGAGAAGGCGGCCGACTACGAGCCAGGAGATCCCTCTCCAGGAACCCATCGTCCGACACCTTGATCTTGGACCTCCCAGTCTCCGGAAATGTGAGAAAAAAAAGGTCTGTTGAATCCTCCCCACCTGTGGCCTTTTGCTGTGGCTGCCCTAGCAGAAAGATGCACCATACGACCCAGCAATTCTGCTCCCAAGTATGCACAACAGAACCGAGAGTGGGGTTGCAAACAAATTCTGTTCACGCATGTTCACTGAGCTCTATGCACAACCACTAACCAGGGAAGAGAACCCACGTGGCCCTCAGCTGATGAGTGGATCAACAAAGCGTGGTCTGCATACGCCGTGGAATATTATTCAGCCATAAAAAGCAACGAAATTTGGACGCATTTTATGATGTGGATGAACCTTGAAAACATGCTACAGGAATGAAGCCAGACACCAAAGGTCATGTATTGGATGATTCCCTGCACATGAAGTGACCCGAACAGGCAAATCCATAGAGACCGAAACAGCTTAGTGGTTGCCAGGGCTGGCGGGAGGAGATGAGGAAGGGCTGTTTACAGGGGATGGTGTTTCCCCGTGGGGTGATGAGAATGTTCTGGAACTGGGTAATGGGAATGGTTGCGCAGCACTGTAAATGCACTTAATGCCACTGAATTGTACACTTCAGAGCAGTTAAAATGGCTCATTTTAAGATCTGCCTACTTAATCACAACAACGAATGTAATGAACACACTAGAGAAACAGAGTGGGAGATTTCTTTAAAAATAAATTTGGTTTGGGAAAAAAAAGAATACCCAGTCTCAGGTTTGAAAGGGCCCTACCCGGGGGCCACCCCCTCTGACTGGAACGAGGCCCCGAGCCCAGGGCTGAGAGGGCCTCGGGGGCCGCATCTGGTTCCGGATGGCCAGCTGAGGGTCTGTCCCAACAGCACCTGCCCTCCCCTCCACCCCCGAGGCCCCAAGAAGGAGGAGGCACGCCCAAGGCCACAGCATTCATCAGTGACATGGACGTGTCCTCCCTGCCTGCCTGGGATCCTGAGGGGTGGCAATCGAGGGCACAAAATCCACCCACCCCTCAGTGAGCCACGGGGACATCCCACAGGCCACCTTTCCAAGGAGGCAAAGTGTTCATCTCAAGAGTCCATTAAAAGAGGGCAGGCTCCCCTCTCTATAAAAGAAAGAAAGAGAACAAACTTAAGCGGCTGTCAAGTGTCGCAAGAAGGCTGCTAACTAGGAAGGGAAGTCGAGGCGTGGGTGAACCAAGATTTCCCTGGGGGGCAGGGGCGTGCTTCAGCCCCTGCCAAGTTTCTTCGGTAGAGCTGCTCAGTTCTGAGGAATGCGTCTGAGCTGACTGCGAGAGGAGCAAACCCTGCATTCACCCAGGGAGGCTTCTGAACTGTCAGGACTGGCAAGGGCGTGATTACTGATTACAAGCCCGGGGGCATGCTAGGGAGACCCCAGGGCCACGTGTGGCCTGAGATCATAGCTAGTCCACCAAGCCAGGCCAAAGGGCCAGGGCAGCCTGGGAGCCAGCCCTCTGACCACTCTGGGCCTCTCCCCAGGAGGTACAGCTAATACCGGGATCTCTCTTGGGGCCAGACACTGGAATCTCAGGTGAGGGAGGCCCCTTCTCCAGTTTAAATGCCACCTGCACCCTGAGCCTCCCTCTTGCCTCCCTGCCCATCCATCTGTTCAACAAACATCCCCCGAGCACCTCAATGCCCAGGAACCAGAGTGCCTAGGACATAGCCCTTGTTCCCCAGCAAGCAAAGCGTCTAGCACGAGATGGCCAGGGAGAGGGGGAAGGAATGGAGACGGGGCTGGGAGCGCGGGGAAGGAGCTCCTGGGTCTTTGGGGACCCAGGGGAGGGCACAGGGGCAGACCTGAGAAAGGGGCACCTGACAGTGGGTTTCACTGAATGGGTGAGTCGAAGCTCACCAGGGCAGAAGAGCCTCCGCAGCAGGCTCTACAAGCAGGAGCCCCTCTCCTGGGTACGCCATGTTCTGGCTGCTCCCCCAACATGTGGCTGCATACACCCACCAAGACCCCGCTCCCCAGCACCGCTGCCCTGTTCCACTAGAATGGAAGCCCCCCGGGTGGGAGGGAGCCATTTCCACTTTATTCCCTAACGTCCTTGGCCCTGAGCACTGTGCCCAATACATGGGGGTGCCGGGTTACTACCTGGGGAATGACAGACACCTTGTCACCGCGCCTGACCTGCGGTTGGGGTACGCAGGTATTTCTGTCACCTGCTGCCCTGAGGATGTCCCAGACCCTCACCACCAGTCCACAGCAGGAGCTGTAGGGGCGTTACCTCGTGCAGCGGGTCTTTCCTCATGTTGCGCCCGGCCAGCGGCTCGTCGTGGGGGAAGGCGACAGAGTAGTTCTTGGCGTAGGACTCATGGCTTCGCTCTCGGATCCAGCGGGGGTGGTCCGTGAGCGAGTGATGGAAGCGCCTGCCACAGACAGGGGGACGGGTCACTGCTTTGGGGACGGCCCATCAGGGAAGGGCTGGCCTGGGACCCAGGGCAAGCCTGGACCTCGGTCCCCTCCAACAGAGTCCCCTTTGTGGCTCAGCATTGAGTGGGCCCCTGACTCTCCATTCGCCCCACACTTGGGTGAGCTTGGCTTTCTCCCCCAGAGCCACCCCACCCCGGTGGCCCTCAGTGAGTGGGCACTGCGGACAGAGGGCCCAGCCGAGGCTCTCATCCCCCACGGGGGCATGGGGTTCCGGCCTCGCTCTCCACACATTGCTGTCTGCTGCCTAGGTTCCAGTGCTGGGGAGTCCTGGCACCCCCTACATGACTGGGGAGGGAGCGGCCCCTCGGAGGGATGGGCTCAGACCCCCAGAATGCTCTGGGAAGGGTCCATGTGAAGGGTCTTTAAAGTTTAGCCTGGCGATGCGTCAGAACACCAGTGTCTCCCTCCTCGGCAAGAGACCCCCCTTTCCACCCGCCAGCAGGGGAGTGGGGGCAAGGGTGGCCGCCTGTCCCGTCAGGCCTCCCCAAGTCTGTGATCCCAAAGCTGGGCCCCGTCTGTGGGTCAGACCAGGGACCCATGAGGTACAGAGTCTCTGGGGGAAATCCCAGCTGTGTCTGGGGAGCAGCTGCCAATCCAGCCCCTGGGACCAGAGATGATGTGGCTGTGATAGTTTTGGGTTTGTTCCTTCGAGGCTGGGGACACAGTGTGCAGCCACTGCAGCCCCCGGTGGTGTCCAATGTGAGCCCGGCGGGCCCCACGCGATTTCTCATGGAGCTATGGAGCTCTGTGGCTGCACCTGTGGCCTAGGCCTCTGCTGCCCCTGAGTGGGCAGAGCAGCCAGTGCCCCGCGGCTTGTTCCCTGGTCTCCTTAGACCAGCTGCCCCTCCCGGATCAGACAGTGCGGAACTGCTGGCTGGAGTGAGACCTGGGCCCAGCTGCGTCAGGGCCCTGCAGCTGCCTCCCACGCACAAACCTCCCTGTCAGCCCCCGGCTTTCCCAGCACCCTGCCTCCCCCTCACACTCCACCTGCTAGAACCTCACTTCACTCAAGGCTGCCTCAGCAGCCACATCAGAGGCGTTTCTATCCTCAGTGACACCTGTCAGGGCTGATTCTTAGTCTGCACGTAATTCTAGCAAGCAGGATTTTCTGATCTGGATGGGTGGGGAGTAGAGGTGCAGACGTGAGGATTATTATTAATGATATTATCATTAACAGCCGCTGTCGCTCATGGCACCCAGCTCCAGTGCAGGCCCAGAGCTGAGTGCTGCCATGGGAGGAAATCCCTCTCTCTTTGTCCCCAGAGCTGCCTTCTGCATGGGACCCAAGATTAACTCTTTCACGTGAGAGGGAAACTGAGGCTCAGAAGGGTCTCACAAGTGTTCACAGTCACACGGCAAGGCCACGGCAAAGGCAGCCCACACCTGCGCCAGGCTACGCTGACCAGGAGCTGAAGGAGGGAGTGATGGAGCCGGTGAAGATCTGGGAGGGTTCTTGGGGGCAGCAGTGAGGTGCATGTCGGGCGGCAGGAGCAGCGAGTGACCTACAGAGTCCCAGCTGCCAATTCTGCCTGTGAGCAAGTGGGCAGAGGGACCAGGCCGGCCCAGACCACCCTGTTCACTTAAATAAAGAGCAACTCTTCCCTGGCTCACCCGATCCCCAAGGAATTTCCCTGAAAAAAACAGCCCAGCCCACACTCTAGCTCTGCCTCTGTTGGGTACTGGGCCAAGCGTCCACATGCATGAGCCTCAAGTGCACTCCAAGAGGGTGGTACATTGTTCCCATTTTCCAGACGGCGAAACTGAGGCTCAGAGAACAGGAGCAACTGACCAAGGGCCACATAGCTGACAGACGTGGGGCTGGAGTGACTGCCTCTTATCTGATTTCAAAAGGAAGTCACACGCAGGGCAGCTGCCATGGCCTGGAAGCTGC
This sequence comes from Hylobates moloch, assembly GCF_009828535.3. Classification (NCBI taxonomy): domain Eukaryota; kingdom Metazoa; phylum Chordata; class Mammalia; order Primates; family Hylobatidae; genus Hylobates; species Hylobates moloch. The sequence continues at coordinate 105,922,880 of NW_026652285.1, forward strand.
CTGGTACCCGGCCAGCCTTGGGACCCTCACGTGCAGCCTGGAGCCCAGACAGGCCCTGCACCCAGGGACGGCTCTGGCTGCCTGGTCTCCCGGGATGCCCCCTCACTGTGCGTGTCTCCCATGTGTATGATGAAGGACGACCCAGGTGTGTTCTGGCTCTGGCCTGAGGGGAGCAACCAGGAGTCTCTAGCCAGGGGAAAGCTCCATTCTGGCGCCGACGCTCTCTGTTCACTTTCTTTTCTGGGTCTTTCAACGACTTTCTCAGGCACCTCCTTCCTCTCCTCGCTGTGACTCTCTCCTGCAGGGTCTGTGTCTTGTCTCTGTCCCCGGGCACAGGCCCGAGGTGGCAGAGCATTGCATTAGCGCTACAGCCCCTGGGGGCCGGTGGCTGGTCCTGCTGGTGGCGGCCGTCCACTCTGGCACACTGAAGGGGATTGGAAGCCCCACATCAGTGACGGCTGGGCTGAGGACGGCATTAGCCTGTGTGTCCTGGGTGCCACCAGCCAGGCTGCTTGGCAGGGGTCTGGGACCAACAAGGTGGGTGCTCCTCCTCCTGCTGTACTCCAGGTCTCAGCGGCCCCGTACCTGTGCCCTTGGCTCCCAGCCCCAGAGCAGCCCATGGCACACTCCCACCAAAGTCTCAGTGATGGAAGGAAGACAGCTGACCCAGGGAGGCCCAGGCCTGTCCCCAACTTGCCAGGGGTCGCCTCAGGGCCTCTGCCAGCCCATGAGCAAACATCCTGCCTGCTGAGTGCGTGACTAGGCCCCAGGTCAGGAGCTGGGCAGGCTGGGCGGCTCCATTTTGCAGCCGAGGACACAGAGGCACAGAGAGGCCACACAGAATCTGGTTGGTGGGTTCCAGAGCTGGAGTCCCCAAGGGAGGCCAGGGCATGAAGACTGTCCCTCCTGGGGAGGGAGCTGGGTCCCTACCTGGCTCTGGTTCAAAAGCTGGGTGACTTCAGGCAAGTCACCTCCATTTTGCTGTTTGTGGCAGGAAGGGCCTGAACTGGCCCTTCCTTGAAGTCCTTTAGAGCTTTATCATTTCCGGAACATTCCTCTCTTGGGAGAGTGCAGGGGCGCAGGCCCAGATGGGCTCTGAGTCAGCCAGAGGAGGCTTCACTGTGTTAGGCGCCATGGAGGGGTGGCCGCTGGGGGACCTCAGTGTCACTGTCTGTCTCTGTGGGGTCAGACATTCTCCCCCACAATGGGCATAATGTCCTCATCAGGCCAAGAAAGGACTCAGTCAGCAGAGGCGAGGGGTGCACTGAGCTGAGCCAGGCCTTCTCCCTCCGGAGCCCACCCCACCTACTGCCTCCCCAGGGAGGCTGTCCACCAGCAGCAGCCGGGAGCAGAGTGGGCTGGAGGGACCCGGAGGCCGGCCTCCCTCCAAGCGGCCCTGCCTCGACAGCCACCCCACAACGTACAGGGTGCGGCCCAGGCCACAGGCCCTGCTGTGTGGGTCGGAGAGGCCACTGCCATGGGGACGAGACACAGGAGGAGCCTCCCTCCTTGCTGGGGAGCGCCTGCACCACTGTGCTGTGCTCTGCAAGAGATGGCCCTGACTGGCAGAAGGCCATCGGGATAGGCTGCCGTCACTGGCTCTGGCCACTAGCACCCCAGTCCATGCATCAGCTGGGGATGACTTAGCATTTCCATGTGCAGACCCCGTGCCGGGCGCCTCACCAGCATAAATGCCCTCCCTGCTCCCAAAACCTCTGCAGCCCCTCCCCATCACCCTGCATTAGAGACGAGGAAGTGGCTTGCACTGGGTCTCATTCCTGGCCACTTTGTCAGTGTACGATTGAACGGGACAGCCAGGGCTACCTGCCTGCAAGCCGCGGTGGCACACACACTCAGAGCAATTTTCCCAGCTCAGCCCTGCTCCCTCCTGCCCCCAGGCCTCAGTCTCCCCATCTGTGAGGTGGGGTGACGCCATCCCACTGATGACTCCAGAGCTGTCCAGGGGCTCAGGCAGGACCCTGGGACAAGAGATCTTGGAAGTTGTAAAGGGGCGTGGACCTGCCCCCCAGCCACCCCCTCAGCACTGCCCACCTTCTGCTGGTGGCCTTCCTCCCTCACTGCTGCCCCTTCCAGGAAGCCACCTGGATTTCAGACAAGGCTCCTTTCTAAGTAGCCCTCACTGTTTACCCCACCCCACCTCTCCTGAGTGGCGGGCCCTGCCCTTAGGTCCCAATGGGCCTTACCTGATGTCATAGCCATGCATGTCCTTCTCTGGGCGCCCATGGATGATCCAGTGGGCCAGCTCCTGCCCACAGCCACCACCCAGCATCATTCCTGGCAGGAAGAGAAGCACAGGGCTGCGGTCTGCCCCCCAGGGTCCGCCACCCATGTCCAGTCCCGTGCCCCCATCTCCATGGACAGCACAGACACTCCAAGCCCTGCTCTCACACCTGGGGTGCTGCGCGCCTCCCAACTGGACTGCTGCTGGACTGGGCCCTGGCACAGGTGCACTCTGGGAAGCAGGAGGGGCTGGACTCCCCAGCCTCTCCTGTCTCCACCACTGTCGGGGACCACGGTGCTCCTGCGCCCGCCTCCCCCAGAGCTCTGGGAATGACAGGACCTCCCTCCTGGGGACCAGGAGGGCTGCTGCCTGGACTCACCCGCGCTGTTGAAGCCGCAGCCCAGGAAGAACCCTCGGAGCTCAGGTGCCTCCCCCATCAGGGGCTTGTGGTCGGGCGTGAAGGATTCTGAGAGGAGAGAGAGGCCTGGAGTCCCTTTTGCAGTGCACACACTCTTGGGGTGGGGTCTTCCAAGAGAGCAGTGATCAGGCCGGGGTCTGCAGGTGCCCCTCCACCCAAACCCTCTCCCTCCTCTAGGCCCTGCTCAGCGCCACTTCCTCATGGGGGCCTCCCCGCTGGCTCCTGCCCGTGCTCTCCGAGCCCCTCCACGTGTGCTGCCAGAACCAGCTGATGGCGACCTGGCTGGGTTCTGCCTGGTGGGGTCCCGCTCTGTCTTGTGGCCATTGTCCTGCCGACAAGGAGCCCTTCTCTGACCCTGGAGACCACGCTGCGGCTCCCCACTGCACCAGCGTCCTGTGTGTCCCTGCCAGAGACTTGTCACTCCTGCCCACTGGACCTCGAGAGGGCAGGGACCAGTTTTCTCACTCCACGTCCCCCGGCCTAGCACAGGGTCAGAGCCCAGCAAGTGCAGGTGCTTGATAAATGTTTGTTGAGCCAACAAAGGCTCCCAAGTTCTGCGGGGGAGGAGACCCATGTCCCGCTCCAGCGGCCACCGCTGAGCCTCAGACAGAAGCCAGGACACGGTGGGAGGGGAACCCTGGCTCTCTGCAGCCACAGTCCTGGATTCAAACCCTGCTCCACTCCTTCCTAGCTGTGTGGCATTGGGCAAGTCACTTTGCCTCTCTGAGCAAGGCTTAGCGTCCTAGTCTATAAAACTGGAATAGCAGAACCTCCACAGGGCTGTGCGCTCGCCAGCCCACAGGCATTCATGTCCTGGGCTTGGCCCTGGGAGGCAGCGCTGAGCAGGACGTGTCCCAGCCCTCCAGGAGCTGAGGGAGGGAGGGAGCAAATACTTAAATAAGCGAAAAACAGATGGTCTGGTAAAGAAAATACGACGAGCTGAGGGCCACGTGTCACTGAGGTGCTGGCTGCTACTGTTGGTGCCCCAGCACACTGTGTTAGACTCTAGAAGAGGAAGCGGCCGGCCCTGGTCTGAGGGACCCCAGGGCACTTCGTTTGTGAGCAATGATGCAGGGATGGCTCCAAGTCTGGGGGGGTCATCCTCTGCATGCAGACCAGGAGCAAGCACCATCCCGCTCCCTGGAGGGCTATCAGGGCCCCCAAGCTAGATGCTGAGGGGGCAGAGAGCCACAGGGAGCCTGGGCTGAGAGCCTGGCCAGGAGAGGCAGAGCTCTTTGAGGGGCAGAAGGCGGCAGGGCCACTGCAGGGGAGGATGGAGGAGGAAGGCTAGAGGGTCAGGGCCCTACGTGAAGGGCCTGGGTTATCAGGGCAGAGGGCAGAGGCCGGAGCAGCCATCTGGGTGAGAGACAAAGAAGGCTCCAGAGAAGGTGATGATGGGGCAGAAAGAGTGAGCTGAGGCTGGGTGCAGTGGTTCACGCCTGTAATCCCAGTACTATGGGAGGCCAAGGCAGGTGGATGTCTGGAGCCCAGGAGTTCAGCACCAGCCTGAGTAACATAGTGAGACGCCATCTCCACAGAAACATCAAAAGATTAGCTGGATGTGGTGGAGCGAGCCTGTAGTTCCAGCTACTCAGGAGGCGGAGAAGGGAGGATGGCTTGAGCCCTGGAGGTCGAGACTGCAGGGAGCCAAAATCGCACCACTACTCTCCAGCCTGGGTAGCACAGCAAGACCTTTAAAAAAACGTGGTGGGGTAGGTAACCTGGGCTGGGTTTGGGGATGGCCCAGGGAGCACCTTGGGAGGGCTGGAACTATTTCCAGGCCCAAGGAGGGCAGGAAAGAAGCTCTGAACAACCTCACAGGGAATCTGTGGGGAGCGCTAACAACAGCTAGCGGAGGGGCAGCTGCAGGGAACAAGGGTCTCTTGGATGTTTCACAAACGACTCAGGCGGGTTGAGTAAACCGAGGACACATGGGACCTCCAGGCAGCATGGCCGGGGGCCAGGCCTGCAGCTCCCACCCTGACCTTCGTGAGCTCCACCATCCTGGAATGAGAGCTCTGCCTGCCCTCCGAGGCGCTCCCTAAGTCACGGGGTCCTGGGACTTCCCTGCTCTTTCCTGGAGGTCAAAGGCCATTGGCCGTGCCTGGCAAGGAGAAATGCTGATTCCCCACGAGTGTCCCATCCAGCCGACAGACCAGTTCCAAGATGTCCTTGCCTGAACGTCTTCCCCAAAATAGGGCTTTGTGGGGAGTACCGGCTCCCCAGGCTAATTAAAATGAGAGAGAGGAAGAGAAAGATAGACAGAGAGACGCCTGGGGTTATCTGTGTCCCTGGGATTCTTCCAGGTCTGTGTTTCTTGCTGCCAGGCCCACGCAAGCTGGTGGGGGTGGGGGGTCGCAGGGGTGGGGGCAGTGAGTCACAGCCGTGGGCTCCCACCCTGCACGCTGCCCCGGCCCCTGGGGCTCCATCTGCTTCTCCCCGGGGCTGCACTTAGCACCAAAGGCTCCCATAGGAGTCGAATCCATTAAAGTAGCCCCTGCCGGCCGGGCGCGGTGGCTCACGCTTGTAATCCCAGCACTTTGGGAGGCCGAGGCGGGCGGATCACGAGGTCAGGAGATCGAGACCACAGTGAAACCCCGTCTCTACTAAAAATACAAAAAAAAATTAGCCGGGCGTGGTGGCGGGCGCCTGTAGTCCCAGCTACTCGGGGAGGCTGAGGCAGGAGAATGGCGTGAACCCGGGAGGCGGAGCTTGCAGTGAGCCGAGATTGCGCCACTGCACTCCAGCCTGGGCGACAGAGCGAGACTCCGTCTCAAAAAAAATAAAAAAATAAAAAAAATAAAGTAGCCCCTGCCGACGGCTGAGCAGATGCTGAGCGTGCCAGGACAGAGAGGGCTGGACTCCCCAGCGGGCCACAGCCTTTCTGTGTTGGGACTCTTCCCTGTCCTTAGGGCCCTCGTCCGCTTCCTGCATGGCCCGTGGAAGTCCCTGGGCTCCCCGCTTCATGCCGCCCACGTCTATTCAAATGCTGTCTACAGCTGCTGGGCCTGGCCCATGCCCTGCACCGCCCCTGTGGCTTCTCGTCCCTAGGTCACCCTGCCGAGTCAGTGCTCCATCACCATCTCACAGATGCACCTACTCCGGAGGGCACCCACTCCAGTGCCCTTCACTAAAGGCACAGAGAGACTCACCAGGCTTCTGACACAAAGTTTCCCTGGGGGCAACACTGTGTCTTCCTGAACCTCTCTCCCAGCCCTGAAGCGGGGCCAGAGCTCCCCCTACCAGGAGCAGCGGGGAACACCATGTGATTCTGCTGGAACCCTGATGTGGGGGATTCTCTGTGCCCACCTGGTGCTCCCCTGCCCAGATCACGTATCCGCGGCAGGCCCAGCGCCGACTCGCCCTCCAGGGCTGGGCTAGGCTGCCCCTCCTCCCGGTCGCCCGTCTGTGTCCTCAGGCTGTGGCCACCCAGTCACCCCATGCCTCCTGTCAGAGCGCCCACCCACGGGCTGTGGTCAGTGACTTGGATTGGGTCTCCTCTGCCAGAAGGAGGGCACTGGCCCTGAGCGTGCCTGCCTCCGGCACAGACGAAGTGCCACTTAATGTAGAATGAATGCCCTCATGAAGGAACGCTGGTGCTCTGGGGTCACTGGTAGCTCCTGGGCTGCCCCACACTCAATTCAGGGACGTCTGGCTCAAAGTCCCTTGGCTATAAACACCGGGGTGCCAAGGTCAGCTCCAGCCCCTCCTGCTTCCCAGGGAGTGCACCTTTGCCAGGGCCCAGGCCAGCAGCCTCAGCCCCACACCCGCCCCCTGGGGCAGAGCCTTCCAGGCTCCCCAGGCCAGCAGGGTGGGGCAGGGCTGAGCTGCGCTGCGGATGACCCACGTGGGGCATCTGGGAGCTGAGCCCACCTTTTTGCTCCAGCCTCCTCCAGCTAAGTTCTCCTGGGGCTAGCAAGGAGGGCCAGAGTTAGGGGAATCTTGGCACAAGAGCCTTCCCCTGCTGAGCTGGCCTCCAGGTGCAAGCCGCCAAGAACAGCGGGGAGGCCAGCAGCACGGGGTCCTGGCCAGGGCAGTGCTCTCTGGGAGTGGTGGGGGCTGGGGCTGGAGGCAGGACCGGGACTCACAGCTGTATCAGCCTCTCATCAGGGAAGGTCTCAGCCCTTCCATTCCTGCCTCAGCCTCACAGGGTGCTGGGATGTGGCCCACTATTCCCATTTTACAGATGAAAACACAGAATTCCAGGGACAAGTCGAGTCTAAGGATGAAGAAGCCCATGTGGGGAAGGCAGGACCAGCCACCCTTGAGGCAGGAGGAGGCTCTGGCCTCATGCTTGGAGCAGATGACAGCCCTCGTGAAGCCCAGGCCTCTTGCCCGTAGAGAGGAATAAAGGCCACACCTAGCACCCAGGGCTGCTGGAGCTGTGCAGCAAGAGGGCCCGGAGACAGCCCTGGGTCCCCTGTGTGACACAGGCTGGCCTCACGGAGCATCACTACTAACAGTCGTCAGACCAAAGGACCCACGGACGCCCACCCCAGCTCCGAGGCTCTCACTCACCAGGGCCGCAGACCGTGGACTTGACTCCTGTCTTCTCCAGCACGGGGACCCTGTTGATGGCGCCTTCAATGTGTGGGGTGAACACCTCCCAGTCCAGGTCAAAGAGGCCGAAGGCAAACTTGTCTGACACCTGCCAAGGCAGGGCAGGGGGACGTCTCCTTTGTCCCCAAGAAGGCCATGCATCCCCATGCCAAACCTGCCTTGTGATGGCTGCCAGGCCAGCCTCTGCTGAATCAGATGTGTTAGAGGGCTGGTGGTCACCCACACGTCCCGGTCGTTTGTCTCCCCCACCCACCAACCCATCAGCGAGGTCTGTCTGCTCCCCCTCCCCACCCCAGCCCAGGCCTCCACCCACTCCCCTAGATCCCACCATGCCCCTTCCCTACTCACAAGCCTCCTCTGGCCCCCTGCGGCTCACGATGGCCCCAAAGCCCTGTATGGCATGTGCCAGCCTGCCTACCTCTACCACTGGGCCCGCCACCCGGACCTTCCTGCAGCTGTTTGGGAAGAGCAAGCTTGTGTGAGCTCAAGGCTTTCACCCCTCACTGGGGCAGTTCTTCGCCCAGACCCGGCACGCTGGTTTGTTGCCTCGATGCAGGGCTCTGCTTGGATGTCCCCTCCCTAAAAAACTCTGCCCTGACCACCCATCTAAAGGATATCCTTCTGCTCCAGTCTCTCTAGGCTGATCCTTAACCTGCTAATTTTATTCAGTGCACAATCATCTTCCGGAATTTCATTCCTTGTTCGTTTGTTTGTTTGTAACAGTCTCACTCTGTCACCCAGGCTGGAGTAAAGTGGTGCGATCTTGGCTCACTGAAACCTCCACCTCCCGGGTTCAAGTGATTCTCCCGCCTCAGCCTCCCAAGTAGCCAGGATTACAGGTGCCTGCCACCACACCTAGCTAATTTTTGTATTTTTAGTAGAGATGAGATTTCACCATGTTGGCCAGGCTGGCCTCAAACTCCTGACCTCAGGTGATCCACCCACCTCAGCCTCCCAAAGTGCTGGGATTACAGGTGTGAGCCATCTTGCCAGCCATTTGTTTGTTTATTGTATGTCTCCCAACCAAAATATGGGCACCCAGAGTCAGGGACTTTTATCTTAGTTTCCCTCTTTCTCCAGACATTAAAGCAGTTTTTAGCCCAAAGTAGCCACTCAGTCGTTCCATGTGTGGACTAAATGCATATACACATAGAACAGGGCTGCAGGGCTGCCCTAACCCCAGAAGCTGCCTGGGGAACAGCGCAGGCCAGGGGAAATGCCGCTGCAGCAGCTGGCTGGGAGGGCAGTGTCATTTGCTGAAGGACATGGGACTTGTGTGCTCTCATGCCCTTCTGAGGTCATCACTCCACAGTGCATAGCCCTTCACTGTTGATGTTTTGAGGCAAAGCCCTCCAGCTGCCCTGGTTCTGTATTTGACTGCCCACCAGGACCGTCAGGGTAAGAGCAAGATGGCTTTGTGCTTGGTGGGGCCAGGGGACCGGCCACTTCTTGGGTGTGCCTCTGAGGAGCTTAAGGAGGGTAGACTTCCTGAAAGAGGCCCTCTCCATGCTGAGATGCAGTCCCAACTCCCTCCCATTATCCCAGGGCCCTGGCATCTTACCTCCTCCCAAAAGATGGGGTTGGCCTCATAGCCACCCACAGACAAGGCATCCCCTTGGAGGCGGAGGTAGACAGAGGCATCATGATCACGGACGTTGGGCATGTTCTGGAAGGCAGAGAGAGAGGCCTTGGCATCAGCCCCAGAACTGGGTGGGGACTTGGTTCCCCATGCCCCCTGGTGGGCCAGCACCTCCACCCAGGGTCATGGGCTCGAGATGGTCCTCCTTGTTGTAGGACCCTGAGGACAGAGTGGACACGGGGCCTCGAGTTACACACAGTGAACGGGTCACTGCCATTCAAGCCTCTCCTTCCCCAAATCTCATAAAATAACAGCAAAAGGGGAAGAAGGAAGAAGGAATGGATTGAGGAAGAGAGCAAGGGAGGGAGGGAAGCAAAACATACAACCCACAAAGATGAGAGAACAGGCAGAGGCAACAGCAGAGGAGGGGAGATTCCAACCAACCCTGGAGGATGCAGAGTGGATGGAGGAAGGGTGAGCCTTAGCCGGGGCTGGAGGAGAGGGAGACTGAGCAAGGCAAGCCAGTGTGCCCCTCCTGCCTCCTCTTGAATCTTCAGAGCCACCCCAGGTCCCTCTGCAGGGGGTGATGCGCTTGCTCATGTATGGAAGGATCTTCCTCAGGAGAGGTGGGTCCCGAGAGGCTCCAGACGTGGGTAGAGTGGACTGCCATCCCCCCACCCCCCACCGCAGGAGCAGATTGGAGACTCTTCTGTGAGAGACGGAGAGGCCCAGGGAAGACCTGAGATGCTGATACCAGGGTCCCTCTAAAAGCAAAGGGCTTGCCGCCCAACCTTCCTGAGAGGCTCTCCAGTCCTCCCCTCCAAGCCTCCAATCAGACTGCCGCTCACTCTCTCATAAAAATTAAACCACAAGGCCAGGCACGGTGGCTCACACCTGTAATCCCAGCACTTTGGGAGGCTGAGGTGGGCGGATCACGAGGTCAGGAAATCGAGACCATCCTGGCTAAGATGGTGAAACCTCGTCTCTACTAAAAATACAAAAAATTAGCTGGGCGTGGTGGCAGGCACCTGTAGTCCCAACTATTTGGGAGGCTGAGGCAGGAGAATGGCGTGAACCCAGAAGGCGGAGCTTGCAGTGAGCCAAGATCATGCCACTGCACTCCAGCCTGGGTGACAGAGCAAGACTCTGTCTCAAAGTAAAAAAATAAATAAATAATAAATAAAACAAAACAAAACCACAGGCCAGGCACAGTGGCTCACGCCTGCAATCCCAGCACTTTGGGAGGCCGAGGTGAGTGGGTCACCTGAGGTCAGGAGTTCGAAATCAGCCTGGCCAACATGATGAAACCCCATCTCTACTAAAAATTCAAAAAATTAACCAGGCATGGTGGTGCGTAGCTGTAATCCCAGCTACTCAGGAGGCTGAGACAGGAGAATGGCTTGAACCCGGGAGGCGAAGGTTGCAGTGAGCCAAGATTGTGCCATTGCACTCCAGCCTGGGCAATAAGAGTGAAACTCTGTCTCATAAATAAATAACCACAAACCATAACAAGAACATCAGGAATACCAGAAGATGGTGTATTTGTGTGTTCTCACACTGCTAATAAAGACACACCCAAGACTGGGTAATTTATACAGCAAAGAAGTTTAATGGACTCACAGTTCCACATGGCTGGGAGGCCTCACAATCATGGTGGAAGGCAAATGAGGAGCAAAGGCATGTCTTACATGGCAGCAGGAAAGAGAGAGAGCATGTGCAGGGGAACTCCCTTTATAAAACCATCAGATCTCCTGAGACTTATTCCCTACCATGAGAACAGTATGGGGGAACCACCGCATGACTCAGTTATCTCCACCTGGCACCACCTTGACATATGGGGATTATTACAATTCAAGGTGAGATTTGGGTGGGGACACAGCCAAACCGTATCAGAGTGAAAGACAGTGCAATGAAAAAGGAATCTAAGATGAAGAAAGAGGTCTTTAAATGAGATATGATAGTCAAAATTTAAAATTCAATAGAAGGGCCAGATAAGGCTGGGGCCATCATATAGCGATTAGGCTAAAGAAAAAGACAACAAAACAGAAATCAGGAGTGGAAAAAAATAAGAAAATCAGAAGGTCCATCTTGAAAGTTCAACATCCATTTTACAGGGGTTGAGAAAGAGAAGACAGAGAAAAATGGAGTCGAGAAAAATGTCCAAGCGACAATCCAAGAAGAGTCCTCCGATTGAAAATCATGCATTCATATGGAAGGGCCCAAGAGTGCCCACCAAGACCTGGGTCTGGACAGAGGCCTGCACCAAGGCCACGCTGTGGGAAACATCACAACACCGGGTGGCCAGGGGGGCCATCAACAGGGGACCGCATCGCTGGAGGCTGGAAGACATGGAGCAAACTCTTCAAATGTCTAATGGATGATTTTCAACACAGAATTCTAGATCCTGTCAAGCCATCAATCGAGTGTAAGAAAAGAATAAAGGCTTTTTCAGACATTCGTGGACACAAAACATGTACTTCTCACGTACTCCTTTGCAGTAAACAGCCAGAGAACACGCTGTGACAAAAGGAGGGAAATAAGCCCAGAAAGAGTGAAAGCCATGGCTCCAGCGGGGAGGCGTGAAGAAGGCCCTGGAGTAACAGCTTAGACCACACAGCGGTCAGTCCGAAAGGGAGCGGAAGATCTGAAGGCAGCAGGAAGTCCTCCAGGGGAGGGAAATGGGACTTAGAGGCGTTAAGTGGTTTATCTGATGTGTGTGCATATTCAGAAAATAGTATCAATAGTATCAATATGTTTGACAGATCCCTTGACACAGTTGGGGAAAAATAGTGACAGTTATGTATACACGTGCAAATACCCTCAACAAAGCAATAGCAAACTGAATCCAGCAATATATAAAAGGGATGATACACCATGGCCAGACTGGACGTGGTGGCTCATGCCTGTAATCCCAGCACTTTGGGAGGCTGAGGCGGGAGGGTCACTTGAGGTCAGGAGTTTGAGACCAGCCTTGGCAACATGGTGAAACCCCATCTCTACTAAAAATACAAAAATCAGCTGGGTGTCATGGCACATGCCTGTAATCCCAGCTACTCAGGAGGGTGAGGCAGGGGAATTTGCTTGAACACAGGAAGCGAAGGTTGCAGTAAGCCAAGATCACACCACTGCACTCCAGCCTGGGCAACAGAGTCTCACTCGGTCTCAAAAACACAAAACAAAACACCATGGCCAACTGGAATTTATCCTAGAAATGCAAGTTTGGTATAATGTATGAAAACCAATCAATAGAATACACCACAACAAAGTACAGGACAAAAACCACATATTCATCCCAGTAGATGCATAAGAAATATTTGACAGAATCCAACATCTTTAATGATTTTTTTTAAAAAAGCCTCAACAAACACTTAACAAACTTGGAAGAAGGGAACTTCCTCAAAGTGCTGAAGGGTATCTACAAAAACCCACATCGAATGTGATACTTCAAGGAAGAAGGATGGCAGATTTCCCCCCAAGATCAGGAATAAGAGAAAGATATCCATTCTTACCCCTTCTACCCAACATTACATTGGAGGTGTTAGCCAGGGCAGCAATTAGGCAGCAAAACTAATAAAAGGCACCCAGATTGAAAAAGAAGAAGTAAAAATATTCCTATTTGCAGATAATAAGGTCTTGTATATACAAAATCCTAAGGAAACCACTAAAAAACTACTAGCGCGCTCTCTCTCTCTCTCTCTCTCTCTCTTTCTCTCTTTCTGACAGTGTCTCACTCTATCGCCCAGGCTACAGTGCAGTGGTGCCATCTCAACTCACTGCAACCTCCACCTCCTGGGTTCAAGTGATTCTCCTGCCTCAGCCTACCGAGTAGCTGGGATTACAAGTGCGTGCCACCACGCCTGACTAATTTTTGTATTTTTAGTAGAGACAGGGTTTCACCATGTTGGCCAGGCTGGTCTTGAACTCCCGACCTCAAGCAATCCACCCACCTCAGCTTCCCAAAGTGCTGGGATTATAGGCGTGAGCCACTGGGCTCAGCCAAAAAGCTAATATATTTCTATACTCTAGCATTGAATAATCTGAAAAGGAAGTTAAGAAATAATTTCATTTACAATATCATCAAAAATAATAAATATGCTTAGGAACAAATTTGACAAAAGAATTGCAAAACTTGTACTCTAAACACTAGAAAATACTTTTGAAAGAAATTAAAGAATACCTAAATAAATAGAAAGACATCTCATGTTCATGAAATGAAAGACTTATTTTTGTTAAGCTGACAACACACCCCAAATTGATCTATAGCTTCAACACAATGCCTGTCAGAATCTCAGCTAGTTTCTTTGAAGAAATTAAATAGCTGACACTAAAGTTCATACAGAGATGCAAGGGACCAAGAATACTCAAAATAATTTTGAGGCCGGGCACGGTGGCTCACGCTTGTAATCCCAGCACTTTGGGAGGCCGAGGCAGGTGGATCACGAGGTCAGGAGATCGAGACCACGGTGAAACCCCGTCTCTACTAAAAATACAAAAAATTAGCCGGGCGTGGTGGTGGGCACCTGTAGTCCCAGCTACTCGGAGAGGCTGAGGCAGGAGAATGGCATGAACCCGGGAGGCAGAGCTTGCAGTGAGCCAAGATTGCGCCACTGCACTCCAGCCTGGGCGACAGAGCGAGACTCCATCTCAAAAAAAAAAAAAAAAAAAAATTTTGAAAAGGAAAAACAAAGTTGGAGGATTCACGCTTCTTGATTCCAAACTTACCGCAAAGCTACATAATCAAGACAGTGAGGTACTAAATAAGGATAGACCTACAGATCAACGGATTAGAATTGAGAGCTGAGAAATAAACCTTCTTCTGCCAATGTGGTGGCTCACGCCTGTAATCCCAGCACTTTGGGAGGCTGAGGCGGGTGGATCACGAGGTCAGGAGACCGAGACCATCCTGGCTAACATGGTGAAACCCCGTCTCTACTAAAAAATACAAAAAATTAGCTGGGTGTGGTGGCGGGCACCTGTAGTCCCAGCTACTCGGGAGGCTGAGGCAGAAGAATGGCATGAACCCAGGAGGCAGAGCTTGCAGTGAGCAGAGATTGCGCCACTGCACTCCAGCCTGGGCAAAAGAGCAAGACTCCGTCTCAAAAAAATAAAATAATAAAAAAAAAAACCTTCTTCTTTAGAGTCAATTGATTTTCAACAAGGGTGCTAAGACAATTCCTTGGGGGAAAGCAGACTTTGCAAAAAATGTTGCTGGGCCAACTGGATAGCCACATGCAAAAGAATGCAGTTGGACCCCTACCTCACACCATGCACAAAATTTAACTCAAGATGGATTACAGACATAAGTATAAGAGCTAAAACTATAAAAGCCTTAGAAGAAAATATTGGAAGTAAATCTTTATAGTCTTGGGTTGGGAAATGTCTTCTTAAATATGACACCAAGAGCACAAATGACAAAAGGGGGAAAAAAGAGATGAATTGGACATTACTAAAATTTAAAACTTGTGCTACAAACCATACCATAAAAAAGTGAAAAGGCTTTGTAATGACTTCCGGATTCTGGGGGAAAAAAAGAAAGTGAAAAGACAACCACTGAATAGAAGTTTCAACCACTGAATGGAAGAAAATGTTCATAAACCATAACAAAGGACTTGTATCCAGAATATTTAAGGAACTCCTACAACTCCATAAAAAGATAAGCAACCTTATTTTTAAATTGGCAAAGTGTCTGAGTAAACATTTCTCCAAAGAAGATATACAAATAGTTAGTAAGCACATGAAAAGATGCTCCACATCATTAGTCATTAGGGAAACACAAATCAAACCCACGGTGAGACACCACCTCACACCTTCTAGGATGACCAGCATAAAAAAAAGACAAAAAATAACAAGAGTTGGTGAGGATGGAGGGGAACTGGAACCCCTCCGTATACCTCACTGGTGGGAATGTAAAATGGTGCAGCTTCTTTGGAAAATAGTCCGACAGTTTGTTGAAATGTTAAATAGAGTTACCATATGACTCAGTAATTCCACTCCAATGTATAGACTGAGTATTCCTTATCTGAAATGCTTGGGACCAGCAGTGTTTCACATTTTTTATTTTTTTGGATTTTGGGCATTTGCATTATACTTAACCTGTTGAGCATCCCCAAACCAAAAATCAAAATCCAAAATACTCCAGTGAGCATTTTATTTGAGCATCATGTTAGTGCTCAAAAAGTGTTGGATTTTGGAGCATTTTGGATTTTCGGATTTGGGGTGCTCAACTTGTATAAACTCAAGAGAAATAACAACATAGATCCCCACAAAAACGTGCATATGGATGTTCACAGCAGCACTATTCAAAATAACCAGAAACGAGAAACACCAAATGTCCACCAGTGCGTGAATGGATAAAGTGCATTCTATCCACACAGTGGAGTATTATTCAGCTGCAAAAAAGAATGAAATACTGATACATGTACCACACGGACAAACCGTGAAAACACAACACCCAAAAGAAGCCAGACATCGCGTGATTCCATTTATACTAAACGTCCAGAACAGGAAACTCCATCGAGGCAGAAATCAGATTTGGGATTGCGTAAGTCTGGGGATACAGTGGGAAATGGGGAGTGATTGATAAGGGGTGTGGGTTTGGGGGCATGAAGATAATGTTACACACACACACGGAACAGTTACAGAAGAAACTGAGCAGCTGGGACAAAAACTATTAATAACTCCAAGAAACACAAAAAGTTGGACAGTACTTGCTCAGGAATTAACAATGTTTACATAATCAGCTGGGCATGGTGGCTCACGTCTGTAATCCTAGCACTTTGGAAGGCCGAGATGGGCAGATTGCCTGAGCTCAGGAGTTCGAGACCAGCCTTGGCAACATGGTGAAACTCTGTCTCTACTAAAATACAAAAAAAATCAGCCGGGCGTGGTGACAGGCGCCTTTAATCCCAGCTACATGGGAGGCTGAGGCACGAGAATTGCTTGAACCCAGGAGGTGGAGGTTGCAGTGAGCCGAGACTGTGCCACTGTACTCCAGCCTGGGCAACAAAGTGAAACTCTGTCTCAAAAAAAAAAAAAAAAAAAAGAGCAATGTTTACATAATCATAATATTGCAGACAGGAACTACTGATTTAACCAATAAACAAACCAAACCAAACAAGACCGTTTAGAAAGCAAGCAGGCATGGTGTCCACCTCCACTGTGGCTCCTCTGCACGCGAGGAACAGCCTTCTCTCAATCCCTCTGTCACCTGCCCCCGAACTGGAGATGAGCACAGGGAGATGTGACCCCTGTCCCGTCTCTGAGAGCAGGAAAGGGGATGTGCAGAGACCAGAAGGGACATTCTGGCAGATGCTCCCTCCCTCTCCGCCAGGATCCCAGGAGTCCTGTTCATTGGAATGAGAATATCTGCACCAGGGGATCGTTGTCAGGCAGCACATAGAAGTTCCCAGTAACTGAGCACTGTTTAAAAATAATAATAGCCGGGCGAGCTGGCTCACACCTGTAATCCCAGGACTTTAGGAGGCTGAGGCAGGAGGATCGCTTGAGCAGTTTGAAACCAGCCTGGGCAACACAGCAAAACCCTATCTCTATAAAAAACAGCCAGGAGTGGTGGCACATGCCTGTAGTCCCAGCTACTCGGGAGGCGGAGGTGGGAGGATCGCTTGAGCCCAGGAGGTTGAGGCTGCAGTGAGCTATGCTCGTGCCACTGCACTCCAGCCTGGGAAACAGAGTGAGACCCTGCCTCAACTAATAATAATAATAATAATAGTTATATCTTTACTTCTGCCAACACTACTACTCTAAAAACAAAGCCAGCCCCAGAGTTCCATAGAGCAGGACAGTGGGGACACCTGGTGGCCAGGGAAGCCCCTGACGTTTGTCCCAGCAGGATCCATGTCTGGTCTTTCCCGCCCCTTGCACAGATCCTGCTGCCTCTGAGCATCCAGCGGAGTGCCCAGTTCAGCATCAGCGTCCAGTGGAGCCCTGGCCTTTCTCTCCAGGCAGCAGCCTCCTGCTCTGGCTGTCCCCAGTCTGGCCCTGGTGCCACTGCCTCCCTGCCTCCTGACCTCAGCCCATGCCTTCCATCTGCCTCTTTCTTCCATCTGATCCCTGCCTGATTGCTCCTGCCCTCCGTGTTCTCCCACTAAGTGCCAGCTGGTGACGACTCCACACCGCTCTGTCCTTGTCCTTGTCATCACCAGCTACCACCTCACGAGCACCTGCTGTATGCCAGGCACCACGCCCAGCTGCATCACTCTGTCCTTCCTGCAGCACAGCCTGAGGCAGTAGGGGTGGTTATTACCCATTTTGCAGAAAAGGGAACCAAGGCTCAGAGCGGTGACAGACTTGCCCAGCCTGGGTAATGGAGGAGTCAGTGTTCAAACCCAGCACCTGCGCTCTTACCCACAGCTCTGCCCACGGATGGAGCAGCCGCTCCTTGCCGCTGCAAAAGTACGCCAGAGCACGACTGTGAAACCACCTAACAGCGCCCGAGCCACCTGCTTTAATGATAGCTCAGAGAGGGAAGAGATGAGCCCCAGCCACAAAGGAAGCTGTGGGCAGAGCTCTCTAGGACCCAGGCCTGGGACAGATCCTCAGAAAAGGGAGGTCCTTGGGGCCACACAGCCCTCCGACCACCCAAGAAGAAAGACGAACCACACGTGAGACCTGAGCCCTCACCAGCCAGCTGGAGCCCCCAGGCCCCGATGAGTGTGGCTGTGTCCAATCAGGGTGGACAGCGTCCTGCTACATGAAGCTGCCACGCCCGGGGAGCTTCCTGAGCAGACAGAAATGGGCTGCACAGGTACCATGCACCCAGGAGAGGGCCCCCTGGCTTGTTCTGTGGCCCATCCAAGGGTCAGACCACAGCAGGTGGGCAGGTCAGGGCCAGCGGCCTGGCTCCTTCCTCAGATTCATACCGACTGCCTAGCTGCAGCCTTTGGAAGGGACAACTTCCAGACACCTGCACATGGCCAGGTGTCAGAGGAACATGAGGGGCTTTGTGCGAAGCCCCAGATCTCCACTTTTCTCTACCAGGTGTCGGAGCTGCTGGGGCTGATGGCCAATTTCCTGTGCTCTGGTACCAGAGGCGCGCTGGGATCTGGACTGGCTTTGTAAGTAACAGCCCCTAGCTTCGCTTGAATCTTGACATATACAGGAGGGGGCAGCTGCAGGGACCTAGCCCAACTCTGCGTTGCTTCTTCCCTGGAAAGGCACCTCAAAGGCAGGCCTTGGGAGGAATCAGGGATGGAGGATGGAGCCACAGTCCTGGGCTCGGTGGACACTCTGTGTCCACCCTCCCTGAAGCCCCAGGACACACAGCTCTGCCCACCTTCCCAGAGCCCACTGTGACCTGAGCGCGACCCCTGGTGGCCACCTAGGAGAGGAGGCTCTCCCCACGGACCTGGAGCCAGGGAAGAGGCCTCAGCACTCAGCTCCGACACCCACCGTGTGACTACTCTTAGTCCCTAACCCGGCACGTGGCACCAGCCACCTGCAGTGAGCAGCTCATTCTATAGACTCATTCTATGAACGAGTGGGGCGTGGCTTGCCCAGTGCACAGGAGTCAGAGGCAGGAGCGCACTGGGACCCAGGTTCTGGCCCCATTTCGCCACCCTCTTCACCACCCTGGTCTACAAAGCAGCCAAGCCTGGTATCTCCCCGGTGACCATAGGGAAGCCAGGCTGGCACAGGGTGGCGATGGGCAGCCCCCAGGGATGAGGCTCCCAGCTCAGGGGCCCAGGCTTCCTCTCAATGGCCCCGACCCTAAACAAGGGCAGTCTGTTCTCACACTGACCCTGCCCCACAGCCTCTGGCCCTGGCTTTCTGAACGGCCATGCTCTGTGCATGCTCCTTGTCCACCACGCCACCCTCAAGAGCCTCACCTAGATGCAGCCGCCTCCTTCAGGGAGCCTCCCCTGGTCCACTAGGGCTGGGAATTCCTATAGCCCCCGAGACCTTATCAGCATGCTCTGGAATTGCACATGTACTTGTCTGTACCTCCCCCCAGCTCTACCCAGCAAGAACTAGGTCTCTGTCTGTGTTACAGCCACAGCTTCTAGAATAGGGCCTGAAACACCGAGCTCACTCAATGTCTGATGCAGGGAGGGTTCAATGGAATGTGAATGGTTGGATTAATACATGGGTGGATGCTGGCGGAAGGGCAGAGGGAGAGACGAGTGGCTAGAGGGAGGGAGGGAGGGATGGATGGGTAGAAGGTTGGGTGGGTGGGTGGATGGAAGGATATATGAAAGAAGGGATGGACAGATGAACATGTGGATAAATAGATGAATAGATAGATGAAGAGAGCTGGAGGAGGGAAGAATGGATGGAGAGATGGCAAGATGAATAGAGGGAGGGAATGAGTGCAGGGAGGAATGGATGAAGGGAAGGGAGATGGGTAGAGGGATGAGGGAATAAATGGGAGAAGGCGTAGATAGATACGGGAGTAGATGGATGGAGAGACAGAGGGCTGGACAGAGAGAGGAATGAGTAAGGAGGGTTGCATGATGAATGGATGGAAAGAGGGCAGTCAGTAACAAGGTGGCAGGAAGCTCCCAGCCACCATCCCTGGAGGGAGGAGTTGAGGACAGGAGAGAAGAGAGGGCAGGAGGCACCCAGCCCCAGGTGCCAGCAGGTGCGCCCAGGCCCCCAACCTCCCTTGGCAGAAGGCTCTCAGAGAGGTTATTCATGCCAGGAACCAGCACCCTCCGAGACAGGCACCCCAGGCACACGGAGAGCATGCAAACACTTGGGGCTTCCCTGAAACTCCTGGGCACAGAGCATGGCAAAAAGCTAGGCTGCCTGTGCCACGCAGGACAGGCTGGACTGTGTTCTGGGCATCAAGGAGAGGCCAGGTCCTGAGGAAAAAGGGGGTCAGCCCCAACAGGGATACACCTGTGCTACCTAGTTTAATCCTCACACCACCTGGAAACACTCCGTGTTACAATCCCTTCACAGATGAGGTGACTGAGGCTTGGGGCAGTGAGGGAACCCACAAAGGTCACGCCACCTGGGTTCAAGCTGGGATTCAGAGCCAGGTCTCTGTGCCCCCCACAGACTGACACACAACCCAGGGCTGTCCACCTACCTGAATCCCCTCAATGCGCTCGGTGACGACATAGGCATGGTGCATGGCCACCAGCGGGACCTTGACTCCAGCCATCCGGCCCACAGCACTTGCCCACACTCCTGCAGGCAGAGCACAGACAGCTCAGCTCTGCTGACACCTGGTGGGAGCTGCCTCTCAGGTGTGCACAGGCTGCCTCTGCAGACCTGTCTGCCCTAGCAAGGGCTCCGCACCCCAGAAAGAAGCCCTGCAGAGGTGGGAGCAGGTTTAGGGAGCAGCCAGCATGGCCACACAGGAGTCAGGAGAAATGCCACTCCCACCTGCACAGTTGACCACGCAGGGTGTCTGGATGGAACCATGCTGCGTCTCCACACCCGCGACCCGCCGCACCCCAAAATCATCCGTCCACACACGAATGCCGGTCACTGGGCAGTTCTCAATGACCTGGGATTGAGAGGAACTGCTTTTAAAATCCCACGGGACTCCCTGGGGGGTGCTTACCACCCCGCTCCAACCAACCCCTCCTTCCAGAGGGGAGCTGGGGACACTATTTCTGCTAGCAGCAGGCCCCCTGCAACACTGTCAGGGAAACAGGATGACCACAGCGCCAGAAAACTAGACCCACCCATGACTTGACTTGGAGAACCTGAAAGTTGGGCAAGTTCTTTCACTTGACTTGTGGGGGGAACCCTCTTTTCATAACGTGAAAAAGTAGATGACTTTTTTTTTTTAAAGCAAATATTTGATTAATGGAAAGATGTTTGCAGTCTACTGCTTGGTAAAAAAAAAAATCACAAAGCAACAACAGCTTGGTTCTATTTTGCATACATATATATTTTCATGGAAAAATATTTGGAGTAAAACATACTAAAATGTCAATACTAGTTACTGCTGGGTGATTTTGACTTCTTTTTTGCTTATGTGTTTTCTTAAAATTGTTCTACAGGCCGGGGTCGGTGGCTCATGCCTGTAATCCCAGGACTTTG
Source organism: Hylobates moloch (assembly GCF_009828535.3). NCBI lineage: Eukaryota > Metazoa > Chordata > Mammalia > Primates > Hylobatidae > Hylobates > Hylobates moloch. The sequence goes on from NW_026652285.1 coordinate 105,943,694, forward strand.
AGAGGCCAAAGGTGAGTGGATCACGAGGTCAGGAGATCAAGACCATCCTGGCTAACATGGTGAAACCCCGTCTCTACTAAAAATACAAAAAATTAGCCGGGCGTGGTGGCGGGTGCCTGTAGTCCCCGCTACTCCAGAGGCTGAGGCAGGAGAATGGCGTGAACCCGGGAGGCGGAGCTTGCAGTGAGCAGAGATCACGCCACTGCACTCCAGCCCGGGCGACAGAGCGAGATTCCGTCTCAAACAAACAAACAAACAAAAATTGTTCTACAATGATATGCGTGCGGAGTTGAGACAAACGCAGATACAAATTACAAGAAGGGCTTTTGATATGATTTGCTTGTGCAGCAGAGGAATGGGTGCACTCACGGCATGACCTGATGTCTGTGAACAGACCGAAGGCATTGCGTCCCCTTGGCAGGAGTGGACCAGAAGGCTCAGAGAGGTCCTCACTGGCCCAAAGTCACACAGCAGTCAGAGAATGGCTCCTGTTCTCTTCCCTTCTGCTCTCGGGGTTCTAAGGCAGGAGGAGTGGGCTGGGAAAAGGGGACCCAGAGCCGGGCAGCCATCAGTACCTGTGCTCCTCGGGCAGAAGCTGCCCTGGCGAGGGTGGTACAGGTGCCAGCGGGGTCCATGGTACCGTCGTGAGGCACATACAGGGTCCCATAGAGGTCGTCCACATTCATCAGCGGGTACAGAGTCTTGGTCTCTGCCGGGCTCAGCACATGGGATTCCACACCATACGCCTTGCCCAGCTAGGGGGACCCAGGGGAGGTTAACTGAGTCCGTGGGGAGCAGACCCCTGGGCCACTCCCCTCCCCAACTGGGCATCCACAGCAAACCCCAGCCTCGCTTTCTCCCAGAAACCTTAGCCGGTCCCCACGCCCCTGGAGCCTGTCCCTTGAATCCGCTTCAAGCATAAGAGTTAAGGAGCAGGGGATACTGCATTGAGGCAGGCTCGAGGGCCAGGCTGCCTGTGCCAATCCGACCCTCACCAGCTGTGTGACCAACCTGGGGCAAAGTCGCTTCAGGCTCACTCAGGTGAAGTGGGGGTGAGAATAGTGTATGTCATTGACAAAGAACTCAGACCAGTGCCTGGCACAAAGTGAAGTAAATAACCCCACAGGTCTAATACTTTGGGCCTGAGCGGTTTCCCAGTCAGACCAGCTGCCAAGAGAGGCCAAGATCCTCAGTTTCAGACTGTCAGATAGACCACGCCCCCACATTTGATTGGCCCAAGGACAGCCAATCAGTGTCCTCAGGCGTGGACCACTGAGACAGGCAAGAGTTGAGCCAATCAGATTCTCTGTCTGGGAATTCTGAATGAAGCCTGGCAAAGTCGCTTTCTCCAGGTGGCACAGCCAGCAAGGGGCAGCGCTAGGGCTGGAACCCAGATCTGTCACCTGCTGGGGCTCCTTCCCTGTGGCGTGTCCTCTCGCAGCAGAAGGGTGCCCACCGACATGAGCCCCACCCCCGACCCCGCAGGAGGCAGACTCATCCACACGAGCCCCCCACCCCCAGCCCCGTAAGGGATGCGCACACGGCCATGAACCCCTCGCGTACCTCCACCCTCGCAGGGAGCCCACCCCACCCCCCACAGGGGGTGCACCCACCAATATGACCCCCCAGGGATGCACCCACCCACCCAAGCCCCCCTCCTTGCCCCCCGCAGGGGAGCACACACCGACATGAGCCTCTTGTACTCGTCCAGGCGCTGCCGGTTGGACGCAATGAAGAGGCCCCCGTTCTGGATCCAGCCTGTGTGTAGTCCCGTCTCCTCCTCCAGCTCCCGGCTCACCAGGCGCCGAGTGTGGGCCAGAAGCTCCACCTCCACGTCACTGGGCCGCAGCTGCCACAGCAGGCCTGCCCGGGAGGGTGGGTGCCATCACTCCCCAGGGAGGGGACTGCACCTCCTTCCCCCAGACGAATATCAGGGGATACCCTGATATTCAACTATGGATGTCTTTCTCTGCAGGGTCTTTCTCTGCAGGCCCTAGGGGGCCTGGAGAGGTTGTTGAGCAGGAAATAACTGGACCAAGATGAATGTGAGGGAGGTCCCGCCCTTAGGCAGTTCAGAGAGTGACACAGCAAAGGCCCCCATTTTTGGAGCACCCGTTGTGTGCCAAGCCCTGTGCTAAGCCTGTCATGCCCTATGAGGAGGCCGTGATTCTCTTATAGATCAAGTTCAAGTGGCACCAACAGTTCTGTGGCCAAGGTCACAGAGCAGGTGAGTGGAGGGGGGGCCGAGACACCAACCCACTACTGAATGAAGCCTAAATCTGCACTCTCCCCAACAAAGGCTGCCCTCCAGCAGCTGAATCTGAGGGGTGGCAGGCCAGGGGTATGGCTGGTGAAACATCAGGGAAGGGGCTATGACAGCCCAGCTAGGGGGCCAGTGAGAAGGCAAGAGCAAGAGTTGGAGCAGTGGTGTGTGGGAGCCGGCTCGAAACAACTCTCAGGAGCCCGGGGGTAAACCTCTTCCCAACTCCACAGTCAGTGACCTCATACTGGTGGCTTGCTATTGGCCAAGGTGGGAGTGTTTATACCACAGGAACTGGCCAACACTGCAGGTCAGGAGATCCAGTTTACCAGGACACCCATGGTTGAAAGGGTGAAGGCAGAAGGTCGGCTATCCTGGGACATGCACACCATAGGTGTTTAATATATGCCCACTGGTTAGTTAGGAGAATGAGAACTGTAGAAGCCTCTGGTGCTCATGGAAGACACAGGTCTGCTTCACCCTCAATGGTCCCCGTCCGTCCTCCTCCACTCCCTGGAATGCCTTCAATCCTGGTGGCTCTGTCCAGGAAAGGGGCTTCTGCCCTCTGGACAGCTGCCTGGAGTTTCCAGCCCTGGCCCCAGCTTCACTCTCCAGGCCACACAAGCAGCATCTGCTCCCTCCTCCCACCACAGCTCTTCAGAGACTCGGAGGGCAAGTGGTGCCCCCAGCTCCGCCCACCTGCAAATTGGCCATGCACCCTTCCCCAGGGTCTCTTCCCCAGGCTGGTGGTTGTGAACCAAGAACTGTCCCAGCTAGCAACGGGCTGTGGCCCCTCGTTATGTCCTATCCTTCCCTGCCCCTACCTGGCCCCCAGTCCCTACCTGCCGTGTGCCAGGTGGTCCCGGAGGTCAGCCGCTCCCGCTCCAGCAGCACCGCCCCACTCATGCCCAGCTTGGCCAGGTGGTACAGGGTCTGGCAGCCCAAGCTGCCTCCACCAATGACCACCACGTTGGCTGTGCTGGGCAGGGGCCGGCTTGGGCCTTGAGCCACCACCGAGGTGCCTTGTCCCTCCTTCAGGGTCCGCTGATGCGGCACACTCTTCTCGGCTGTGGGGCCAGCTGCACTGGACAGGTTGAATGGCCCTACGCCCCGGGTAGGGCTCTGGCGAGTATGGGCAGCGGCCACACGTAGGGCTCGACTCAGTGAGGCCATGGGGTCTCCGGGCCTCAGCAAAACAGGGAGCTGGGGAGAGAATCAGAGCTGGGTGGGGTGCAGAGGGGACATGGTGGGGGCTGTGCTGAGTACCCAGGGGAATAAGGGCCCTATGGTGTTACCTCCCAGGGCCTTCCTCCTGCCGCTTCCCCATGGCATTCATTCATTCACTCACTCACTCATTCATTTTCATTCATTCATTCATTTTCATTCATTCATTCTGTGTGTATGTATTAAGGGCCTGGTATGCAGTAGGCTCTGTCAGTGCCAGGGGCAACCATGGTGAGGATAGGTCCCTGCCAGCCCACAGAAAAGACAGGGAGTGCCAAGCTCTGGGTAGGAGCAGGGGTCAGGGCCACAAGGGGGGGGTGCAGAGAAGAGTGGTTGACGTGGCTGGCAGAGATCCAAAGTGAGACCTGAGGAAAGCAGGCTGCCCCATGAGGCCGGGCAGGGAGGATGGGAGGGGACTGAGGACAGAGGACCAACAGCTGGAAAGGAGGAGCTTCAGTCTCAGGGACACTCACCTCCAGATCACAGACAGCGAGAGGCTGGGGCTGGGAGGGGGCCGTCCCGCCAGCCTCAAGAGCCCTTTCAGAGCTCAAGATGCTCCTGAGGGGCCAAGCAGCCCTAGGACCCCACAGGTCTGTGCTGGGGCAGACCCCAGGTCCTGCGGTATGGGGATGGGACCTGGGAGGCAGGAGTGCCCAGAGAAGGCGGTGGTGGTGGCACAGCAGGGCAGGGCGGGGTTTTGTTGAGGGATGGAGTCACTTACACTACCAGACAGAGAGCCAGGAGGAGGGAGAGGCATTGTGGATGCTACAGCAGTGGCCACAGGGTATCAGCAGGCAGCATTGAGATGGGGCACCCAACCCCCAAGCCTGGAGCCAGCACCTCCTCCTGGGCAGGCCCCTCCCAAACCCAGACAAGAGGTGTTGCCCCATCAGCCCCAAAGCTTGGTGGGATCTAAGGTGGAAGGTGATGAAGGATGTGGTGCCCTGGCTCTGCTCCCTTGGGGCCACCTGGGATTGCAGAGTAGGGGCTCAGAAGCTGGGTTAACAGGCCTTCCTCCCCTCTGCTCCTTCCCAGCTGACCTATCCCAATTCCCTCCTCCTTCAGGAAGCCCTCCCAGATCTCCCCAGCCAGAAAAATCCGATAACAATGAGAATGCAAGAGGGAGCCCTCCTTCTCAGGAGAGAAGGCGCTGATGAAGACGGATGTCTCCTTGGGTGCGAGCGAGGCAGGACAGGCTGTCAAAGGAGTCACCATGTCCTGGGGACGCAGCAACCGTGGTGACTGCAATCAACACAATCAGCCTCCACATTTGCATTGTAACTGAGCTCGTGTTAACTGAGCTCGTTCAAGCAAAGCTGTCTGCAGTAGGGCCTTTCCCCTGGAGAAGGCACGCGCACATTGATTTTACCTGTCCTCAAACTGACCCTTTGCTCATTCTAATAGTAAAAAAACACATCCCTGGGTGGAGATTTTAAGATGCTAATGAGGCCGTGCTCCGTGGCTCATGCCTGTAATCCCAGCACTTTGGGAGGCCGAGGCAGGCAGATCACCTGAGGTCAGGAGTTTGAGACCAGCCTGACCAACATGGAGAAAACCCATCTCTACTAAAAATACAACATTAGCCGGGTGTGGTGGCGCATGCCTGTAATCCCAGCTACTCGGGAGGCTGAGACAGGAGACTTGCTTACACCCAGGAGGCAGAGGTTGCAGTGAGCCGAGATTGTGCCATTGCACTCCAGCCTGGGCAACAAGAATGAAACTCCATCTCAAAAAAAAAAAAAAAAAAAAGATGCGAATGAGACATGTGACACATGAACAAGCATGTACAGCTACCACATGTGCACCCAGAGGACCTGCCATCACATGCTGCCTAGTAACCTCTCTTCCTCTCTTTCCACCCGCTTATGAATAATTGTGGAAGACTCCCTGAAAGGGGGTTTCTCCAGCAATCGTCAACGCTGCCTCACCCTCAGGAGCAGCACTCCCTCGGAATCCTTTCTCTCCCAGGGTGCATCTGCACCTAACTTTTCAAAATGTTCTTTTTCCTTTGCAATAAATTGCTCTATGCTGCAGCTCTTTTGCTGTGTGTCTCATGTTTAAATTCTTTTTTTTTTTTTTTTTTTGAGAAAGAGTCTCACTCTGTCATCCAGGCTACAGTGCAGTGGCATGATCTCCGCTCACTGCAACCTCTGCCTCCTAGGTTCAAGCGATTCTCCCACCTCAGCCTCCCGAGTAGCTGGGATTATAGGTGCATGCCACCATGCCTGGCTAATTTTTGTATCTTTAGTTAGAGACAGGGTTTCACCATGTTGGCCGGGCTGGTCTTGAACTCCTGATCTCAGGTGATCCGCATGCCTCGGCCTCCCAAAGTGCTGGGATTACAGACATGAGCCACTGTGCCCAGCCTAAATTCTTTAAACTAAGAAGTTAAGAACCAAGGTCTCACAACAGCCCTCAGTGGAGGGGTGGGGTGGTGTCCTGCCCAATGTGCACCTCCACTGCCCTTTTCTGGGATCTGCAGGAAAAGTGAAAGGGATGTGGCTGTGATCCAAGGTGTGAAGTGCTGTGCCACCTACGTGAGTACGAATGACTGATGTAATTAGCTAAGAAAGTCAGCCTCCTTTTTCAAGAGTGGACCATAGCTATGCACGTTCGTTCACTCTCATTGAACACCTATAGACACATGATAACGTCTCTACTTCACAGCGGGGGAGTCTGACACATGGAGAGGCTCCCTGAGGTGACCAGGGTCCCAGGGCCTCCATGTGGCCGTGCCGGGGACTCTCTCCTACCCCCTCTTCTGACCATCCCAGGGGGACTCAGGACCCACTGCCACACCCTGTCCCACCTGAACTGTGGGCACTGCCCAAGCCCTGATGAGGTGCAGAACCCTGTCCTAGGCACAGTGGGGATGTGAGGGGGATCCCAGCTCTCAGGCTGGTCAGGGCTGTCCCCCATCTCCTGCCCCAGTGCCCCATCCCAAGGGAGGGAGTAGGGAGTCTGATTGGAGCAGCATAGGGGAGTGCGGAGGTGTTGGAGCTTGTCCTCAGCATCTCAGCCCTCAGTGTGTCAGCCCACCTGCCTCCTGCCTGCAGAGGTGGCCCCGGACAAGGAGGCATGCCTCCTGCGCATGTCTGTACATACCTTCAGTCCTTGAAGTTTCACAGTCTTCCAGGAGCCCCCAGAAGTGGTGCCCTACCAGGGGAAAGCCAGCTTGAGTGGCACCGAGGAAGGCTCTCCAAGGCTGAACACCCCCGCCCCACCCCCCACCACGGTGCCACACAGCACAGCACACCTGGTCAGCTCTGGGCAAAAGCCTCCCTCCTCCTTCCGACTGTGCCCAATGCGATGGCTGCTGGCGCCGGAGGCTGCCACGTGCCCCTTCACCACCTGCCTGGTCAGTCAGGGCTCTCCTGACTGCCAGACTGGGGGCTGGGGGCTGGCAGCGGCCCCAGTGGGGACAGCCCGGAGCCTCTCCTGCCTGCCACCTCCCTGGAAACAGCTGCCTCCACATTAACCCTCTCTCTTGCCCCCTCCAACTCTGTCCCGTACCTGAGTCAGCTTCCCAGGAGTGAGGGCTGAGGACAGCCCTGGGCTTGGGATCAGACAGACGGGTGGGGGTTTCGTCACAGGACTGGGGCCTTGAGCAACAACTTAACCTCACTGCAAAGCAGGAGACCCAGGAACGTCCTCCTCCTCCCAGGCTCAGGGGGTGAAGGGGGTCAAGTGAGGAGAGCGCCTGGCACCTTCGCCTGGTGGGGGAAGGCAGACTGTTGTGGGGAGGAGCGGCGGGGGGCGGGGAGGCAGCTGCCCATATGGTGAACCCTGGTCCTGCTCATGCAGCTGGATAGTCCCTGCAGCCAGAGGCAGAGGGAGATCCCAGCCAGCTCCCACCAGGCCCAGCCCCGCCCACATAGGGGAGGCCCCAGCCTTGTCCCTCCCTGAGGGTGTACCTCCAAGTACCTCTAGTCAGCTGCAGCGCCCCTCGGCCCTAAGAGTGCTTGGCCCAGCAGAGGTGCCTTCACCTTCTTGCTTCCCAAGCAGCGGCCTGGCCGGAACTCCAGGCCTCCCCCGCCCCCCACCCTCGCTGCCAGCCCCATGTCGCCGCCCAGGATCTGGGCGGAGCGTACCGCCCACCACCGCGGCTTCTTGGCCAGCTTAGTCCGGGCTTCTAGGCCAGCCCTGTGGGCAGCTCCCTCTGAGGGCGGCAGAGCAGGACTGTGAACCCCATGCCCCATTACCCGTAGGCGACCTGGCAGTCAGGCTCCCACTCCAACCCTCATTTCCTCGTCTCTGAAACAGAGGCGTCAGGGTTGCTGCAATGAACCCAGGCACCCCTGCCTGCTGGAGCCTGCCTGAGCTCCCCACGCCCAAAAGGAGCTACGCACAGGCAGGGTGGGCAGGAAAGGTGGGGTCAGCAGCAGCTTGGGCCAGGGGCCCGTCCATCGCAGGGAGGCTCCTTTGGTGAGGTCATCTCAGCACATGCCCCAGTTTGCTCACCCCCAGGGACGGGACGCTCTCTGCCTTCAGAGGCGAGTGAGAAGGCCTGGGTCAGCTTCCCAGGGACAGGGTCTCCTGGTCTGTCTGTGTCCTGCTTTCCCAAGCTCCCAGACCCCTCTGGTGTTTGGGGAGACGCCCCCGAGCCACTGGCTTTTACTGCACAGCACATAGGCCCCAGGGCAGGGATTCCAGCCTCCATTGACTGTTGGGGACAACAGTGCCCAGGGAGGGGGCCGCACAGCAAGCTGGTGGAGGAAGCAGACTGGATGCTGCAGCCTGACTCTGGGCTGGGGCAAATACCCATTCCCAGACAGAAGTAGACACCCAGAGGAGGTGTGTGGAGGAAACCCAGAAAGAATACACCTCTGGATGCCCAAAGAATCAGAACAGGTGCTGATGTAAAGTATGTTCTGCTCCTCGTGCTGGATCAAAGACAGGGGCATTTCAATGGCAGTCTGTTAATATTGTAGTGATGCCAGCTGCCAATACCGGAAGCGATCATACAGTAAACTGCTGTAATTAATACCAATTGAATCATTGTGTTCTTATTCACACCGAGGATGTACGACTGTCTTGTTGCCAGTTTGTCTATCCTCTACATTTACTGAACGCCTAATGTATACAAAGCACTGCTAGGAAACCTATAGTGACATCTAAGACCCAGCCCCTGCTCTCGAGGGGCTCAGGGTCCACGAAGCAGACAGATCCAGGGAGAGGCATGACACCATGAGGCTGGCTTCCCTCCAGCAGGGAATCCAGGAGGACCTCTTAGAGGAGGGGGCCTGGGCTCAGGGCCTGACCATGTGCCGACACCATTCTCAGTCCCTGCCTCAAAGGCAAAGGGCCCACTGGCTTAGGCCCCTGGCTGCCTAGTGGAAAGCTGGCCCCACCAGTTTGAGGCTTACCTGGGGTGGTGTGGGGGTCCTGGGGCAGAGGACCTCTTCTTTGGATGGTGTGGCTTGACCAGCGGCCTGAGCTAGGGCTGTTCTCACCCAACAGGGTGACGAATGAGCTCAAGAGGGCAAGGAAGGAGTATGGCCCGAGTTCTTCCAGGAGCCCTGGACGTGCAGGTGCATCGGAGAGAGACACAGCGGTCACCACAGCCCCAGGGCAGTGGCCGGGTAGCCCACACCTCTCCTGTCCCTGCACTCAAAGACAAGTGGCAACTGTTGCAAAACTGTTACAAGCCAAGAGGGCAGCACAATGACCCTGCACTTTGGACAAGGGGTGGTGGTTGGGGGCCGGTCCTGGCCTGTTAGCTGTCTGTTAGCATCGTAGGATTTTCATCCAGCAGGGCCTGTTAGCACCCAGCTCAGGTCTGGGAGAGGTGGAAAGGCTGTCTCCCCCCAGGGACTAGTAGTCACAGCTCTGGAGGGGCCAGGCTCCAGAAAAAGAGGCCAAGACAGGGTCCTGTACGATCTCGGGGTGGTCTCATCACCTCTCCCTTTGCTGAGACTTAGTTTTCCCATCTTGGAACAGGAGGCTGGAAGCCCTGCCATGTCAGTTTCACAGAAGCCTTGTAAATTTCCCTGAGTAAATTTCCTTCAGTCCTGCTCTAGATCACACCAACAGAGGGGCTGCCACCTCAAAGAAGTCACCTCCACCAGGGATAAAATCCACTTGATCATGGTGCATGATCTTTTTAATGTGCTGTTGAATTTGGTTTGCTAATTTTTTTTTTTTTTAGACGGAGTCTTGCTCTGTCGCCCAGGCTGGAGTGCGGTAGCACAATCTCGGCTCACTGCAACCTCTGCCTTCCCGGTTCAAGCATTCTCCTGCCTCAGCCTCCCAAGTAGCTGGGATTATAGGTGTGCACCACCACGCCCAGCTAATTTTTTGTATTTTTAGTAGAGACGAGGTTTCACCACGAATGGCCAAGCTGGTTTTGAAAGGGGCCGGGCGGAGACCAAACTACACCAGTCGCGGTCAAGAGATCTTTATTGGAGGTATCGAGCGGCACCACCCAAGGAGAAGGAAGAGAAGAGAGAGAGGGCTGCTGGTGTGCTGGGTTTTATAACCCTTGGACCTACGTGGATTGGGCTGGGGCGGGCCCAAGGGAAGGCGGGAGATGCTTCTTTCTGATTGGCCCTCCTTTGGTGGGTTCAGACAGTGCCCGGTCAAGGAGGGGAGAAGAACCCAGAACCGGCCCCATCTTAAGGTACGGCGCCATTTTAAGGTACCCCATGTTACCTAACAGGTTTGGAACTCCTGACCTCAATCCCCCTGACTCCTGACTCCTGATCCCCCCACCTCGGCCTCCCAGCGTGTTAGGATTACAGGTGTGAGCCTCCGCGCCTGGCTCGTTTGCTAATATTTTGATGAGGATTTTTGCATCTATGTTCATCAAGGATATCAGTCTATAATTTTCTTTCTTGTAATGTTATCTGGCTTTGGTATCAGGGTAATGCTGGCCTGGTAAAATGAGTATGACTCTACATTTAGTGCACTCTGAAGAAAATTGTGGTGCAAATCAAAGTCACAGTTGACTCTACATTCAGGAGTGAGGGGCTGCCTCCAGGTTCACTGCCCTCCCCAGCCTCCCCGCCACCACTGCAGCGGGGACTGTGGTGGACTTGTTCCTCTGCCCTCATGGCCTGGACATACCTGGGCCAACCCCAGTACTCTTCCTCTGGCTCAGGCTGGCCCTCTCTGCAGGCCCCCACCAGCCCTTGGCCCCCACTTGCTGGCCAGGCTTCCAGGACAGAGGGAGGTGCCTGCAGGCTGCCATGTGATGGGGCAGAAGTCCAGGGAGGAAGAAGTGGAGGTGCTGGGGGAGGAGGCTCCTCCACCGAGCTCTGTGTGCAGCCCTGTGAAAGAGGACATGAGCAACAGCAACCCCAACCCAAACTATGACAGCCAACATCACCACTGACCAGGAGGAAGGCAGTGTCCCAGTCACCTCTGAGGGCCTGCTGGGAGTCAGGCGGCGTGCTAAAGGCTTTGCACGTGTCATCTCAAATGAGACAGCAACAACTGCTACCCATTGTGGAGATGGGAAAACTGAGGGAGAACACAGCCAACAGGTGCCAGACTCAGGTGATTCATGGGCCAGGGAAATTTCCAGAACAATTTTCAAGGGCTGAATTTCCACTGCCAAGATTTTATTTTTCAATAAGAACCTGACAAAACTACCACTGAATATCCCCATGATTTCATGAAGACAGAATGTTTTCTACCCTCTGTCAAAGTAGAAGAGATGCCCTCCCAGGATAAGGGTGAGGTCCTTCCTGAGAAGCAGGTGGCTGCCCCCATCTGCCTGACACCGACGCACAGGGGCAGATGGAAATGGCTCCAGGCCTGAAGCCATCTGGGCACAGGCATTCCCAGGAATGAGCTGCTGAAGTGACCACCACCTGGCAGTTGTGGGCTGGGGCTCCTGAGGGCCGGAATGCAGATCCTTATTCCCCGGAGCACCCTCTCCACTCCATGGCCTAACACTGTTTGTGAGTGAAAGAAACATGGTGGATGGAATCTGCAGTGCAATCCACGGAAACATGGTGGATCCTGGCGGCTGAGCCCGTGCCAGGAGGTGCCAGGAGTGCTTCAAAGTCATCTCGGGGTCAGACGCGGTGGTTCACGTCTGTAATCCCAGCACTATGGGAGGCTGAGGCAGGCAGATCATGAGGTCAGGAGATCAAGACCATCCTGGCTAACATGGTGAAACCCCATCTCTACTAAAATTTTAAAAATATATATTAGCCGGGCGTGGTGGTGCGTGCCTGTAGTCCCAGCTACTTGGGAAGCTGAGGCAGGAGAATGGCTCGAACCCGGGAGGCAGAGGTTGCAGTGAGCCGAGATTGCACCACTACACTCTAGCCTGAGACTAGAGCTAGACTCCATCTCAAAAAAAAGAAAAAAGAAATCATCTCGGGGCACTGTGTCCATGGCCACAGGCACTGCCACCGTCTGATGGGGACACAGGACATGGAGCTTCAGAAGGACTTCCTGCCCACAGTGGGGAGCTGACCTCAGCCCTGGCGTAGGGCCCCAGTCTGCACTGGGGGTTTGGAGAGAAGGATGGAGAAGCAAGAGCGAGGGCAGAAGCTGGAAGCCTGGGCTCAGCCAGGGTCTGAGACCCACAAGCACCACCTAGACCCCTCAGCTGGTCAGCCAAAGCTTCCAGGGCTCTCATGCTGCCTGCCCAGGGGCAGGGGACCCCTGGCATGACCCATGCTGTGCTTTCTGTCTTTGTATGTGTTGCCCTGGAAACTTCCTGTAAAAATCCAGATTTCCAAGCTTCAATCTTGAAAAGCTGGCCACATGGGGCCCAAAACCCATTGGACACACTTAGGTGGGTCACTCCTAGTCCAGCTGGCCACAGTTCTTACCCTGCATTTTGCCTTTTTGCATTTCCCACTGGCGTCTGGGAGCTTTGCCCTTCCAGCACTGACCAGGACTCCCAGCACTGACCAGGACTCTCCATCTGGCTGCAGGAGCAAGAGTAACCTTCAAAGGAGATGCTGGTGCTGGCTGGGCAGCCAGGGAACTGTGCGTCTTGCACAGAACGGAGGGTGGAGGACTGTGCAATGCTCTCTTTGGGCCCCAGAATGTGAATGCCCTTCCAGATACTCAGGTGAGGGCAGCAGCCCACCACGCATGAAAGTCACTGGTCACCTCCAGGCTGTCTGCCCTGGAAGAGTAGCCTTGGCGGGAAACACCGCCCCTGGTGGCCACACGTGAGTATTACAACCTGGAGGAGCTGGACCCAGGCTCAGAAGGGGACTAGCAGGCAGATGGGGGCTGATCTTACACTGGCTGGGACTGACAGCCTAGGCTCAGCCTGGCTCCTATCTTCTCTTCCAGACCACACCAGCAGAGGGGCTGTCACCTCAAAGAAGTCACCTCCGCCAAGGATAAAATCCACTTGATCACTATGCATGATCTTTGTAATGTGCTGTTGAATTTGGTTTGCTAATATTTTGGTGAGGATTTTTGCACCTGTGTTCATCAAGGATATTGGCCCATAATTTTCTTTTCTTGTAATGTCCTTGTCTGGCTTTGGTATCAGGGTAATTCTGGCCTCATAAAATGAGTTTGGAAGTGTTCTTTCCTCTTGAATTTTTTGGAAGAGTTTGAGAAGAATCAGCATTAATTCTTTCTTAAATGTTTGGCAGAATTCACTAGCGAAGGCATCAGATATCCTGGGCTATTTTTTGTTGGGAGGTGTTTGATCACTGATTCAATCTCCTTACTCATTATTGGTCTGTTCAGATTTTCTAGTTTTTTGTTTGTTTTGTTTTTGTGTGTTTGTTTGTTTTTTTTTTGAGGTGGAGTCTTGCTCCCGTCATGCAGGATGGAGTGCAGTGGCACAATCTCAGCTCACTGCAACCTCCACCTCCCGAGTTCAAGTGATTCTCCTTCCTCAGCCTCCTGAGTAGCTGGGATTACAGGCTGCACCACCACGCCTGGCTAATTTTTGTATTTTTAGTATACACGGGGTTTCACCATGTTGGCCAGGCTGGTCTCCTGACCTCAGTTGATCCACCCGCCTCGGCCTCCCAAAGTGCTGGGATTAGAGACGTGAGCCACCACGCCCTGGCCGATTTTCTAGTTTGTTTTGGGATTCAGTCTTGGTCAGCTGTCTGCTTCTAGCAATTTATTCATTTCTAGGTTATCCAATTTGTTGGCATAGTTATCTATTATTTCTTTGGTATCAGTTGTAATCTTTCCTCTTTCATTTATAATTTTATTTATTTGAGTCTTTTTATTTTAGTCTAGCCTAAGGTTTGTCAGTTTTGTTAACCTTTTCAAAAAACCTCAACTCTTAGTTTTATTGATCCTGTGTATTGTTTCTTAAGTCTGTATTTCATTTATTTTTATTTCTGCTCTGATCTTTCTTTCTTTCCTTCTGCTAACTTTGGGCTTAATTTGTTCCTCATTTTATAGTTCCTTGAGGTGTGAAGTTAGGTTGTTTATTTGAGATCATTCTTCATGTAGGCATTTATTGCTATAAACTTCCCACCTAGAATCACTTTTGCTGCCTCCTATGAGGTTTGGTATGTTACATTTCCATTTTCATTTGCCTCAAGATATTATTTTATTTCCCTTTTGATTTGTTATTCCGCTCATTGGTTGTTCGGGAGTGTGTTGTTAAATTTCCACACATGTGTAAAATTTCCACTTTTCCTCCTGCTATTGATTTCTAGTTTTATACCATTGTGGTTGGAAATGATACTTGATATGATTTCAGTCTTCTTAAATGTGTTAAGACTTGTTTTGTGAGCTAACATATGATCTTTCCTGGAGAATGTTCCATGTGCACTTGACAAGAATGTGTGTTCTGCTGTCATTGGATGGGATGTTCTGAATCTATCGGTTAGGGCCATTTGCTCTGTAGTGTTGCTCAAGTCTCCTGTTTTCTTATTGATTTTCCACCTGGATAATCTGTCCACTGTTTAAAGTGTTGAAGTCCTCTACTATTATTGTAATCTATTTTCCCTTCAGTTATGTTAATATTTGCTTTACAGAGTTAGGTGCTCCCATGTTGGGTGTGTGTGTGTGTGTGTGTGTGTGTATATATATATAGAGAGAGAGAGAGAGAGAGTCTTGCTCTGTTGCCCAGGCTAGAGTGCTGTGGCATGATCTCGGCTCACTGCAACCTCCGCCTCCCAGGTTCAAGCGATTCTTCTGTCTCAGCCTCCTGAGTAGCTGGGACTACAGGCACACACCACCACACCCGGCTAATTTTTGTATTTTTTTAGTAGAGACAGGGTTTCACCATATTGGTCAGTCTGGTCTCGAACTCCTGACCTTGTGATCTGCCCGCCTTGACCTCCCAAAGTGCTGGGATTACAGGCGTGAGCCACCGCGCCTGGCCTAGTATATGTATTTTTTGAATTGTTACATCCTCTTGATGAATTGATCCATTTATCATTATATGACAACCGTCTTTGTCTCTTGGGATAGTTTTGATTTAAAGTCTATTTTGTCTGATGTAAGTGTAGCCACTTATGTTCTCTTTTGCTTCTCATTTGGATAGAATAACATTTTTCAGCTTATCTGTGTCCTTAAAGCTAAACCAAGTCTCCCGTAAGCAGCATATAGTTGGATTTTGTTTTGTTTTGGTTTTTAATCCATTCAACCGCTTAGTGGCTTCTGAGTAGATAATTTAATCAACTTAAATTTAAAGTAATTATTAATAGGTAAGGACTTACTACTGCCATTTTGTTCATTGTTTTCTGATTGTTTTGTAGTTTCATTGTTCCTATCTTCCTCTCTCGCTGTCTTTGTGAGATTTTTTTTTTTGTAGTGGTATGCTTTGACTCCCTTTTATCTTTTGTGGGTGTACTACAGTTATTTTTCTTTGTGGTTACCAGGAGGTTTATGTACAACATTTTATAGTTATAACAGTTTAAGCTGATAACAACTAAACTTTAGCAACATACAAAAACTCTACACTTTAATTTCTCCCACATTTTATGTTATTGGGGTCATACTTTACATCTTTTATATATTGTGTATCCATTAACAAATTATTGCTATAATTATTCTTTAAATTTTATACTAGAGTTAAAAATAATTTATGTGTCACCATTACAATATGCTATGCTTTGGATGTTTTTGTCTTCTACAAAATTCATATTAAAATTTAGTCCCCAGTGCAACAGTATTGGGAAGTGTGTCCTTTGGGGTGTTTAGAACATGATGGCTCTGCCATTATTAAAGGGCTTGATGGAAGAAGTTTGTCCCCTTTTGCTCTTCTACCCTCTGCCTCTGCCATGTGAGAATGTAGCAAGAAGACCCTCACCAGACACCAGATGCTGATGCCTTGATCTTGGACTCCCCAGCTTCCAAAACTGTGAGAAATACATTTTTGTTCTTTATAAATTACCCAGTCCGTGTCACCCTGTTACGGCAGTGCAAAATGGACTGACACAGTGGCAGAGTACTCCCAATTTGACTATATTTTTATCTTTACAGAGTTTTTATACTTTTGTGTCTTCATGTTGTTACTGTCCTTTCATTTCAACTTGAGAAACTCCCTTTAGCATTTCTTGTAAGGCAGTGATAATGAATTCCCACAGCTTTTGTTTGTTTGGGAAAGCCTTTATGTCTCCTTCATTTCTGGACATCTTTCCCAAGGTTGACAGTTTTATCCTTTCAGCCCTGTGAATATATGATCCCACTCTCTCCTGGCCTATGAGATTTCTTCTGAGAAATTCACTGATAATCTTCTAGGGGTTTCCTTGTATGTGATGAATTGCATTTCTCTCACTGCTTTCAAATTTATCTCTGTCTTTGACTTTTGAGAATTTCTCTTTTTTGAAGATTTTTTTTATTTTTAATTTTTGTGGGTACACAGTAAGTGTATATATTTATGGGGTACATGAGATGCTTTGATACAGTTATGCAATATGAAATAGGTACATCATGGAGAATGGGGTATAAATCCCCTCAAGTATTTATCCTTTGAGTTACCAAAAATCCAATTACACTAAGTTATTTTAAAGTGTGCAATTAAGTTAATTTGACTTCTACCTTTCCATTGTGGAGGCCCTTTATATCTTTCTCTTGTCTGATTGTTCTAGCTATGACTTCTAGTACTATGTTGAATAACAGTGATGACAGTGGCATCCTTGTCATGGTCCAGATTTTAGAGGAAAGGGTTTCAGTTTTTCCCCATTCAGTATAATCCTAGCTGTGGGTCTTTTGTATATGGCTTTTATTATGTTGAGCTATGTTCCTTCTGTCCCTAATTTTTTTTTTTTTTTTGAGATGGAGTCTCACTCTGTCGCCCAGGCTGGAGTGCAGTGGTGCGATCTCAGCTCACTGCAAACTCCGCCTCCCAGGTTCATGCCATTCTCCTGCCTCAGCCTCCTGAGTAGCTGGGACTACAGGCACCCGCCATCACACCCGGCTAATTTTTTGTATTTTTAGTAGAGACAGGGTAT
This sequence comes from Hylobates moloch, assembly GCF_009828535.3. Taxonomy (NCBI): domain Eukaryota; kingdom Metazoa; phylum Chordata; class Mammalia; order Primates; family Hylobatidae; genus Hylobates; species Hylobates moloch. The sequence continues at coordinate 105,960,530 of NW_026652285.1, forward strand.
CACCATGTTAGCCAGGATGGTCTCGATCTCCTGACCTCGTGATCCGCCCACCTCGGCCTCCCAAAGTGCTGGGATTACAGGCATGAGCCACCGCACCCAGCCATTCTATCCCCAGTTTTTAATTTTTTTTTAATTATGAAGGGACGTTGAATTTTATTAAATGCTTTTTCAGCAGCAATTGAAATGATCATGTGGTTTATATTCTTCATTCTGTTGATACGTATCACGTTGATTGATTTGCATATGTTGAACCACTTGCATATGATGTATCCCACTTGGTCATGATGAATGATCTTTCTAATGTATTGTTGAATTTGGTTTGCTAGTATTTTACTGAGGACTGTTACATAAATATTCATCGGAGATATTGGCCTGTAGTTTTCTTTTTATGATGTGTCTTTGTCTGGTTTCAATATCAGGGTAATAATGGCCTCACAGAATTACTTTGAAAATATGCTCTTACTGAATTGACCCCTTTATCATTATATAGTGACCTTCTTTGTCTCTTATTACAGTTTTTGTCTTGAAATCTATTTTGTCTAAGTATAGCAACTCCCGCTCTTTGGTTTCCATGAAATATCTTTTTCCATCCATTTATTTTAAATCTATGTGTGTTTTTATAAGTGAAGTATGTTTCTTGTAGGCAACAGATCAATGGTCTTGTTTGTTCATCCATTCAGCCAGTCTATGTCTTTCGATTGGAGAGTTTAGTCCATTTATATTCAATGTTATTATTGATAAGTAAGGGCTTATTCCTGCCATTTTGATTTGTTTTCTGGTTGTTTTGTGGTCTTCGCCTTCTTCTATCTTTCCTCTCCGTCTTCCTCTAGTGAAAGTGATTTTCTCTGGTGATATGATTTAGTTTCTTGCTTTTTTATATTTTGTGTATCTATTGTATGTTTTTTGGTTTGAGGTTACCATGAGACTTGCAAATACTATCTTATAACTCATGATTTTAACCTGGTAACAACTTAACACTATCTGCATAAACGAATAAGCAAAAAGAAAACTAATAAAGACTCTATGCCTTAACTTCGTCCCTGTTTTTTAACTTTTTGATGTTTCTATTTCTATTTTATTATACTATGTCCTGAAAAGTTGTTGTAGTTATTCTTTTTGATGGGTTCATTGTTTCATCTTTCTACTTAGGATAAGAGTAGTTTACACCACAGTTACAGTGTGATAATATTCTGTGTTCTTCTGTGTACTTACTATTACCAGTGAGTTTTGTACCTTCAGGTGATCATTTATTGCTCATTAATGTTCTTTTCCTTCTGATCAAATTACTCCCTTTAGCATTTCTTGTAGGACAGGTCTGGTGTTGGTGAAATCCCTAAGCTTTTGTTTGTCTGGGAAAGTCTATTTCTCCTTCATGTTTGAAGGATATTTTCACTGGATATACTATTCTAGGGTAAAAGGTTTTTTTTTTTTCCTTCACCACCTTAAGTATGTCATGCCTCTGTCTCCTGGCCTGTAAGGTTTCCACTGAAAAGTCTGCTGCCAGACATATTGGAGCCCCATTGTGTGTTATTTGTTCCCTTTCCCTTGCGGCTTTTAGGATCTTTTCTTTATCCTTGACCTTTGGGAGTTTGATTATTAAATGCCTTGAGGTAGTTTTCTTGGGTTAAATCTACTTGGTGTTCTATAACCTTCTTGTACTTGGATATCGATCTCTTTCTTTAGGTTTGGGAAATTCTCTATTATCCCTTTGAATAATTTTCTGCCCCTATATGTTTCTCTACTTCCTCTTTAAGGCTAATAACTCTTAGATTTGCCCCCTTTGAGGCTATTTTCTAGATCCTGTAGGTGTGTTTCATTGCTTTTATTCTTTTTTGTCTCCTCTGACTGTGTATTTTCAAATAGCCTATCTTTGAGCTCACTAATGCTTTCTTCTGCTTGATCAATTATGATGTTAAAGGATCCTGGTGCAATCTTCAGTATACCAACTGCATTTTTCAGCTTCAGAATTTCTGCTTGATTCTTTTAAATTATTTCAGTATCTTTGTAAATTTATCTGATATAATTCTGAATTCCTTCTCTGTGTTTATCTTGAATTTCTTTAAGTCTCCTCAACACAGCTACTGTTTGAATTCTCTGTCTGAAAGGTCACATATCTCTGTTTTTCCAGAATTGGGTCCTGGTGCCTTCTACTTAGTTCATTTGGTGAGGTCATGTTTTCCTGGATGGGATTGATGCTAGTAGATGTTTTTTGGCACCTGGGCATTGAAGAGTTAGGTATTTATTATAGTCTTCTCTGTCTGGGCTTATTTGTAGCCATCCTTCTTGGGAAGACTTTCCGGATTTGAAAAGACTTGGATGTCATGATCTAAGATGTATCTGCTTTAGGGGGAACCCCAAGCTTAGTAACTCTGTGGTTCTTGCAGACTCGTAGAGGTACTGCCTTGATGGTCTTGGAAAAGATCCAGGAGAATTCTCTGGATTATCAGGCAGAGACTCTTGTTCTCTTCCCTTTCTCCCAAACAAACAGAGTCTCTCTCTCTCTGTTCTCAGTCACCTAAAGCTGGGGATGGAGTGACAAAAGCACCCCTGTGACCACCACCACTGTGACTGCACTGGGTCAGACCTGAAGCCAGTACAGCACTGTGTCTTGCCCAAGGCCTGCTATAAACTCCATGGCTATTGCCTATGTTCACTCAAGGCCCTGGGGCTCTGCAATCGGAAGGTGGCAAAGCCAGCTATGCCTGTGTCTTTCCCTTCAGGGCAGCAACGTCCCCTAGGCCTCAGGTGGGTCCAGAGGTGCCATCTGGGAGTCAGGGACTAGCGTCAAAAAGTTTAGAAGTCTACCTGGTGTTCCATTGTATTGTGGCTGAGCTGGCACTCAAACCACAAGCAGCAGTCCTTCCCACTCTTCTGTCTCCTTTCCAAAGGCAGAGGAGCCTCACCCCAAAGCCACCACCACCCCAGGCCATGAGGAGTACTGCCAGACTATCAGCCAATGTTCCCTTAAGACCCAAGGTCTCTTAAGTCAGCTTGTGGTGAATGCTGCCTGGCCTGGGACTCACCGTTCAGGGCAATGGGCTCTCCTCTGGCCCAGGGCACATCCAGAAATGCTGTCCAAGAGTCAAGTCCTGGAATCGAGGACCTCAAGAGCCCACTTGGCGCTCTACCCCACTGTGGCCGTGCCAGTACTTGAAGCCAGCAAGTCTCAGAGGCTCACCCAAGGCCCTCAACTTATAGTACCTGGGTATCACTGCTGGTTATTCAGGGCCCAAGGGCTCTTCAGTTAACAGGTGATTGAGAATGCTTCCAGGACTGGGTCCTTCCCTTCAAAGTAGCAGGTTCCCTTCTGACCCAGGGTGTGTCTATAAATGTCATCTGGGAGCTTGGCCTGGAACAGGGGCCTCATGACTCTGACCAGTGCCCTATCCTGCTGTGGCTGAGCTGGTATCCAAGATGCAAAACAAAGTCCTCCCCACTCTTCCTTGTCCTCTCCTCAAGCGGAAGAAAGGGGTCTCTTTTAGAACTACAAGCTGTGCAGCCTAGGGTTAGGGGAGGGCTGATGCCAGAACCCTCTTGGCTGCCCCAGCTGGTGTCTCAGTATGTTGCATGCTCCCCTGCCCCCTGCCCCACGAGTCCACTGTCTCTGGGCCTAGTTCAGCACTGGGACTCACCTAAGAGTTGCAGTCCTTATGTTGAACACCTAGATTACCTCTCAAGTTTACTTGCAGACACAAACCCAGTGTCTCTTCACATATTGCTTCTTATCCATTCTACTTCCTCATCCATTTTACTTTCTTCTTCTGGAATTTGTCTAAATTATATGTACGCTAGAACTTCTCCTTCCATCTCCGTCTTCATTAGTTTCATCTCTGCATCGTCAAGGATGTCATTAGAACTATTTTCCAGTTCACCAATTCTTTCTTGTCTAATCCAAGGTTAAACCCATACATTGTGATGTAAATATCTGTGGTACAAAAGGGCTGCTTGACCCTGAGAGCTCACTGTGATGAACAGCGAGACACCAAGGGCCATTTTCCTTCTCTCAGACAGACTGCTCCAAAATCCAGCTTCCCCCAGGACCAAGAACTTCCTTCTGTTAGCAAAGGGAGGTACAAGTTCCCCTGCACTCCAAGGTCCTGGGGGGCTGGGCAGCAGGCGTTTTCTGACAATTCCCAGAAGCCACTGGGACCCAAGTAGTTTCCATGTTTCCTCCACCTGACAAGCCATTTTCTCATGCTTGCACTATAAGAAGGTCGTCATGGGGTGGAGGCAACAGTGTCTTTCTCTGGAATGCAAACCCACTGTGTGTCTAGCAATGGCACTGGCCTTCCTGCACGCCTTGTAAATGTCCCCCCTGAACTGCATCTCTTCTTTGGGCCACACCATGCGACGTGGTGTCCATTCCAAATCCAATTTCCTGCCAGTTCCAACCCAGATTTTGCAGCACTAGAAGTTCTGCTTGATCTTTTCCCAACTGACTTGGTTGTTTTCAGAGTTTCTTACTCTTTACATGTATTTCCAATCCTTTCTATTCTACATTACACACAACTATTTTGTATTCTGCTTCTGTGGATCTGATTCTGCACCCCGTGGTTTTTGCTGCCTCTGTGCAATGCATCTTGTTTCCTTGTGTGATCTATGCTTTTTTGACAGTTAATGTGTATTTCTTAGAACATTACCTCTGGGGATTATTTGAGGGTGAAACTGGATTTGCATTTCCTTTTTCCAGGCACCGAGGAGAGCCAAAATCCCCGTATTCTACTTTAAACTCTTAGCTCCAGGTTTTTCAGAACCAAAGGAAGTGTAATTTCAGGCTGGAACCTTCTTAGGTGTCAAATCAGAGTTGCACATCGTATTACTGGTGCAGTACAAAGTACCACACACTCCATGGCTGGAACAACAATTTGTTGTCTCATAGTTCTGGAGGCCCGAAGTCCAAGATATGAGTGTCGGCAGGGTTGGTTCCCTCTGGAGGCTCTAGGGGAGAATCTGTTCCATGCCTCTCCCCTAGTGCCTGGTGGTTGCTGGCAATCTTTGATGTTCCTTAGCTTGTAGATATGTCATCCCAATCTTTGTCTCCATCTTCACACGGTGTTCTGTGTGCAGGTCTCTCTCTGTGTCCAAGTTTCCCCTTTCTACAAGGACCCTGGTAAGACTGGATTAGGGTCCACCTTAATGACCTCATCTTAAATTGATTACATCTGTAAAGACCCTATTTCCAAATAAGAGCACATTTACAGGTATTGAGAGTTAAGAGTTTCAAGATGGGGGGTGGGGCACAATGCAATCTGTAACACGTGCTCTAGGTTAGTTCTCTTTCCACGCACTGTCAATAAGGAAGGAGACCACTACTACTCCTGCTGCCCTCCTCCCCCAACCTTGCTTAGTTCACAAGACAGGAGGAAAGAGAGAAAGCAAAAAGTTAGAAATAAACAGAAGTAAGATAAATAGCCAGACAACCTTGGCACCACCACCCGGTCCTAGGAGTTAAAAAAAAGTAATAATAATAATATCAACCCCTAACCTAAACTACTTGTGTTATCTGTAAATTCCAGACATTGTATGAAAAAGCATTGCAAAACTTTGTTCTGTTAGCTGATGCATGTAGCCCCCAGTCACGTTCCCCATGCTTGCTCGATTTATCACGACCTTTTCACGTGGACCCCTTAGAGCCATAAGCCTTTAAAAAGGCCAAGAATTTCTTTTTCAGGGAGCTCGGTTCTTAAGATGCAAGTCTGCTGATGCTCCCAGCTGAATAAACCTCTTCCTCTTTTAATCCCGTGTCTGAGGATTTTGTCTGCGGCTCGTCCTGCTAACATCAAAGTACAAGAAAGAGAATTTCTTTTGCAATCCCTTGGTGGTGGTGGTGGCAGCAGTGTGTGTATGGAGGTGGGTATTTCTACTCTTCCTGACGTTGGGGGTGAGGCCTGTTGGGGTCCCGGCTTTAAAGGGGGGCTTGCCTTGGGCGGGCCCTGGGTTTTGTCTCGCTCGCATGCCCAGCCAGGTGATAAAGATTGGCCCTTAAGCTCACCCAGTTGGGCAAACACCCATAAGGAGGAAGCCAGCCCACCTGTCTGGATTCCTGCCTTTACTTCGGCATGTGTTTTTGTTTCTTTATCACCAGCTCATTGATGGAATTACAAATATGTTCCCAGTGTTTTTGTTGTCTTATCAGAAGGGTTGATCAGAATACGTAACCCACTGCAGAAGACAGAATAATGACCCCCCCAAAGATATCCATGCTCCAGACTATGTCACATTCTGGAACCTGTCCATATGTTACCTTTCACTGCAAAAGAGACTTTGAAGATGTGATCCAGGGAGACTGTCCTGGACCATCTGGGTGAATCTAATCACGTAAGTCCTGAAAAGTGGAGACCCCTTCCCAGCTGTAACCAGAGGGAGACAGATGTGATTTTGGAAGAGGGGCCAGAGAGATGCCACTATGCTGGCTTTGAAGATGGAGCAGGGGGCCATGATTCAACAGCTTCTAGAAGCCGGAAAAGGGAAGGAAATGGTTTCCCCCTGGAGCCTCCAGGAAGGAACGTAACTCTGCTGATGCCTCCCATTTTAGCCCAGTGAGACCTAAGCTGGGCTTCGATGACCTACAGAACCATGAGATAATACATGTGTTGTTTTAAGCCGCCACGTTTGTAATCTGTGACATAGCGATAGAAAAACGAATGCACTCACACACGGCTGGAAGCAGAAGGCAAGCCTCTGGAGACAGCACACATTGCTCCTTCCCTGTGCAGAAACTGTATTACTTTTTTTTTTTTATCTTCCTCACCCTTCCTTTCTCTTGTCTTCATCCAACTTTAACTCATTATCTTTCTTGGTGTTTGTATTTGTGCCGTGAAGTCTACTTAGGCCTCCATCACTCGATTTTCCAGGTAAAAGTCAGGAAACATCACTGAAGCCCGACAAACTGAGGAAACCAGCGCCTCTGCCCTCCCCAACCCGCTCCTCTTTCCCTTCCCCGCTGTCTGTCTTTATCTGTTTTTGTCTTGTTTTCCTCCAATTTAGTCTTGAGGCCTCTCTCTGGAGAGGTCACATCCATGTCATTCATCTTCCAGGAGAGGCTGGACCCAGAGGAGGGTGAGACTGGGCCCAGAGGAGGGTGAGGCTGGGGCGTGTGGCTCAGGTGGACACAGAGGAGGCAGCGGCACAGGACACATGGAATCAAAGCAGCGCGCTCCTTCCAGATCCAGAAAGGGCTGTGCCTCTCCGGGCTGATAAGGGGGGATGGTCCAGGACACGCATGCTCAACCACGGGTGAAGAGAGGGAGAGGGAGAGGCAGGAGAGACAGCTGTGGGCTAAAGCCTTTACTGGGGCCCACGGTGTTACCCAAGCAGCTTTCCCACAAGGGTTCTAATTGGTGGGGTTAGGACAGGCAGCCTCAAGGTCCGTGGTCGCCGACTGACTGAGAGGCCATCCCTGTGGCCTACTTGCACAGCCACACAGGGGGTGGGTTGGTCCGGCCGGCTGTTCCCGCTGTCCCACAGTGAGGTGGTCACCAGGAGGAAGTGGCACAAGACAGACGTCTGGATCGACCACACTGAGGAACTGGGGAAGTGCTGCAGGTGCAGAACTATAAACCGTCCGGGCGTGGCGGCTCACGCCTGTAATCCCAACACTTTGGGAGGCCGAGGTGGGTGGATCACCTGATGTCAGGAGTTCGAGACCAGCCTGGCCAACATGGTGAAACCCCATCTCTACTAAAAATACAAAAATTAGCTGGGGGTGGTGGCGGATGCCTGTAATCGCAGCCACTTGGGAGGCTGAGGCAGGAGAATCGCTTGAACCCAGGAGGTAGAGGTTGCATTGAGCCGAGATCGTGCCACCGCACTCCAGCCTGGGCAACAGAGCGAGACTCCGTCTCAAAAACAGAAACAAAAACAACAATAAAAAAACTGTAAACCGTGTCGAGGGTGACCAAGCCCTGCTTCTGGTGTGAGAGAGTTAAACTTATATTCAAAATGGACATCAAAGCAACAGGTGTAAGAACTTACTATACTTCTTTACATTCGTGATTGCCTTCTGCAGGGCTTACCACAGCTGCCTGGCAGCACCACCTCTTCCACTGCGTTGAAGACTTGTTTCTGTGCTTTCTCCAATTTCTTTCTTTCAAATCTGGTATTGAAGACATGGAATGCTCAGATACACAGAGGAGGCTGCATAGGCCCGTTCAAGAACCAGAGCGTCCAGAAGTAATTCACATGCTGTAAACCAGCTTTTCCTTTCTTCCCTTTGACTTGTTTCTCCTTTTCTATTTATTTTCACGAGAGTCTTGCAAGGTAGAAGTAATCTAAATACCTATGTGTCCAGAAAACATCATCTTTTTTTATAAAAATAAATATTCTGCACAATTTATAAAAGGCTAATTTCTGACATTTTAAAATCTTCAGGTTATACTTCTTAAGCTATTCCAAGCTGTTTTCGAGGTTTTGGAGTACTACTATGATGTTCTGGAGTACTTTCAAGGTTTTGGAGTACTACTAGAAGTTTGGAAAATTACTATGATGGCCGGGGGAGGTGGTTCACGCCTGTAATCCCAGCACTTTTGGAGGCCGAGGCGGGCAGATCACGATGTTAGGAGTTCAAGACCAGCCTGGCCAAGATGGTGAAACCCCATCTCTACTAAAAACACAAAAACTAGCCAGGCGTGGTGGTGGGCGCCTGTAATCCCAGCTACTTGGGAGGCTGAGGGAGGAGAATCACTTGAACCCGGGAGGCAGAGGCTGCAGTGAACTGAGGTTGTGCCACTGCACTCTGGCCTGGGTGACAGAGTGAGACTCCGTCTCAAAGAAAAAAAAGGAAACTATTATGACGTACTTTTCTAATCATTGTGCATTTCCCAGAGTAGATAAAAATGTTTGACAAAGCCCTCACTTCTAAGGAACACAAAAAACTTAGAAATCTCTTTTGTTTGATTAAAAAAAAAAAAAAAAAAAAAAGACTTGTTTCCAGAGATTCCGGTTCCACACTCTGCCCCAGTCCCTGGGGCAGCTTCCCAGTCATCCAGCCGGGGTTTGCCCCTGGTCATTGTTCTAACAAGTGCTCCCCTGAGTAACAGCCCCTGAGTCTTTTCTTTTTTTTTTTTTTTTGATGGAGTCTCACTCTGTCGCCCAGGCTGGAGTGCAGTGGTGCAATCTCAGCTCACTGCAACCTCCGCCTCTTGGGTTCAATCGATTCTCCTGCCTCAGCCTCGGAGTAGCTGGGATTATAGGCGCCCGCCACCACGCCCAGCTAATTTTTGTATTTTTAGTAAAGAAGGGGTTTTGCCATGTTGGCCAGGCTGGTCTCGAACTCCTGACCTCAAGTGATTCACCCGCCTCCACCTCCCAAAGTGCTGGGATTACAGGCTTGAGCCACCCGGCCGGGCCGCCCGAGTCTTTACGTGCAGCAATGCCTTACATGCTGCCTGACAAGTGAGCAACTATTTGAGCATCAAACTCTTGGGTCTCTCTTGCCACGAAGACCTTTTGCGAATTGTTCATTACCTTCTAGCGTTGAGTGTTACTGGGGTAATGTTGAGTGTTACCGGGGTAACGTCTAAAGCAAACCTGATTGGTTTTTTTTCTCCTAAGAGACTTGTTCTTTCTGCTTGGATGCCCAGTGGATTACTTTTTATCTTTGAACTACAAGGTTAACCATTCTTGGTTCATTTGGCATGGGGTATGGCGTGTCTTTTTATTCTGTTCCTGTAAACTTTAAAAAATATTTTAAAACATTTATCCTTCTCCGTGATTTTGGCTTTATTTTCCAGACACTCCCAACTATCCATGTGTGTCAGTCTCCTCTGCACAACGGGGGTTCTCTGAGATGCTTAACTTTATGCAGGGGGCCCAGTGCTGGCTTCTGGCCTCGGGGGATCTGCAACTGTGGCTCCCAATGCCAGGAGAGTGTTGGAACCGGTCCCAGGCTCAGAGGAGCCAAGACCCTGGAGACTGCCCCAGGGTTAGCTCCCAATATCTCCTCAGGTTTCGATTTCTCTTTTTCTGGAATGGGCCCTTCTTTCCAGCTCAGCTATGCCTTATGCATGGTTTTTTCAAGGATTTCTGTGTTGGCAGTGGAGGGAGAGAGGCCTCCATGTTGGCTCAGCCTGATATGCCACTAGAAACTGGCTGAGACCTTGTTGATCTTGTTCAACGTTGAATCTCAGGTAAGGAATCAATAAAAATTGATTGGATAAATGAGAAAATGCAGCACAAGCACAAAATTCATATTTTTTGCAACACTTAATACATAAAAGAAAACACCTAGGCTGGGTGCGATGGCTCACACGTATAATCTCGGTTTTTTGGGAGGCCAAGGTGGGAAAGTCATTCCAGGCCAGGAGTTCAAGACCAGCCTGGGTGAAGCAGCAACACCCCACCTCTACAAAAAATTAAACAAAAAAATTAGCTGGGCAGGGCGGCACATGCCTGCAGTCTCAACTACTTGGGAGGCTGAGGCGGGAGGACTGCTTGAGTCCAGGACGGTGAGGCTGCAGTGAGCTACGACTGGGCTACTGCACTCCAGCCTGGGTGACAGAGTGAGACCCTATCTCTTAAAAGAAAGAAAAGAAAACACCTAAAGTGGGTCAAGCAGGAATTCTTTGAGTCCTGCAGAAAATTGCAACACATTCAGGGAAAGGGGGGGAGAGGGACAAGCAGGGGGAGAGAGAAAAGGAGCAGAAAGAAAAACAATCCAGAGCTTCCTCAATTCTCCCCCCACCCCTCCCGACCCCCAACATATCAGCTTCCCAGGCCGCGGCTTTTCCGTTTGGTTTCCTCCCGGGCATCAAAAAGGCATAGAGTGGCCCCTCGCTAGGATTGTGGAGTGAGTGGAAGTGATTCTTGCTGCAAAGCCATCCTGGAGAACTTGCTGCAAATGTTGACTCTGAGGACTCTGAAGAAGTGAGGTGACACGAGGTCCCGAGGGTGGGCCCTAATCCAAGAGGACGGGGTCCCCATGAGAAGAGGGAGAGACCTCTGGGATGAGCGTGCAGAGGCCTCAGGAGGAACCAACGACCTCCCGTACTGCACTCCAACTTCCAGCCTCAGAACAGTGTGAAAGGAGATTTCAGAGTTGAGGCAGCCGCGTCTGGGGCCTGAGCCACAGCGGTCACGGCAGCCTGAGCCAACCAGGACAGGGCGAGGGCAGGGAGGGAACAAGGAGCGAGCGGAGGGGCGGAGCGAGGGGGAGGGACGGAGCGGGGCAGGGACGGAACAACGGGAGGAATGGAGCTAGGGGAGGGAGGGAGATAGGGGAGGGGTGGGGCGAGGGGAGGGGCGGAGCGAGGGGGAGGGACGGAGCGGGGCAGGGACGGAAAACCGGAACACCGGAACACCGGGAGGAATGGAGCTAGGGGAGGGAGGGAGATAGGGGAGAGGTGGAGCGAGGGGAGGGACAGACGGAGGGCAGGGATGGAGGGAGGGCAGGGATGGAGGAAGGGGAGGGATGTGCTCGCCCAGAGCCCCCATGCCTGGTAGAAGAAAACACTCAGTAAATGGGAGCTATTTTATTTTCTCTCAGAATGCAAGGCCCCATCACTTCTCCCTGATTCAGCCTTCTGATCACCAGCCTGGGACACCCACTCCACGGTCAGCTGTCCAGGGGTTGCCCTGCACCCACACCTGACTGCCACCCCCAGGGGGCCAGGAGCAGCAGGGAGGGCTGCGTGAGGAGGGTGGGGCCAGCCCTGGGAAGTGGTCCCTCCTGGGCACTCGGCTGTCATACCGGTGAATGGGGGCGACGGCGTGTCAGATGGGCATGGTCCAGCCTGCACGTCCGGGAGAAGGCTTGGCCCAAGGGAGAGGTTCCCGGGGTTGGAAGCTCCTGGAGAAGGGGGCATTTTCACCCTGCCCATCCGGTTCGCCTCCCTGCAGCCTCAGTGGGGTGAAGGCTGGCCAGGGTCCAGTCTGCAGGAAGGGTGGGAGACCCAGGGGCTGGCCAGAGAGGCAGAAAGTCATCGCTTAGGAGCTGGGTGCTGACCAAACAGAAACGTGGGCTCCGGCATCAGACCGAGCTGCGCAAGGGCCACTTGTGACCTTGGATGAGTCACTTCATATATCTCAGCCTCAGTTTCCACCTCTAGAAAATGGGCTGTTTCCTGACCAAGCACTGGCCAGAGCTGTAAGGGGATCTCTGTCCTCTCTCATGGCCCTGTGGCAGGAGCTCCAGCAGCCACCGTGGACCACGAGGCAGCCACAAGGAGGCAAGGGCACGCTGAGGATGGGAGATCAGAGAGGAGGAGCCTCTGAGGACGAGGGATCAGGAAGGAGGAGCTTCTGAGAATGGGGGATCAGGAAGGAGGAGCCATTGAGGACGCAGGCTCAGAGAGGGCGGAGCCTCTGAGGACGGGGGATCAGGAAGGAGGAGCCTCTGAGGACAAGACGGGGAATCAGGAAAGAGGAGCCCCCTGAGGCCAGGGGATCAGGGAAGGGGGAGCCAGGGTTCCTGATGGCTCGGGAACCAGGGCAAGGCAAAGGAGCTGCTGCCTCTGGACGGTCCTCCATGAGGGGAAGGAGAAATAAATCTCTCATTTTCTATTTTGGTTTTCTCTATCATACACCACAGAACCCACCAAAATGGAGAGTTTTTTTTTTTTTTCTTAGATTCAGGGTCTTGCTCTGTTGCCCAGGCTGGAGTACAGTGGTGCAATCACAGCTCACTGAAGCCTCGACCTCCTGGGATCAAGCGATCCTCCCACCTCACCCTCCCAAGAAGCTGAGACCACAGATGTGCACCACCATACGTCCAACTATTAAAAAAAAATGTTGTAGAGACAGGGTCTCGCCATGTTGCCCAGGCTGGTCTCAACTTCCTGGGCTCAAGCCATCCTCTCACCTCAGCCTCCCAAAGTGCTAGAATGACAGGTGTGTGCCACTGCACTGAGGCTACTTTTATCTTCAATATACATGTAAAGAAACAGGGGCTTAGGAGGTACCCAAGCGATGGGGCAGGAATTAGAATCCCATTTGTATGCCCAATGCCACCTGGAGAATTCCAGGGCACCGCATGGGAAACCCACGGTGCTGTGCCAGCCGGGAGGTGGCCATGGCACCATTACCTCCATATCTCTCAGACCCTGCTGAGGATGGGCCACCCTGAGATCTAAGCACCCCAGTCAGACAGACCCTGCTGGACTTAGGTGGAAGAATCCAGCCATTCCCTCCTCCCCTGGCACGAAAGGCTGACGACTCCCGCAGAAAAGAACTCAGGTTTATTTGCAAGTAAAAACCATGGTCTCAAAAAAACCCATTGGCAAATGTACAGTTTGTGTCCATTTGGGGTTGCCGCCAACTGCGGGGGCCCCCAGATCCCTGACCCGCATGCATCGGGCTCCCACATATTCACAGCTAATCTCACGCCCCTGCAGTTTAGCCCCCTGCAGGGGACACCCCGTCTCCTGCTGAAAACCATCGGACTCTCAGGCTGCACCCAGCCCTCCAACCTTCAGGCTGCACCCAGCCCTCCAACCTTCCTGCCTTAGTGCAGTGCAAAAACCAAACCAGACCAAATACAAATCTCAAAACAAACAAACAAACACAAAACAAAAAAAATTCACAAAAACCAGGGTTCTAAATTATTTTTCTCAGTGTCCTTTGTGATCATGATGACTTATTTGTCAACAAACTAAAATATACATCATTTTCTTGCTATTATAAAATCTCTTATTATTCACAGATTTATAATGGGAGATTTGGAGGAAATAATTACAAACTTTTTTCCCCTTAAAAAACAAACAAGCCAAACAAAACACAAACAAAACAAAAACCCCAAACCAAAACACAAGGCCTTTCTGACGACAGTAAACACAGGGGCTGCTGGCTTCCTCCCCGCCATCTTTGGCGCCTGCCGGGCCGCAGGGCGCAAAGTGCTGGGTGTACCCCCACACGGAGGCCCCAGGGTGCTCTCTCCCAGGCCGACTCTTTGCTTCCCCTGCCCTGCCTCCACCTCCCCTCATTTCCCAAGCCTTTGTCGGGGGCCCCTCTCTCCCCCTGCCGCTCCCCATCCCCATGACTCCTCCGGCCTCTTCCCTACACCCCAGAGGCTACAAGGCCAACCTCAGAAAGAGCCTCTAGGTCCCCAGTGCCACCCACAGCAGGGACCAGCCTCCCTGACACCCAACCTGGGCCGGGCACCTCCCACAGGCTGTGCAGCTGGCCAGAGGGAGAAGGGGCTACAGGAAGCCCAGGTCTCAACAGAGGCTTTGGCAAGTTGCTGGGAGGGAGACACTGTTACCAGGTCTCATGCAATATCAGGGTAGAGAAACCAGGGTCTGGCTAACCCAGCCAGAGGTCAAAGGCCGGGAGTTGTGGCTGGGGGAGGTAATGGGGTAGAGCCACCCCCAAGAGCACTTATTTTGAGTTGCCCAAGGCCCAGTTTGTAGGCTGCAGGGGCCCTTGAAAGGAAGCCCTGCCAGGGGCTGGAACCAACCTCTCGTGCCAAGGCTGGGCAGACCCTCAGGGACCACCCTGCAGGAGAGCAGAGGGGCCTCCTGGAGAGGGAGCCGGCAGGGATCTAGAGAGGGGAAATCCCTGTTTTCTTCCCTGCCCATTTCAGGGTTTTTACAAAAGATGTACTGACCTGGCAGTGGGGCCAGGCAGACACCTTCCCAGGACTCCAGAAAGGGCCTCTCAGAGAGGGCAGGAAACGGTACCGCTGACCGGGGAGCAGGGTTGGAATTTCATCATTCCAAAGGCCCCTTCCAAGAGAGGGGCCTGCCCTGTGGGGTCTGGGTGTGCCCCTGGCATGGAGGGGAGTGGGGGAGTCAGGGAAGTCTGGGGAGCCAGAGTGGCTGCAGAGGGCGACCACAGTGCTCTCTCCTCCTGCGCCCTAGCGCAGTGGGGCAAGTGGGCCCACAGTGAACAGCCTGGCTCTGGTCCCGTCTGCCTCCCGAGGCCTGACACCTCCCCCTGGGAGCAGCAGGAAAAGACAGGCAAGGCTGAGTCCAGGGCCTGAGCAGAGGGGCTGGGGGCAGGTCCCCTCTGCTGTCCCTAGCCCTTCCTGGGACAGCATCTGCTGTTCAAACCTAGGCTCCTGAACGCCATCTCAGTTGGACGGGGGCAGGCGATGGGCTTCTGGCCTCAACTGCCACCCAGAGCCTGGCTCGCAGCGCTGCTGGTGCCCCCTCCTCTGCGCTCTGGGTGGGGCTAGACCAGGTTTCCTCTATGTACAATAGCATACCCAGTGATGGGTCGCCGAGGGCAGGCTGACAGTGAAACGGTTCGAGTTTAGGATTCTCAACACCCTCCCTATCCCTGTGGGTGGTGGAAGACTGGGAGGTTGGTATTTCCCCTCTGAGTCACAGAGGAGCTAGAGACAGACTTCAGGGCTGGAGTGACTCTCTCAAGAAAATCTGCGAGTCTTGTCCACGTTCCTGCCATCACTGGATGCCCTCCTCTTCTACGTACGTTGAAGGAAACCAGCCAATCTGAAAAAGATGGCAAGATCGTGTCTGTGTGTGTGTGTGTGTAAGCAGGTGTGTGCATGTCTGTGTTGGGGTGGGGGCAAGTAGAGACTCATGAAGATGGGGGCCCTTCGGAAGTCCAGAGTTCTCAGAAGGACCTGGTGGAACCATTGCCTGGGAATAAGAGCAACCCAGAAAAACACCACCCTTGGCCAGTCTAAGATTATCTGCCCACTCTCCAGCTGCCAGTCAGAAAAAAAGCAAATCCTCCTTAGGAAAAGAACATCACCCAGAACAACTACAGTTTTTTCTTAATACACAAGCTTGGCATTCAGTCAGGACCAAACGACAAAAACCAACAGAAAAAGCAGGTAGTAGAAATCAACCCACAGGTACTGAGGTCATCTGTCAGGGCAGATAAATAACTCTAATTCGTATGTTTAAGAAAATGGATGAAAAGGCAGACAATTTTACCAGAGAACCTAAATCAGAAATCAAATAGAAATCCTAGAAATGAAAAATACAATGAATGAAATGAAGAATCCAATAGAGGGATTTAGACAAAGCAGAAGAGAAGACAAATAAACTGTAAGATAGGTCACTAAAAAGTGACTAGATAGAAAACCAGAGAGAAAAAAGGATGAAAAACACATAAAATTGTGGAAATAATATAAGGCCACGGTAAAAAGTTCTAACATCCATGTGAATGAAGTCCTACAAGGAGAAAAGAGAGAAAACGCAACAGGCACGCTGTCTGCAAATTTCTGGCTGAGAAATTTCCAAAAGTGATGGATATCAAGCCACAGGTTCAAAAAAATCTCTGCAAATCCTAAGCAGAATAAATAAAGAGAAAATCACACCTAGGCACATTATGGTAAAATGAACTCAAAACTTCAAAATGAACTTAAAATGAACTCAAAACTTCAAATGAACTTCAAAATTTAACTCAAAACAACTCCTCACAAAATGGAACTAGGTCTCCTTGGAAAAATGACTGATTCCTGGGGGAGAATGAATAAGTACAGGAGAAAAGAAAGTTTTCCTTACAGTAGAATGCCAACTAATATCTATAGATAGTCAAAAAAATCACTATTTTTCAGCCATAATAGAAATAATAGAATAGATAAAATTCATCAAGGGAAGATAAAACTAGTACATGAAAGTTTGAAGAGGAATAGGATATTTACCTAACCTCAAAGTATTACCCTGAAAATTACTTGCTAATTACAGTCAACAG
The DNA here is from genome assembly GCF_009828535.3 of Hylobates moloch. Taxonomy (NCBI): domain Eukaryota; kingdom Metazoa; phylum Chordata; class Mammalia; order Primates; family Hylobatidae; genus Hylobates; species Hylobates moloch. Next base: position 105,977,129 of record NW_026652285.1, read on the forward strand.
TAACTTCACCATAAAAGAACACAGCAAATATAATCTCAAACACATGACCAAAGTTAATATCACAAATAATGAGACAAACTGGCATAATTCATCTCCTAACAGGACACTTCGGCACTGAGAAAGTGCCAACGTCCCCACTGTGGTGTTGCCAATGGAACCTCAACCTAATCATGAAGAAACATCAAACAAACCTAAATTGAGAGATATCCTATAAAAATAGTTGGCTCAAAACTCTTCAAAAATGTAAAAGTCATGTAAGGCAGAGAAAGGCTGAGGAATATTCCAGATTAAAGAGAGTTAAGGATCATAGCAAGTCAATGCAATTCATGATCCTGGATTGGATCCAGGACTAGGAGAGAAGAGCTAGAGAAGACATGATTGGGATGACTGGTAAGATTTGAATATGGACAGTGGATTAGATAATTGTATTATATCAAAGGGGAATGTCCTTGGTCTTAGGAAATACTTAGGGGTAAAGAAATACCATTTCTGCAATTTACTCTCAGATGAGTTAGAGACAAATAGACAAACACACACATACACAGTGCAAATGATAAAGCAAATAGGGCAAAACATTCACAATTGGTAAATCTGGGCAGGTTACTGACACTTTTAAGTTGAAATTTTACGTTTGAAATTTTGTTTCAAAATTATAAGTTACAAACATTTTACAATGTGAATATTTAAAAAGAAAGTGAATACGGATGGTTTTAGATTCAAAAGAAACTGAGAATTCATTAATAGCAGATACGCTTTAAAAAATATGAAAGAGAAGGGATGTCAACCACAGGGAAATGGTGTTGGGTGGAAATACAACAATGCAGAAGGAAATGCGGAGCCCTGGGAAAGGTAAACAGGGGGTGAATCTAAATAAGCACAACTGCCCAAAACAAAAACAACGTCAAATGGTATTTCTAGTTCTAGATTCCTCAGGAATCGCCACACTGTCTTCCACAATAGTTGAACTAGTTTACAGTCCCATCAACAGTGTAAAAGTGTTCCTATTTCTCCACATCCTCTCTAGTGTATGTTTATTGTGGCACTACTCACAATAGCAAAGACTTGGAACCAACCCAAATGTCCAACAATGATAGACTGGATTAAGAAAATGTGGCACATATACACCATGGAATACTATGCAGCCATAAAAAATGATGAGTTCATGTCCTTTGTAGGGACATGGATGAAGCTGGCAACCATCATTCTCAGCAAACTATCACAAGGACGAAAAACCAAACACCACATGTTCTCACTCATAGGTGGGAACTGAACAATGAGAACATTTGGACACAGGAAGGGGAACATCACATACTGGGGCCTGTTGTGGGGTGGGGGGAGGGGGAAGGGATAGCATTAGGAGATACACCTAATGTAAATTAAGTTAGTTAATGGGTGCAGCACACCAACATGGCACATGTATACACATGTAACAAACCTGCACGTTGTACACTTATACCCTAGAACTTAAAGTATAATAAAAAGAATATATATATATAATAAAAACAAAAAAACAAAAACAATGTCTTCTAAGGTTTGAATATATATAGAATTAAGATACATGACAACACTTGCACAAAAGTTGGGAGGAAAATGGATACAATCAAAAGTTGCAAGGTCCTTCCTTGCATTGTCTGGGAAATAGTAAAAAAAGTACTCATTTAAGGTAATGTCTAGTCTAAGGTTACCACTTAAGAAAAAAGTGTGTAACTAACAAACCAATGTAGCGCAGGGGAAGTAGAATTAAAAATATATTGATTAATTCAAAAGTAGGCAGGAAAGAAGAAAAAAGGAGTAGATGTGACAACTAGAAAATAAAGTTAGATAATTTAAACCCAAACAGCTCAGTAATTACATTAAATGTAAATGGACTATATATACCTATTAAAAGCCAAAGACTGTCAGATCAGACTGGCTTCCCCAACTATTTATAAGAGATCCATTTTAAATGTAAGGAAATAGAAAAGTTTAAGTAGCATGAAAGAAAATAGTATGCCACACAAAGCAGTAATCCCAAGAAAGCTGGTGTCACAACAGCAGATCAAGGAGACTACAGCAAGAATAAATGCCAGAGAAAAGAAGAGACGTTTCATAATGGTAACAAGGTCAAATTGACAGGAATTATCCAGTAATACTCAAACTAGTTGTTCTAAAACTTAATGCTGTATAGAAAATACCTGGATCTGGGAAAGGGCCCAGGTATGCGCTTATTAAATTACAGCTTCAGGCACTTTTAATGCCAATCACACAAGGACAGCTTTGAGAACCAGTGGTCCCAGCACCCTAGGTGGGCTACCTAAGCCTCAGTAGCCTTGACACTTCTGCAGGGCAGTTGGGTAAAAAATGGATCAGACTTGAGGGCCTGCAAGGGGCAGACTGATAGGTAAAGGCAGAGCGGCTCTGGCCACTGGACAATGGAAGGGTCAGCACTGGGAGCCAAGGTTAACTGGCTGGCCCTCTGAAGCCCCGTGCACCTGCCCTGTGCAGCTTGCAGCTCACAGAGAAAGCTGGGCATTTTCTAATTGGTGGCACAGGGAGCTCTGGTGCTTGGATGGATAGGTACTGAGAGACATGGGTCAAAGCTAGAGGTCCAGATGGGGTGTTGGGATGAAGAGGCCATGGACATATGCAGAATCTTAGGGTGGTCAGGGCACTCTTAGGCCCACCTGGCACTTGGGAAAGTGTGAAGGGATTGGGGTGGGTAGGGACACAGTGTGTCCCAACTGCCTCACCAGGGCATAGATGGGGACTTAGAGAATGGCAGGAGGAGCCCAGCAAGGACACCATGTCCTCCTCAGTGTTGTGACCTCCCTTCCTGCAAACAGAGCTTGGGGACTTGCAAGTAATTTGGCGAGTTAAGCTATGAGGGCAGCCCAGAATAAAAATGCAACAGGGTCGGGGGGTATCCTAGGAGCCTGGATCCACACCAGACCTCTGTAGCCGATTCCTGGCTGTGTGACCTTGGGTTGGTGGTAAACATCTGGAGCCTTGGTTTCCCCCTGTGAATGCCAACCTTCTGGGCTGCTGTGAGGATGAGGGAGATTGCAGAGGGTGTCTGGGACAGGGCCTGGGGTGTGGACGTAGCTGTGGTGCTCGTCTGCCTGAGCCCGACCAGGTGGGGGCTGCAGCGAGGCCAGCCCTGCACCTTCAGGATGGGGCCACTCACCCGTCCGTTGGTCTCGCCCTTCCACCAGCCTTGGTCTCCGCCGATGCGGCTGTAGATCCTCACCACGTCACCCTCCCGCAGCGAAAGCTCCCTCATGTCTCGGGCGGCAAAGTTGTACCTGGCCACAGCCGTGCCAATGACGCGGGGTGTGAACACTGTTGAGGGAGATGGGCAGCGTCATACAGCTGCAGGAGGAGCCCAACCAGTGATCCAGGAGGCCCTTGGGCCAAGCTGGGTCTCTCCCCTGGTGCCCAGAACCCTGCTCTGTACCCAGAGAGGAAGGATGTCAAGCAGAAAGGCTCTGGAGGGACACACTGGCCTCCAATCCCAGGGCCCCTTGCCCTCTGGGTCTGGGGACACAGCACATCCAAGTCCCTACAACGAGGACGTTCTTAGGGACAAGAGCAGGTGCCCAGGCTTTGACCATCATCATTCCAGTGGTCCCCCAGTTCCAGAGCCCAAATCCAACCAGAAACCCAGTGGAACCAGCTTGGCCCAGATGCAGAATCCTGATAGACTGGTGATAATGACCATGGCTGAGGGTGAAACACACACAGCTGCTAGGAAGGGACTTTGACTCTGGCAGCTGAAAGCCATGAGGTCAGGGCTGACTGAAACCCCCTCCTCCCTGCATCCAAGTCCCACAGCTCCTCCTCGTGGCCACCTGCTTTCTGCTACCAGAGGCAAAGCTCTTGATGAACAAGGAGGAATGACAGTGGACGGGGCTGGGGAAGTGGCCATCAGGGTGGGCGTGTCCACAGGGGGTGGGTGGTGACAAGGGCGGGGCCAAGCCTGACGTGTCCTCAGGTGCCCGCAGCAGCCTCTGCCGGGCCTCCCCAGCCCCTTCCTCCCCTCCACCCAGCGCCAGACTGTGGACAACTGTGGCCACATCAGGCAGGGCTGTGGTGCCAGTGGGCGGCTCCGTGCTGGGTCTCCCAAGGCAGGTGCCACAGGCCCAGTCCCCCCACGCCCTGGGGAGCAGCGGTACCTGACCAGAAGGGAGCGGAGGGGCCCTGAGAAGCAAAGCTGAGGCCCTGAGGACTGAGAAAAGAAAAGTTGTAGGAAGCACAGGAAGCTGCAAAGAGGCGAGAGAGAACATGAGGCGGGTAGCAGGGCATCCACGCACAGTCACGGTGGGCACAGCTACAGGCTGGGGAGCATGGGGTGAGGCAGGCCCTTTGGCAGGAGAGGCCCTACAGGGGGACAAAGGAGGCAGGGGGCAGCACGGTTGTCAAGCCCCACCCCGGCACAGGTGCTGCTCGGCCACACCTGAGCTACCCTGGAGCCACTCTCTGCACCTGTGTCCTCCAGAGCAAATTGGGACCACCTCCTCTCATGCCCTCGCCTGGCACCCAGCAGGTGCTAAGGCCAGCTGTTCCTCTCCTGTCCAGCTCGGCCTGTGTGGGACCCATGGCCCTGCAGGTCCCTGCAGGCTGGAGGATGTAGGGTGACTCTGCACAGAGTCCTGAGCGGGAAGCTGCATGTTCGGGGCCTGTCCCTGCCCCTGATTCCATATGGCCTTCCCTGTTCTGAGCTGTGGAGTCCGATCTGCAAACAGGCTGCATCTCACAGAGGAGGCCCAGGGGCTGGGCATAGGGAGGGATCTGGGAACAGGTGGGCCTGCCTTTTCTCTCCCACCAGTGACAGCTCCATGCACAGCGGTCTCTGCCTGGACCTGGCCCCTCCAACCCCCACTGGTCTCTGGGTGAGGGAGCCAAGACACAGAGCAGCAATTCTAAGCAGGTGCAGAGTCCCCGCCTGTCACATGGCCCAGGAGATGCCACACGATAGCATCTGCGATGGCTGGGGGAGGGGCCGGGGCTGTGTTCCCGGGGCTGTGTTCCCGGGGTGGGACTCCTTGCCTGGGTCTGTAAGGGCAGGATCTGGGCCCTGGGAAGTGGGCCAGGGCAGACCCCTCCGAAGAGTGCTGGTGTGCCGGCTAGGCTGGGGCGTTACCTGGGGACCGGCTGGAAGCCCTGGAGGCCGAGCGTTCCCGGGACTTGTAGGGGTACTTGAGTGTGGTATCCAGCTGCTTGAAGCTCTCCTTGAGTGAGTGGCACTGGTAGTACTCCACCAACTCCTGCAGGGCGTACACACTCACTAACAGCTGCTGCCACCTCCAGGAAGTCCTCCCCCAGTGACCTGGCCTCCCTCTCCCACCTCCTGGTTCATGTGGGGGAGACTAGCCTCCTGGACTCCTCAGAACTCCCCACTTCCCCCAAGACCATAGTGGGTGGTCAGTACCTTGAAGGTACCAGCAATTCCCCAAATGTTTCTGGAAAAAATAATCTGCAAAAGATGCCAAGGCTGACCAGCAAGGACGCTGACCGCAACAGCCTTTATAATGGAAAAAATGGAAACACTCTGTACCCAGCACTTGGGGCAAGCTTCTAGAAATAACAGGATCTCCAAGTGACAGAGAGCCATGCGGCCAACAGCCAGGGAAAGATTCATTAATGGTGAATGTTTGTGGCCTTGAAAAGTCGGCTAAAAATCAGCTGGGGTATTGCCAGCATTATTATTTATATAATATAAACCAGACCTAAGCTGTGTGTAGAGAGGTCCTGAGGACTCACTGAGATGCGAACATTGGTTTCTGCTTTTGTTTTTTCTGGAGGTGGGGATGGGATTATGATTTTTTTTTTTTTTGAGACAGAGTCTCACTCTGTCACCCAGGCTGGAGTGCAGTGGCGCAATCTCGGCTCACTGCAATCTCCGCCTCCTGGGTACAAACAATTCTCGTGCCTCAGCCTCCCAAGTAGCAGGGACTACAGGCGTGTGCCACCATGCCTGGCTAATTTTTGTATTTTTTGTAGACATGGGGTTTTGCCATGTTGGCCAGGCTGGTCTCGAACTCCTGACCTCAAGTGATTCACCCACCTCGGCCTCCCAAAGTGCAGGGATTACAGGCATGAGCCACTATGCTCAGCCCGAGATTATGGATTTCTGCTTGACCTTGTGCTTTTCTGTGGCCATAGAGGGGAAGCTAAGAGCTTGGGGGCTCTAATCAGGAGTTCTCAATATACACAACTTTTGTAATTAAGAAAAAAAAATGTAGGCATAACTTTAAAATCATGTCAAGGACTATGCCTCTAACTGCATTCCGGCTGGGACGGAGGGTGGAGGTGAGTCAGAGAAGAAGCTGTTTGAAGCCATACATGTGTAACGGGGCTACCCAGCCAGGCCCCAGCTGGAAGCCCCACTGGGCATCAGTTTCTGCTCTTGCAGGAGGATGGGCATGAGAGGAATCTGGGGCTGCTGGTGGCCTGGGCTGCCCCCACCCCACCCCTGCACTGTTTACCAGGGTCAACCACCTTGCTCAGGCTTTGGAGGTCAGAAGTCCCAATTCAGAAGGCTGTGACATAGCTCTAGCTGTCCTAGTGCCTTAAAAACCAATTCCCTAAATCTTTCCCACTCTGAGAAGATTCAATCCTCACAGGAAACATGACCACTCGCTCAGGGCCGGGAGGAAGCACCTGTCCCCTATGGCTGGGGTGGGAGCCGGCCGGAGCCGGGAGTCACCTACCAGGAGGCTGTCGAATTTCTTGGCCTCTGTGATGTGGATCCAGTTGTCCTTCTCCACGACCTTGATGTGCTTCACCTCGTCGTTGAACCTGGGCAAACACATGGTCCCGGTGGTCGCCGCATGAGGGCCACATGGCCCCGGCAGTCACTGCTTGAGGGCCACATGGTCCCGGTGGTCACCACATGAGGGCCACACGGCCCCCGCCCCCTTGGCAGCCAGGCTCATTCTGTGTTTGCTGCAGCAAAGCCCCTCGTCCCCGGCCCCTAGGGCCACTCCCTGTCAGCCCTGTCCTACCCCAGCCCTTCGGGCCACCAGCCCCAGACAGCTCCTGCCACCTGCCTGCCTGCCCTCCTTGCTCGTTTGGGGCCCGGAACCCCTGGCTGCTCAGCTCCCCGCCTCTCCTGGCCTCCAGCCCTGCTGAGGCCTCCTGTCCTGGGCTTCTGCTCATTTGCTTTTTGGAACCAGGAGCCTCTCCTCCTCCCTGTGGAGCAGCCGAGCCCAGCCCTGACATCCCCTGACATCCTTCCCTGCATGTCCACTTGGCTGGCAAGGCCTTGGGCCTGCTCCTCAGAGGTGCCGAGAGCAAGCCTGTCTGGGCCTCGGCACCGGCTGCTGCCCCTGCCACTCACCTCCTTCTGTCCTCAAGGCCCCCTTATGTCTTCAGGTCTCAATTCAAATGTGACCTTACAGAGGAGCCCCCATATCCCTCCCCTGAATGCCACCCACCCCCTTGCCAGACACAGACATCACAAGAAAACTACAGCCCAATGTCCCTAATGACTATGGATGCAGAAATCCTCAGCAAGCAGCTGGCAAACCAAATCTCTCTCCCATACAGGCAGGTGGCGTTTAACCAGGGAGACCTGTCCTGAGAGACGTAGGCAGGTGCTTCCATCACTGTACGAACGCCACAGAGTGCACTTATATAAG
>NW_026652285.1:105984757-106160117 GCF_009828535.3 Hylobates moloch
TACTGAATACCGTAGGCAGTTGTACCATGAGGTCAACCTAGAAAAGGTATGGTAAAAACACAGTAGAAAAGATAAAAAACAGGACAGCTGTATGGGGCGCTTATCATGACTGGAACGTGCAGGACTGGAAGTTGCTCTGGGTGAGCTGGAGAGTGGTAAGTGAATGTGAAGGCCTAGGACATTGCTGTGCACCACTGTAGACTTTATCAACGCTGGACACTGAGGCTACACTACATTTATTTTTAAAACGTTCTTTCTTCAATCGTAAATTAACCTTAGCTTACCGTCACTCTTTTACTTTATGAACTTCTTAATTTTTGTTAACTTTTTGAATCTTGGGTAATAATGCTTAGCTTAAAACACAAACATATTATACAGCTGTACAAAAATATTTTATTTCTTTGTATCCTTATTCTATAAGCTTTCCTGTTTTTTTTCTTTGTTGTTGTTTTTACTCCTACGACAACAATGCCTTCTTCTGGAATGTCTCCTGAAGGACTTGCCTGAGGCTGTTTTACAATTAAGTATTTTTTTGATGAGTAGGAGTATGCTCTAAAATAAAAAGCACTGTATAGTGAATCCATAAACCAGTCACACATTCATGTATTACAATGATCACATACTATGTATGTGCAGAATTGTTTGTGCTACGCTTCTATATGACTGGCAGCACTGTAGGTTTGTTTACACCAGCATAACCACGCTCACCTGAGTAATGGGCTGCACTGTGATGTCACCAGGCCATGGGAACTTTTCAGCTCCGTTATAATCTTATGGGACCACCACCACATATGGGGTCCCTCACAGACTGGAATGTCATTATGTGGCCCATGACTGTATTTATCTACATAAACCAGACACATAGCAAGAACTCCACACCACAACCCAGTGGGACATTCCAGGAATGCAAGGTTGGTTTAACATCTGGAAGTCAGCTAATGTAATAAACAGTCATTAAACAAATGGTGGCCTGGCTGCCTGGTCCTCTGTGAGGCCTGCATACAGCACCCATCTTGTTTCTCCCTGGATTTAATGTGTGCCATGAGTGTGTGCACCCCACCCCCAGCTCCTGGTCGGCAAGGCCCATCTTAGCCTCCTGCAGGCCAGGCACATAGAAGGCTTTCTGAGAATTTCTTTCAGGTGGGCAATGTCCCACCAGCTCAGTGCTTGGTGGGCTCCAGCCCATCAGGGTCTGTCTCTTGGAGAGTTAACTGCAGCCCCACAAGGAGGCAGCTCCCAGGGAGAGGGCATAGGGCAGGAGGATGCCCAGACTCTGCCAAAGCCGCAAGGCAGCAGTAGTCACAGGAGACGCCCTCCTAGGCCCCCAGCTGCCTCAGAGCAGCATGACAGGTCCATTCTCTCAATCTGTGGGGCTGCTGGGAAATCCCTGAGCTCACACAGCATCTCACCCACCCACTTGTACCTGAGCTTATCTGCTTCCTGTAACCCAGGAATGTCCAACCCAGCCCACAGGGCAGCCAGGAGTGATGTAAACATGGACCATCTGTGCATGCCAGGGTTTCAGGCCCTAACCAGCACACCTGTAGAGACTCCCTGACCCCTCAGCACCGCTTTCATCTCAATAATGTCCTCACGTGGGCAACAGGTTACATGTCCACCCCAACCCCACGAGCTCAGGACGTGGAGAGGATGGTGGTCTCCACTTCAGAACAGCATTGGGGTATGGGTCTCCTTGAGCCCAGAGCCGCCACTTACTTGATGCTTATTGCAAAACGCTCAGCCTCAGCAGGCCGCTCCCTGATCAGGTAGGTCCCGCTGGCGTGGGACTTGAGCAGGTTGTCCGTCTGCTGCCTCTCCATGTTACCTGCAAACCTGCAGGAGGGGGCCAGGAAGAAACGAGAGCCGCAGTGAGGACAGTGTCTGAGGGGTGCCCAGCCCTCCGTGCATGGCAGGCCACATGAAATACTCTGCAGTCCTCATCTGAGAGCTCATCTCCTAATGAACCCAAGAGAACATGCTGGGTCCCTATGAGCGGGGCACCACTGTGAGTGGGGTCTGGCATCTGACCCTGTCTACGGTGGGATACAGGGAGGCTCAAGACAGATCTTGAGAGGGGTAAAATAGAGGGGTGACTGTGGCCGCCAGCCAGCCCCACATGCTGTCTTCTGCTCTACAGACCCCGAGGGCCTGCCAGAGGAGTTCAGAGTATTCAGTAGATCCAATTTCTTTCCTAAAATATATTTTCACTATTTTAAAAGCAGTAAAGGCATAACTGCTTCTGTGGATTTTTTAAGTAACACATTGGAGGCTGCCAACATCTATATCAGTTGAATTTTGAACAGATTTTGAAATGAAGCTCTTCCTGCCGCCTGTACTGCAATGAAGCCCACCCTGAGAGGGCAAGGCAAGCTCCCTCCCAAAATCTGCTGCCACATTGTCAGGAGAGTTGGGACTTCTGTGATTTCAAACAGCCTCACTGTTCCCACCAAGCAACTGTATTATCAGTAAGTGGATTACACCTGTGACCTTAAATATACCACTTTTATATCGTGCAGATAAAATTTAAAAAGGGTTTAATTCCCTGAAATAGCTGAGCCAGTTGAGCTGTTTTAGAGATGGTTAACAGCTGCCTACAGGAGAAGGACTCCCCCAGGCTCCTGGAAAGTTACAGCCCAGGAGGGAGAAGGCATTTGGGAGCCACTGGGCTCAGTGCTCTGGAGATGGCAAGAGGCAGCCTGGGGCCTCCACCCTGCCGGGCCGCTCACAGGCACCACCCAGACCCAGCGGGCATGCCCCCATAACAAAGAGGCCACCAGATGCCCATGTCTGCAGCCCACAATCCACTCACCAGGGGTATGCAGTGTAGTCGATCTCCCGGGATGGCGGTCGGCTGATGGGCGGCTGGCGGCAGAGCACAAGAGTGTTAACGTCCCCCCAGGGCCACCTACAGAGCAGGGCTCAGCGGGGGTCGTTGTCAGTGACCTAACCCCCAGGCCCAGCATTGGCTGGCCTGGATGGGATCGTCTGTGGACTTAGCCCCAGAGCCCCTGGCCTGGGAGGTGCCCAAGGGCAGTGGCCGGGACAACCTCATCTCTGAGTAGACGGCCCGCAGGTCTGATGGAACAGATGTCGGCATTGCCACCAGCTAACACTGACTTGATCCCCTGGGAGAGCAAGGACCGAAGGTGCGGGCAGTTCTCAGCCAGTGGATGTGAGCACACCCACAGCCAAAGCTCCCTGCTCCAGAGGTCTGGAAACCCCGGGGTGGGGGTCTGGTGGTGGCCACACTCAGGCAGGTGCTGCTGCTCCAGTGAGCAGGTAGGGCTCCCTCCCTGGCTAGAGCCCCCCACCCTGGCCTCACTGGGCCACAGGCTGGGCAGAGCCTCAGAGACTACCTCTTCCCTCGCACCCTGTTCACCATGCAGATGGGGAAACTGAGGCCTGGGAAGGGAAGGAACCTGCCCCAGGCCACCTAGTGAGTTCGTGACCCTTGTCCTCCCCTGCTGCCTGGTCCCCTTGGTCACACAAAGTGCCCTAAGTGCTGAGCACTTGCCCTTCAGCAGAGGTGGCACACAGGCTGACGGGACTGGGGCTGCGCTGGGGGACACCGGGGCTGCTGCAGTGTGGTTGGGAACCCACCCCTGCACCTTCAGAGGTTCCACGCTCTGACTCTGAGCTGTCCTTTCGGGGTGGAGGTGGGGAAACTCGTTTACTCAAGCCTGCCTGCTGCCTTTCGTCACAGAGCCGAGAATTCGCTCCATACCCCTCGGATGAAAAAAATGCCATATTGCCTTTGTTTGAAATAGCAGAAAGTCTAGCTTTGAAGCCTTATGGTTGAGGGGAGCCTTTTTTCTAAGGCTGCGTAATAGTCCAAGAGAACTTATAGAGTCCCCGAAATCTGGTGAAAGGCAGCTGGCTGGTCTCCACCTCATTACAGCTGCTGCAGAGATGCCTGTTTTGGTGTTTCTAAAACCACAACGAAACGACGCCGGATCGGCTGAGCCCTTTAAACAGAAGAGAGCGTGCCGCCCCACAGTCCCCCACCCATCTTCTCTCTGGGCTCCAGCTCCAGGAAGCAGCTCACAGCAGCCTAAATTTAGCAAGGACGTCCCAAACAAGCCAAAAATGTCCACGTGAGGAGGCAGCTCCCAGAACCCTCAGCTCCCAGGCCACCGTGCTCCAGAAGCTTCTGTGGGAAAGGACTCACCCTTCCATCCACAGGGCAGGGCTTCACAGATGAGCTGGGGAAATACCCTGACTTCCTGGTTTGCACCAGACGACCCTGGCAGAGGAAAGAGATGGTTAGGACAAGGCGGCCGAGCCTGGCCTAGGGGAGTGTGGGGCCATTTAGACGGACTCAGCGTATGCCAATCCCGCTCCTGGAGGGTGGGAGAGCCAACGTCTTCTTTCCCAACCTCAGCTGACCCGGCAGCCAGTTAGGGCAGGGAGGTGCAGGGCGTCCCTCCCTAGACATGAGAGCACTAAGACCTGGCATAGCAGCAAAGCACCTCTGCAAGGCCCCCCAAGAAGCTGGCAGCCCTGGTCATACCCGGGGAGGGACAGAGCAGGACTGAGACTCTGCATAGCGCAGACGGCCTTTTGCACCCTCTGAACCTCCTGTTACATGAATGTAGGGTCTGGTACAAGAAATCCATCACCGAGTATGGACTGATAACGACCATGACAAAATGACCACAGCATCATTGTAACCTGAACATTAACAAACATTCGGCTCTAATGTCAGCTCCCGCGGGAGGCTGCCTTGCTGCGCTAAGTGCCCTCGAGGCCCCGTGGCGCTCTGCTGACCTGAGGGTCTTGGGGCTCCCTTGAGCACTGGGGCTTGGTAGAGGAGCCCAGGAGTGGGTGTGTGAGTCCTTGGCTCACATGCCCAGGTGCCAGCATGCTCAAGGACATGGGGTCTCAGCGTGTCAGGAGAAGGGCAAATGCTCCCAGAACCCTTTACAGCCCAGCCATCTGCTGAAGGTGGGGATGAACACCCACAAAGGTCTCCACTCTGTGGGCCCTGGAAACAGAGCAGCACATTCCTGGCTCAGAACCATAAACCACATCAGGATGACGCCATCTGTGCCCACCTGGGGAAGGAGCGAACCTGCCCGCTCACCCCACGATCATGCGAAGATTGCTGACCTGAACTGACGTAGGGTGGGGAGGAGGGTGGGCATGGTGTGGCCAGGGCAGAAGCCTGGGAAGGGCCTATGGGATACAACAGAGGCAGGAAGGACAGGTGCCAATGGAGAAAGGCCTTGGGTGCCAGGGCAGGAGGGCCTCTCCCGGGAAGGGACACTGCATCGCCTACCGTGTGAAGCAAACACCTGGAGAGCCCAGGCTAAGGTTCCCAAGAACGCAGAACCGGAGCACTAAGGCGGGAGAGGCCTTGCCAGCTGCCCTGTGCCTCCTCCTCCCTGGTGGTCTCTCACCCCTCTGCCTCTGCCTGGGGATGTGCAGGACTTTATGCTTCTGCCCCGGGGAGCAGGGAGGAGCCGGAGCCAGAGACCCTTGACCCTTCCGGGCCCCAGGACCCACCTCCCACCACGGAGACTCAGGGTCGCCCCTCAGCAGCTCAAGCACATCGCCTGTCTGGAAGGTCAGCACAGGCTTCCCGGGAGGGGCTGGGGTGCCATGGTAATTCTGCACGGCCACCATCTTGGGACCTGCAAAGGATAGGACAGCTCACTCGGTGACTCAGCAGCTCACTCGGTGACGGACTCGGCCCCAGCCCGCAGCCCACCCCATCACTGAGCTCGGCCTCCCCCAGCACACACAGCCCTGCGCCCGCATCTCCCCTCCCTAAATCCTTTCCATAAGCCTCGTGTCTTTTTGATAAATATCATAAGTAAATTATTTATGCAATAAACAGATTCAGGGGTCATCACGGAACAGCAACTTATTTTCAGATGGCACTTTGTGTTTTCTTCCAAACACCCTTCAGATCTGTGGCCCACAGGCAGCTGTGCGGGGCAGAAGACGGGGGATCCCTCGTGTCAGAGACAGGTGACGGGTCAGCAGGCCCAGCAGCTTGCCCAAGGCCACAGAGCTCACAGAGGTGCTCTGGGCCTGAAATGGGGGTCCTGGCTGTGCCCCCAGGGAATGTGGAGGCTGCTCTTAGACAAGCCTTGCTCTGACCCAGCCCTGCCTGTAGCTCTCAAGGAGCCCACGGCTCTCCCAGCCCAGCTCCCGCCTGGCCCCAGCAGCAGCGGCGTTTTTCATCTTTTGTCCTCTGCCAATGAGGGTGAGGCTGAACTGAGCACTGCCTGGACTGCACTCAAGTTTGCAGAGAACACGATGCTTTCTATGCTGTGTCTAAAACCACGTTTCCATTAAGCAACCCGCAGCAAGGCAGGAAGGGGATGGAGGACGTGGTGGGAGGATGGCAGCGCCTTTTGATCTCAGGTCTCTGGCTGCAGTTTGGTGCCCCTCCCCGGCTAGAAGGCCCATGCTCCTCTGCAGGCTGGGTCCTGTCCCCACAGCCTGGTGCTGCCTTATCAGAAACAGAGCCAACTCCCAAGGAGGTGCCATGGAGGCCGGAGAGGCAGGAGGGAGGGGCCCCAGGCAGCAGCATCCAGGAGCCTGGAGTGTCTGGTGGCTGGGCAGACCTGGCCATCACCACACCCAGGCCCTGGCTCAGCTCCCAGGTGACGGCTGACATGGGTGATAGCAGAGGGCCCAGGTCCAGAAGACTCACCTGGTCCCACTCCGGAGGCGTCCTGTGAGGACAAGGACAGAACACAGTGATGAGGGAAGGCTGCTCTTTGACTGTGGCCCATGCACCGACCCAACCCGCCCTCCCTGTCCCCACTCCTTCCTAGATAGAGGGGTCAAGGCAGGAGCAGGGGAGGAGAGGGACACTGTTCCCTATGTGACTCCCCCACCCTGGCAATATACTCCACCTCTGTGTACCTCCACTCCTGGAAGGTCTGTGCCCTTCCCTCTCCCACTCCTTACCACAGGCCCCCACCTCCTCCAGGAAGCCTGCCCTGACCACTCACTCTGAGCCTGGGCTTTGTGGTGTCCATCTGGGACACACAGTGCCAAATACGACTAAGTTTCCATCCTCCCTGAAGGCTGGTTCATGTGGACCCCACAGTTCGAGGGGCACACGAAGCCCCTGGAAGTGACTCCATCCCATCAGCTAAACAGACAGCTCTGAGTCAACTGGGGGACTCGGGGGCAGAAAGGCTGGTGCAGGTCCCAGAGCTGTACCCATAGCCGTGAGCAGCCACTGGGCAAGGGAATGGGGGGGCAGCTGGGATAGGAAGACACCGCTGGGGACCCTAGGAGGATTCTACTGACACCTACGAAGGAAAGCAGAGGCCTCTTGTAACCGAAAGTGGCTCATCCAAGCTGGTGTGGCCCCAGGAGTGGTGAGAGGCAGGCAATTGGGTCTTTCTGGCTCTGGGCACACTGGGCTGTGGCGGGGGCAGGGCAGAGGGAGGGGAAACACTCTGCGGACTTACCAGATCTGCAGGAGAAGCTGGAAAGGAAGCAGGTCAGGTGTTAGAGGGGAGGCCATTGACGCCAAGTCCCCGTGCAGCTCTCACTCACACCGACCCGAGCCTCGGGGCCGAGCTTAAGATGGTAAGTGAGCCAAGCTACAAAGTGGTCTGTTTTGGACATGGATTGTGGACACATAGGTCTGAGCTCATGGCTGTGAAAGCCTCTCAGTTACTTCTGGCAGCAAATTCTGAGCTCTGGCTTTAGGGGGCCCATGGGAGAACTTGGACCGGGTAATAGACCTGAGCTGGCAAAAAGGTTGTCCCACCTGGGCCACCTCTTTTGAATGGCGGCAGCTGCCTGGATCATGGGGTGGTACCTGGCACTCAAAGGGGAGACTTCCACAATCACTTAGTGATGCCTGCTGGGGCAAGTGATGAGGAAGCATTGGTATGCATGCTACCTGCCACAATCGCTTAGTGATGCCTGCTGGGGCAAGTGACGAGGAGGCATTGGTACGCATGCTACCTGCCTGCCATCCTCAGCTCAGACACCCAGGTGCCAACACGCTCAAGAACACAAGACCTTAGGTGCCAGGAGGAGAGTCAATGTTCCCAAGACCCTTTAGGGCCCAGCCATCCGCCAAGCTGGCTGCCACCCACCACCAGAGGAGGCAAGGAACCCAACAGCTCACACACACGGCTGACATGACCTCCACACCACCCAGCACTCACAGTGCAGATGGCTCTGGGCAGACAGAGGTATCCACAGACACCAGAGAACAGGTTCCAGCTCAGTGGGCAGGGGTCGGGGTGGGGGCAGCTGGATAGCAGCAATGACTGTGCCTGATGAGGGCTTCCCACAGGCAAGGCTCTCAGGAGAGGCCAGCATCTCTCCAGGACATCTCAGCCCCCATGGGCAGCAAACAGCTAAACCAGCCTCGGCAGAGCCCAGGGGTGAAGGCTACAATGGTCAAAGGAACACTGCCCAGAGCCAAACCCCAGAGCAAAGGTAGAAGCCTGGATCAGAGCGAAGGCCACTTGGGCATTCTTAAGGGAAAAATGGCTACATGTGGCAAGGACAGCGTCTCCCATCAGAGGGATGAGGAGGGGGGCAAGGACACAGGCCCCTGGGGAGAATGGAGCTGGTGCCAGCCAGGGCACTGCCAGGACATGGGAGAATGCAGACAGCAATGCTGGCTTCCAAAAGACCTGCAGTTGCCTATCTGGTGGGACCCCAACTATACATACTAAGAAAAATTCAAAACCATACAGAGACGGGGTGGGTGGGCGTGCACATCTGCAGAAAGCAGGACAGTGCTCGGGGCCGCGTGGCAGCTGGCTTTGCCTGGGGATAGGAGTAGTTTTTCTCTCTCCCTTTACACTTCTCTACGTTTTCCAAATTTTCTGTGGAAAATCAGTAATTAATAATCAGGGGAGAAAAACAGAAAAATTACAAAAAAAAAGAAAACTTGGAAGGAAACATACCAAAATATTGCCTTTCATCATTTCTAGGTACGTTCACGGGTGATACTTCTTTAAAATTTCATTTCTTTTTTTTCTCCAAATTTTTGATAAGTAAATGTATTACTTTTAGAATCAGAAAAAAAAAAGATTCTAAGTAGCTGCAGCCAGTCATCTGGGGACATGCAGCCACGAGAGGGCAGTATTGAAACGCCGAAAAGCTGCATTCAGGCCACAGGCTGCCTGCGGAATCCCCCAGCACTAACTCCAGGGCCTGCGGGATCCTGTGCACAGCTGGGGGGCTGTATTGGGCCTGTGGTGGGGACAAGGGGGTCTGGGCTGACCTTCTGGCCCTCTCCCCAGGTTAGGGTACTGGGCTGGCACTCACAGTAAATAGTGAATTAACTATTGATCTAAAGTCACAGCGCAAAATGTATTCTGGGCAATGGCGTCTCCGGGTGACAAGCTGGCTTGACTTGTTTTTCTGCCTTAAGACACTTCCAGGAGGCCCAAGGAGACAAGACCCAGAGACTCGGCCTGGGGCCACCAGGGGCTCTTTGTTGAATGGAAGCTCTGCTAATAAGTGTAGACAAATCGCTGAAAGTTTCAAGCCCCAGTTTCTGGGGCTGATAATGGAGGTGACATCCCGATGTCTGAGGCCTCTCAGGAGAGAACCGTCTCAGGCTTTGCACCGCTGTCCAGCTGCCCTGAGCTGGGCACAACCCCAAATGTATGTCCCCGACCCAAGATGCTTCCGAGGAGCCTCCAGGGGGCATCCCTGCCTCTGCCCACTGACAGCCTGGCTCAATCCTCTCCCTTCCCTGAGTCTCAAGCTTCCCTAAATGGGCATGAACAGAAGGGAACCACTGTAAGTGCCAGGTATGTACGCATGCATGTGCGTGTGTGTCTGAACCATTTACTAACATGGTTATAGCTACTGATGGCCAGGCCTCACCCGCTGGAGAACCCAGGGTGACCGGTGTTTCTGTGATGAGAAACCTCCATGCACCTGTTGAGAATGTTCTGTGCCGTGTTTGGGGGTGGAGATTCTAGAAGCTTCCTCCTGGAGTGGGGCAGGGGATGCAGGAGATGGGGAGGGGTCCTCAAGTACCCCCATTAGGAGAGAGGGCTTGGAATGGAATTCATCCCGGCTGTGTCTCCTGGTAAGTGTGTGACGTGCGGCAGGTGTCTGGTGTCTGCCCCGGGCACATGAGCACTGATGTCCTCATCTGGTCGCTGCCCCATGGGAGACGGTGCCCGAGGCCCAGTACCCAGGTAGTAGAGGGCAGAAGTGAGTGGGCGTGGCCAGGGACTGGGGTGTGTGGGGAGGTACTCACTGAACTTGCAGGGAGGTATCACTTCCAGACACTCCTTGTGTGCCCCGACACCGCACTTGGTACACATGTATCCCTGGTAGAAGGTGCCCCTGCACAGGGGAGGGCAGGAGGTGAGGTCGAGGCTGCGGCCGGCTCCTCCTGCCTCTCTGCCAAGGTCAAGGCCCTTGTCCCCACCCAGGCTCACCTGGCTGGCCGTCTCCCAGCGCACACATCCCTCATAGCCCTGAGTATCCAGGACCCTCTCTTACCAGGCAGCCTGACACCTGCTTTCCCCTACCTCCGCCAGCCTGCCTCCCTGCCCCACACAGCATCCCGGGCACCCAGGAACAATCACCTCCTGGCCAGATCTGAAACTCCAAGGGCTTGGCCGGGCCTCTTTTTTTTTTTTTTTTTTTTTTTTTTTTCTGAGACAGGGTCTCACTCTGTCACCCAGGCTAGAGCGCAGTGGTGACATCACAGCTCACTGGAGGCTCAATCTCCAAGGCTTATTCAATTCTCCCACATCAGCCTCCCAAGTAGCTGGGGCCACAGGTGCAGGCCAACATGCCTGGCTGACTTTTGTGTTTTTTGTACAGACAGAGTTTTGCCATGTTGCCAAGCTGGTCTTCAACTACTGGGCTCAAGTGATTCGCCTGCCTCAGCCTCCCAAAGTACTGGGACTGGGACTTGAGCCACCATGCCTGTCACGGGCCTGACTCTTGTGGGGTATACTCCCTTAACCCCTCAGGGCCTCCCACAGGGAACATAGGACAGATAGAACACTAGGCTCTCTCGGGGGCCTGGGGTGGGTGTGGAGTGAGGTGAGGGCTATAGAAGGGGGTTTCCCACACCTGAGGAACATTTTGCAGGCTTTGCAGTTGGTGGTCTTGTCAAACGTGTACATCTGGAAACTGTGGTGGTTGGCATTGGCTTTGTCTGGCTTGATGTTTGACCTGGCGGGAGGGAAAGAGAGCAGACGCTACACCCACTAGATTCCCCGAGCCCCGTCATGTGGCCATCCTGGGAACCAGCTGGGCTCCAGACCCAAGCTGTGCAGAATCCGAGAGGGCCTGGACTCCAAGCCTGGCTCTGCCCCCAACATGGGACAGACTCGGGGCCCAGACTCCCTGCTGGTAGAAGGCAGGTCAGAGAGGAAGCTTTAACACTGCTGCACTGGCCTGAGAGAACCTTCCAGGTGGGGGCGGTGGTCTAAGGTCCTGACTGGGATTGGATGTGGGCAGGTGTGGGCATTTGTTAAAACTCAGAAAACATATACTTAAGATTTGTTTGCCTCATTGGATATAAGCTTGAAATTTCAGAAGCTAAACAAATATTGGGCCCCCTGAGGTACTTAGGGGGCCTGCACTGGTGTGCAATTCACTTTGACACAGACCCGCTGTTGGATGGCTGGGGTGGGGTGGGGTGGGGTGATGCGGATGGCGGCGGTGTGGTGAGAAGACGGCTATTCACCATCATGTCGCTTCAGCTTCCATGAACACTTGAACTTTTCCACAATAGGATGTTGGGGAGAAAATTACAGGCCATGGAAAGTGAGTGGCCGAAGAGAAGATGCCCCAGGCCTCCCCTACAGAGCCTGGGTGCAAACCAGCTGGCTGCATCTATTCCCACAAGCCAGGCCCGGGCCCTGCTGTGTCCAATTGTTCCCTTTCGATCCTCCCAAAAAGGCCAGAACACAGGCCTTCCCCTCTCCATTTCACCAGAGGAAACGGTCAGAGAGGTGAGCGCACCTGCCCGCAGGCCCCAGCGCACCTGCCCGCAGAGCTCAAGCACAGACAACCCTGCTGGCCCTCCAGGGTCCGTGTTCCGGGAACCCGCTCATCGTCTGTCTCTTTCACATATCTAGGATATGAATCCTCTTGGATTTCATGGAAAAATAGTTCTGTGGCTTCAAAAACAGGTGCCAAGCCACCAGCCCGTAAGACCCTGAACACTGGGGTCACCAGGAATCCTCTGGCATCATGGCCACTCCCAGCCGGTCACTGCTCTGTGGGCCAGGCGTGCCAGGCTCAGCCTCAAGGGTGGGATGGCTCATTCCAGCAGGACAGCAGAGCCTGCCTGGGACAGGCTGTGGCAGAGGGAGAGCCCTCTCACTCTGGATCGATTGTTAAAGAGGATGTCGCTGATTCAGGCTGGTGTCCCAGGGGTGACGGAGGTTGTCTGTGTCCTTGACGTTCCAACTTTGCCTCCCACCGCCCCTGGTCTGAGAGGAACCACAGACACAATCCATCTGGGCTTCCACTCCCCCGTACAACTCATCTGCGCGGGACCTGGGAGCTGCCGCCCTGGAACTCACATGGCCATCTCAAACTGCTCCATCCACTTCCTCTTCATATCTTCTGTTTTGCAGAAAAACTGGAAGCCCTGCTTTCCTTGAAGGTGAATTAGGTAGAAGCCGTAGGACCACTGCGGGGGGGAGAGGGGCCATGCTTGCAACAGACACGGCGTCAGACATCCTGGCACATGTCCACGTGTACTCTTGCTTGTGCAGTATGTGTGCGTGTGTATATGCATACATGCACAGGTGCCTGTGCCTGTGTGAACACATGTTCTCACGTGTGTACCTGCACTCTTGCCCACGCTGTATGTGCACACATGTGCCTCTGTATGCATGCATGCATAGCTGTGTGCCCATACTCTCACGTGAGAATACATACGCACTTGTGCCTTCACCTCTGCATGCATGCTAGTGTGCTCCTGTGTCCATGGGTGTGCACCTGTGCCTGCACGCATGTCTATGCGTGTGCACCTGTGCCTGAGTGTGCCCAGTGCTCCTGTGAGCATGTGCACACACACACTTGTGTCTGTCCCTGCAGGTACACGTGTCCTAACATGTATGATACGCGTGCATCCATGCTGTGTGTGCTCTCCTGTGGGTGCACACACATATGCATGGGCAGATCTGCGCTCCTGCCTGCGCCCGTGTGCAAGGCTGCTCCACTGAGTTCGAGGATGCTCCACTGAGTGCATATGTAGATGCATGTTAAGTGGGGGCAGGACCCCAGGGAGGATGAGCGCAGGGCCCCACCCAGGGCCCCTCCACGAGGCCTGACCACTCAGTTTCACTTCCTAAATGTGATGCTATAAAAAACTCACTTCTCTGAAGTAGAACAGTAACAACAAAAAGGCAGGGAACAGCCATGGGCCTGGGGCACCCACCGCAAAGCCATCCCCCCCGAGCAACCCACAGCTGCCCCTTCCCTGCCTCCCCTTCGGCCACCCCATAGGCCTCGCCATCTCTCCGAGCTCTCGGACAAAGGGCTTTCAAAGTGGTCCAGAAGAAAGGGTTTGGCAAATAAGAGCCCACTGGGTTAGAAAAGATGGCGGGAAAGAGGAAGGAAGGGAAGGATGGAGAGGGGAAGGGTGGAGCGGGGATGGGAGGAGGAAAGAAACAAGGAAAGAGAAAGGAAAGGGGAGGAAGCAGGAGGGAGGAGGGAGAGAACACAGAAAACAAAAAGGATGATGGAGAGCTGAAGACAGACCAAGAAACCCCAGCCCCTGACCCCGAGCTCCAGGGACTGAGGGTCATGGGGTTTCCCTTCACACTGTCTCAGTGGGCAAGTCTTTGATCATGAATACAACTCATTACATCATCAGGAAAGGGAGAGGAGGACGAAGGACCAAGGAAACCCTGAGCCCAGCCCCTCAGGCCGCTGAGTCCCCTGGCTCCGGGCAGAAGTGCCAGCGTCAGGCTGGGATGATTGAGGCAGGTGGGAGGACCTGGGCGCTAAGTGCTTACCATTTTCCCGTGAGACTGGGAAGCATGAGGAGAGGAGAGGAAGGGGGAGACGATCAGTGAGAGGCTCGGCCTGGCCCTGTGGTGGGTGCCGCAGTGTGGGGGCACCAGGAGCCCCGGCAGGTGGGACACCCCCCAGTACCCAGGCTGGGGGTGGGGCCATCAGCGGGGAAAGGAATTTCTTCACAGAGTGTTGGGTGCTGGTGGCAGGGACTGCCTCGTGGGCCCCAGTTATTTGTTTTGAGTATCAGGGCAGGGAGGGTCGCCCTCAATGGCTCATCCAGCCTGCACTCACTCGCTGGGTCTGGACCAGGGCTACACTGCCAGCCCTGGAGGCCAGGGCCTGGACGTTCAGAACATGGGCTCCTGACCCCCTGCCCCCCGCCCCACCAGGGCTGCACACGGTAGGTGCTCAAGTGCCATGGGCAGAAGCCTCAGCTGAAGCAGGACTGAACCAGACAGCCAGGCAGCAATAGCCCTGTAGCCATGGTCCTGCCCCATGGCAGCTTTGGCCCCGCCCCTGTAGCCCTGGCCCCACCCCCTGGCAGCCACAGGCCCACCTCTGCAGTCCCGGCCCCGCCCCAGCAGCCACAGGCACCACCCCTGCAGCCCTGGCCACACCCCAGCAGCCACAGGCCCCGGCCAGCCACATGTAGAGTCTTGGACAAGCCACAGCCAAACCTACCCACAGCCCTCCTCCAAGCACAGCAGGGTGGGACGGGAGAGGAAGGCCTGCTTGCTACAAGGGACAACATGGGCTAGAGTCAGGCTGGCCAGATGGAAAGCCAAGGTTGAAAGTCCCACCCTTGCTAAAGGCCTTGGGCAGGCCTCTCCCCTCTGCTTCAGTCGCCTCCCTGGGGAGTGGAATTCTGGTCTTGCCCACCTTTCTGGGGGGCGCTGGGCCCGGCGAGGAGCAGGCCTGCTATGAGCAGTGGTCACGATGGCAAGGCGGAGACTCAGAGAGGAGGCTTCCCGCAGGGCAGAGACGCCCACCCCAACCCACCCGGCCAGCATCAGCGGCTGACTTCGAGTCCCCTTCCCCTGGGGTCTGGAACCCAGTGCCTCTCTCCAGGCCACCCCCACGTTCCTGGGTAGTAGGGTGGACCCGGAAGGCCCCACCTTCTTGACGTCTTTGTTGTTCATGGGGTCGTCGGTCATCTTATGGAAGAGTAGCTCGATGATCTCCTTGAGCTCGTAGCTGTAGCCCTTCCGCTTGCAGACAATGACCACCTTGTCAAACAGGAACAAGTACCTGGGCCAGGCAGTGCAGCGGGGCATCAGCACCCCAGCACTGTGTGCTCTGCTCCGAGGAGGCAGCAGGAGCTGAGCCTGAGGCTCTGGCACGCGGCTCCCTCTCTGGGCGAGCCCTGCCCTCACCTGGCTCACCAGGCTAATACTGAGCCTCGGTCAGGTCTCGGCTGTTCCCACACTGCTTCTCCAGGAAGCCTTCCCTGGCTCCCTACCCCCGTGATTGAGGCTGTGCCAGGAGCCCTTCAAGGGGCTCCTGCATCCCCCACGCTGGCCTCCCACGCAGCACTGACCCCTGACGGCCACTTCCTGTTGATCCCGCACTGGACTGGGAGCCTCAAGAGCAGGGGACCCGGATCTGCTGTGACCCCTGCCCCAGCACACAGTAGGTGCACAAGGAGGGCCCTGGACAAGCCTGGGCCACCGTGGGCCTGGACACTCTCCGGCAGTCATTTGGCAAAGAGCTCATCCGACCACTCTGGGCCTGTCTTGGGTCCCTGGAGGCTGAGCATTGGCAGCGAGGGGCCTGGCCCTCACCTTTGGCTGCCCCAGCCCAGCCTGGTGCCCGCCATGGGCACAAAAGCCCCACTGCTGTGGCGCCCGCTCGCTGACGAGAAGGAAGGAAGCAATTAAAACTGAACAACACAAAGCCACCGCCAGGCAGCTCTTTCCACAGGAAGGCCTGGCTTCCAGAGCCACTTAGGAGCGGCTCCCTGGGAGGTAAAGCCAGACCCTGGCGGGACGCCACCCAGCCTACAACACGCACCCCGCCCCGCTCACCTGTCCTGCTTGGTGTGGTTGACTATGGACCGGACTTTCAGCTCCCCATCAATCTTTGGTCTTCCAAATTCCTCCAGTTTCACTTGCTGGGAAGAAGGAGAGGGGCCGTCAGCCAGGGCTGGAGCAGCCCCAGTTCTCCTGACTGCACGGGCAGGGCAGACTGTCGTGCACCCAAGGGAACTCCCCACAGGCAGCAGAGGCGGGACGAAGGGAAACAGCCCCGTGGCTCCCAGCTGGTGCTCAGGATGGACGAGGGAGGGTGCAGAAGACCGGGAAGGGACGGGGCCTGGCAGCTTCTCTCCCTTCCCTGGCCAGCCCCGCCAAGGGGCTCCCTTCAGCTCTGGGGACAAAGGGCGATTGACGGCGCCAGTTGTGTTCACAGAGGCCGCCGCTGTGTGGAGCCCCAAGCGGGACCCGGTTGGAAAAGCCAGACGCCCAAGCCCCATGTTCAGGAGAGAACAAACAGCGCCTATCTGCTGCAGGGTGGGTGGGGCTGGGGTCCTGCCAAGAGTGAGGAGGCTTCGATTCAGACCCGTATGGTTCGCTGAGGTTTCATTTTCGTTGTCTGTCTGGTTTTGTCTCTGTGACTCTTCTGATTCAGAGAGAGCTTCTCTTGACATGTTCCCTGCGTGGCTCTCAAAGTGTCCACGCAGACAAGAAAAGGTGGACGAAAATGCTTCAAGACACGAACAGGGCCCTGCCTGGGAGGTGCTCGAGGCACGGGCTCAGTGTCTCCTTCCAAGGTCTCAGCCCCAGAGGCTGCAAGGACAGCTTTGGTGCCACATAGCCGCAGTCAACTTGCTCCAGGCCTCCGATCTCAGCTCTCACCACCTTCCCTGTGGTGATGGGATTCAGAGCCAGGACTGGGTACAGGGCCTGGCTCATGGGAATGCTCGACACCTGCCGGCCATGCTGTTTTATTCTTGTTGTTGTTGTCGTTTTTGAGACAGTCTCACTCCATCACCCAGGCTGGAGTGCAATGGCGCAATCGTGGCTCACTGCAACCTCTGCCTCCCGGGTTCAAGAGATTCTCCTACCTCAGCCTCCCAAGTAGCTGGGATTACAGGCACCCGCCAGCACGCCTGGCTAATTTTTGTATTTTCAGTAGAGACAGGGTTTTACCACATTTGCCAGGTTGGTCTGGAACTCCTGACCTCAAGTGATCCTTCCACCTCAGCCTCCCAGAGTGCTGGGATTACAGGCATGACCACCGCACCCAGCCTGTTCTTGTTGTTTAATGAGCAAGTATCACTTCTACGTAAAAACTTAAGAAACAAAAACAAAACGAACTTTTCTCCTCACGTCCTGCTCACTGTACGCATTTGCGAACGCCTCGCACAGGAGCTCACGGCAGTATGGACCCGCCAGGTGCTGACGCTGCAGGGTGCGGCCGCCCTCGGCCTCCTCTGCACCCACACATTTTAATTTCTTTCTAAAATGAAAGGTGAAGGGGGCAGTATCATAATGCCCTTCAGAAGCTTATTTTTTTTTCTTTCATCACCGACATATCGCAGGTGCTCTTCCGTGCCCCACGTTTGCGGAGGGTATTCTCTTTGTGCTGCTGGCACCCGGTGTGGCCTGGGCATCGGGGACCTTCCCCTGCCAGCTTCATATGAGTGAAATCACCAGGGTGAAAATGTTTGTGATTCACAACCAGGGGTAATTTTGCCACCCAAAGGACCCTCTGGCAATGTCCAGAGGCATATCTGGTTGGCATTACTTGAGGGGGTGGGGGTGTACCGGTGTCTGGTGGGTGGCAGCCAGGTACACTGCTCCACATCCCGTAACGCACAGGGCAGGTCCCACAACCAAGAATGACCCGGCCCCAAATGTCGGCAGTGCTGAGGTGGAGAAGCCCGGGTTAGAACCAGCAGATCCTCGGGAAGTCGGCTCCGGTCAGCACAGACCAGGGAGTTTGCTTCCTGGGGTGGTGCATCCCCTCTCCCCAGGCAGGACGAGGTGACTGAATCGGCAGCCCAAGCCTGGCCTCTGCAGGGCCAGGCTCTGGGGAGAGTCCCGGGAGGTGGCAGCCCTGCCTGATGGGGTCTGAAGAGCAGAGGCGACTGCCGGCCCCACTGAGCCTGGGCCCAAACCCTGTCCATTGCCCCTGGAGGGGAGAGTCAAGGTGGGCCAGGGGTCCACGAACCAGGGGGCGTCTCCTGCCCTGGGGAGACACGGTTCTCCTCTTGGACTTGAAGGGGTCTTCTGTCTATGCTAGAGGGAGAAGGGGGGCTGGGCAATGAATACAGTCCCTCCCCTGTCCCCTCCCCTCCCCCTTCTCCTACCCCCTGAGCACAGGCAGTCTTCAGTGCATAGGGCACTTGGGTTGGCTGTGGTGGGCAAGGAAGCGTGGATGCTGGGGGTCTGAGATCAAACTCAGAAGCTGCCGGGCACCACCCTCTCAACAGGCAGCCATGGTGTGGCTGCCCATGGAGTTCACTCAATACTGGGGCTGTGAACGTGACTTTATAGGTACTGTCCTCATCGACCTTCCCTAGCCTGAAGAGTTAGTCCCACTCACCAAATTTTCTATAGAACTCTGAAATTCGCTGATTTTCCTCAAGGTCTCCTTGTCCCGTTTAACTTCATTGATGTACATCGCCAAGTCCTTGAAAACAAGAGGCAGGGGTGAGTGGGCTGTGCTGGGTGAGGGGTGTGTGTGACTGTGTGAGTGAGCTGTGCTGGGTGGGGTGTGTGTGTGATTGTGTGTATGCGTGAGTGAGCTGTGCTGGGTGGGGTGCGTGTGTGAGTGTGTGAGCCTGGGTGGGGTGTGTCTGTGTGATTGTGTGTGAGTGAGCTGTGCTGTGCAGGGTGTGTGTGTGAGCATGTGTGTGCATACACGCACATGCATGCAGGAGCTCAGCCCCCCAAGGACCCCTCCCCCCCACCACCCAGCATCCAGGCACTGGGCGTTTCTGGACCTCCTTCCTCCATCCTGCTGGGGAGGCCGCCCTCGAGACAGGAGGGCTGAAAAGCATCACCTCCGCATGACAGATGAGGAAACTGAGGCAGGGAAAGGAGCACACCGACTGAGAGCCACACCTCGTCGGTGACGATGCCAAGAGCCCCAAACTCCTGGCTAGTGCTGCTTCTTTCTGCCCCATCACGTGGTCCCTCTTAAACATCCTAATAGAGGGAAGCAGCCCTGTGTGTCACAGCCACATCAGGCCACATAAGTGCCACCTAGGCTTGGGCTGACCTATGTCCCCATTCTTAGGAAGCTTCCCCCTCCCCAGCCTCTCCAAGCCACGGCCTCCCCTTGGAGCCTGGACAGAATGAGGGGTCAGGAAGTCCCTCTCTCCATGGGTCTGGCCATCCCCACTCCGGCGCCTGTCTGCCGTGCTGCAGTCCTCGTGGTGGCCACCAGGGAGCAGTGCCCACTTCAGTCCAGAAAACGCAGTGTCCAGACCTGGCCCACAGCGGAATCCAAGGGAGCCGGCCACATGGGCGGTCCTGGCCCTGCCCACCCAGAGCAGCGGGTGGAATTCCCCAAAATGCAAGTGACCAGCCAGAGCCAGAGCCAGAGCCAGGTCATCAGCAGGTTCCCATCCCGCCCACCCTTCCTTGTTCCTAGAAGACCTCACCATGGGCTCCCCACCCACCCTGCAGGAGGGAACTTCCTGGGGAGGCTGCAGCACGCTGTCTGAAAGGGGTGTTCTGTTTTCTTGTCCACTTGCCTTTAAAATAAGGAATAAATTCCCAGAGACAAGGACCCCAATAGCAAGTCTAGAGCTCAGGACCACCCCCCTCCCAAAGGCAGAAACACTACAACTGTGACCACCGTGGCCCCTGCGTGCACCTGGCTCAATGCCTGGCATGAAATTGGAACAGATGGAAGTTGCCTGAATGAATGAGCAGGTGAAGGAAATGTCTGTACTTTGATATAGAGGCAGGACTGCAGTCAGCTCATGGAACTTGGACCTAAAACCGCAATTCCCTTGGAGACAAACCTCAGGCCCACAGAGGCATGGGGGCCGACTCTCAAAGACACTGCCTTACAAGGAGCGAGCTCTCAGTCCCTAGGGGAAATCAAGCCCAGGTACAGTAACGACTCCCACAGTGGCTGCATAAATGACTTCCTATATAAATTGGGAATGGATCAAAAGACTTCTAAAATCCCCCCAGCCCTGAATTCTCATGATGAGGTTCGGTGGCTCTCAGAAAGGCAGCTGCACACCCACAAGTCATGGAGTACTCGGTACAGCACCGTGAGCTACACTCCTGGGAAACTGTCCCGTCAAGGGGCTCAGAGCCACCCGCCAGCCAGATACTGAGTGCTGAGAGTATGAAACGCAAGACCACACTCAGGGCCCGGGTGCACGGCCCACTGCACCTGCTGTCACTGTCTCAGAGCCCCCAAGGACACATCCGCACTGGCTCACACACCGTGGCTCACAGCAGACAGGCCAGAGCAGGTGTTGGAGGGGGGCGGCTTGGGGGCTGCAGAGCTGACACCAAGAATGTTCTGTCAGCCCCTCATGGCAGGAGGCTTTCCTGGAGCACTCCTCAGGGTGCTCGCTGCCCAGTGGAGCTGAGCGGCACAGAATCTGAAGGTCTCTGGGACCATCTCTCGTGCCCACACACGAGTGCCCACAGGATTTGGAGTAAATTTCTCCCAGAGCACAAGCCCTGCTCAGAGAACCTCTCAGCACCGGTGGCCAAGCACTGGCCCCACTCCCGTCCCGGCCCAACAGCAGCTATAGACGGAGACAGATCACAGCCCCTCCCCCACCCAGAGGGAGCTCCTTAAATGAGGTACCTGGGAAAGAAAAAGGGGGCCCAGAGCCTACGGGGCTGCCCACAGGGCAGGGGCCAGGTGTCAGAGGGCAGGACTGCAGCCCTGAGGGGGATTGGCAGAGGGGTCCCGTGCTCCCGACGAGGGAGATGTTGGGGGAGTCATCATCTCTCCACCCAGATGCAGCTGGAGGGGACCTACCACATGCTGGGTGCCGTGCCTGGCCTGGGGACACAGGTGACCATGGCTGACACAGGCCTGGCTGGGAGGGAGCTGGTATGAACAAGTGTGTCCAGGAGTAAGAGTGCCACCCACGGGGAAGCCAGTTCCCTGAGGACGGAACCCAGTGGCGGGCGATCCTCCCTGGAAAACGTCCTGTCCATGGCGAAGGCAGGATGAGCAGGACGCAGCCAGGGGACGAGGAGGAGGGTGCACCTGAGCCAACACCCAGACCCGGGGAAGCGCAGGGCACGTGCAGGAGCCTGGGAGGGATCAAATCTGCCTGGAGCTGTGGTAAACACAGCTGCAACATCGGGGGCAAGTATCCTGCAGAAGGCCTGGAGTGCCAGAGTGAGGAGCCCATGCCTGCTTCATGGGCAGAGGGAGCCACGGAAGGTTTCTGAGCAAGGGAGTGGCATGAGCTAGGCTCACCCTGACAAGGGGAGAGAGGGAGGCATGGATGGCTGCGCGGGGTGGGGCGGGGGGGTTCCTCGAAACAGCCAGGAGTGAAGGAGCTTCCCAAGTAGGCAGCAGAGAGATGGCACTGGAGGTGGCATTTTGCAAGCAGAAGCCTCAGGGCTGGGAGTGAGAAGCACTGGGCCAGAAAGCCCAGAATAGAGGCCAGTGCCTGGGGGGAAAGCAGGGGGAGGGGAGGCTCAAGGGAGGTCTTGTTGGACAGGTGGTTAGGACTGGGGACACCTGAGGGGGCACCTGACCTGCAGTGCCCTCCACCCGTCACCTCTACCTCTTGTGGGTCTCACCCACTGCCCTGCGTTGCCCCGCCCCGCCCCAACTCCTGCTGTCCCAGGAAAATGTCTACAGTCACAATCGCAGCTTGTTGATGAGCCCAATTCCAGTCCGAGAATGCGGGCATGGTGTGCTAAGCCGCGTGACGGCTTCTCCCCTGCCTCCACCTACCTGCATAGCTTCCAGTGCTTCTTTGAGCTGCTGCCTCTCAGGCCGGTCCGCAGAATGGCTCAGAAGCTCCTGGAAGGGTGAGAAGAGTGTCATGTGTTACCACTCGGGGGGTCCTGACCTCTGCCCTGGTCCCTACCTGGGGCAGGGGGTGTGCACAGAACAAAGTCCTCAGAAGAAAGCCACCCCCACCTGCCAGCCAGGCTGGGTTTGGCTGCCTGATACCAAAGGACAGAGAGTGACTCCTCCACAGGGGGCACCCCGCTTCTTGGCAGGGGCGCTCCCAAACCTTGTGGATAAAGGAAGGGAGTGACCGTGAGAAGGGACATGAAGGCAGCAAGGCGCTGTGCCAGCAGTTCACGGGAAAAGGGCCTCACAAGGAGCCAGGCAGAAACCACCGCCTTCCCTCCCAGGTCTGTCTTTCCTGAAACCCTTCCACTTCCATTTCTGCTGTGGCCACCAGGAAGCTCAGAGATCAACCACAGTAGCTTTCTTATTCCAGGTGTGAGGACGCTTTTCTGTCTCTTTCAGTTTTCTGACCTCTTTAGTGATTTGACTCATCATTTTCCTGTGTGTATTTACTGTGATAATCGTCCATCACATGCACTGAGCAGTGATTATGAGCCAAGCACAAACTGACTTGTTTATATTCAACTTACTCTGTCTGTGGGCTGCATCCCACACCCCCGGAAGCTGCCAGCCCTCATCTGACTCCAGTAGTGATGACCCCCCGGGGCCCAGGGCCTCACCTTCAAGAGCAGGTGGTATTTGAGCACCCTCTGCATGGGGACCACCAGCAGGTCTTGCAGCTTAAATTTTCCATCCTGGACCTTCAGTGTGCACTCCTGGGAGGGCGACAGGGCAATGGGAGAGCCCTCCCGGAGGAAAGCCTGAACCCACCCACCTGTACCCCCACCCGCAGAGAGGGGAGACCTAAGCCCAGAACTCAGGTCCAGACGTTTGGCCCCTCTCTAGCCAGGCTCCCAGAACCAGTCCACGCATCAGGTGTGTGCAGAGGGGCGGGTTCACCACACATGGCTCCCACCCTGCCTGTCTGCACTGGCCACACTGGGACGCAGTGAGACACGTGTGATGCTACAGGAACCCTCTTGGGGCGCCTGCTGGGCCTGCCTGGATGTGGCTTTGACTCTTCCGCCAGGCCAGGTCCTTTGGAGAAGGGCAGCAGGCCATCCCCCATTGACCGACCCCTCTCTGGTCTGGCCTCTGGGAGAAGAAAGGTGGGGCACCAACTTGCACTGAGCTGTGGGGCCACTCCCAGGAACCAGGGCGTTTCCCCATTCATTGACTGGACTTGGGGGGCATCGTTCATCTCCACTGGGGGGCCACGCTGCCTCTACCACTGCTAGAACCAGGGGGCTCTACACCAGGCTCCACGCAGAAACCGGGATGTACTGACCAGATGGAGCCTGGAAACTCCAGCTGGGAACAGGAGGGACCGGGAGGGGCTCATGTGAGAAACACTAGATGTTGATAGAGACTTGCCCTGGGCCTGGGGTGAGGATGGATGAGGGGTGGGTGGCCCCACAGTTCCCAGCAAATGTTACCCGGGGCGCCCTGGGGTCAGCAGAGGGCAGGATCAGGGGTCAGAGCCCCCAGTTGATAGAGACTCGCCCTGGGCCTGGGATGAGGATGGAAGAGGGGTGGGTGGTCCCACAGTTCCCAGCAAATGGCACCTGGGGCTCCCTGGAGTCAGCAGAGGCCAGGATCAGGGGTAAGCCAGAGCCCCCAGCTGTGTTAGATTCAGTCCCAAGGCCCTTTCTCCATGAGGAGTCTCGCTGTGTCCTGGCCTGGGATGGTGACCTCCACCCAACCCACTCCCCAACCCAACACAATGCAAAAAAGAAAAATCTACAAAAAACCATTACGTCACCACTCCCATCACCACCTTCCCAACAAATGGGCAAGAGAGAGGCTGGTACCTAACGAGCTCTGGCCTGCAAGCTGCAACTGTGGAGCCAGGGCCAGGGCCAACGCCCGGCAGGACTTACCTCGACTTTCTGCCTGAAGTCCTCCCGGCTGGCCAGCAGCTGGTTCAGCGTGTTCTGGGCGTGCTCCATGTGGCTGCAGTACTCCCCGTAGATCAGGAGCCTGCACACACACACACACACACACACACACACACACACACACGTTTAATGAGCAGCTCAGGGCTGCAGTGAGCCCGTCCATTTTTCCCAGCAGGCTATAGGTGCGCAACCAACAGGCCCTCCTCTGACAGCTCCCTGCGCGTGGACACATTCCACGGCCAGGAGGCTGCTCTCCCCTTCCCGAAGCTACCGGGCTGCAGGAGGGCTGCCGGTGTGCTGGGGGAGGAGGTGCCCGTGCTCTTCCTGAGTCCCAGGTGGTTCTAGATCAGGTCCTGGCTGGGATGCAGGGTGGAGCTCTCAACCCCCCATCCCACCCCCAAAAAGGGCCAACACTGGAGGAAAGACAAGCCCCTGACATCCCCCCCCCCCAGGAAGGACGACCCCAGGAGGGCTCAGAATCTTGCCCCCAGGCCCTGAGCACCGAGGCCTGCGCTGGCTCAGGGCTCAGGGCTCACCCTCGTGCTGTGCCAGGTGGGGAACCCCTAAGGGTCACCCTTGTTGCTTCTACATGGTGCCTGGATTCCACAAGCAGTGACAGCCCCCTCTTCACCAGGGATGCAGGCAGCCAGGTGGCCCCCGGACCTGGGAGGACCAGCAGGGTCTTGGGAGGACGCCCAGGAGGCCGGCCCTCGTGTCCTGCCGACCGCCGCCTCCTGGCCCCGGCATCGCTCCCTCCCAGCCATTCTGATTCCCACTTCAGTGCCTTGTGCTGGTCTCTTCAGCCACGGCACCTTCTCCCTCGTCCTGCACTGGGCCCACATCTCCACAAACTGGAACCCAGGGTTCCTGGCCTCTGGAGCCTCAGGGTCTCAGGACACCAGCCTGAAACTTCATCTTTAAAACCCTGTCACCCCACTGACAGGGCAGAAGAAGAAGAACCACGCCAGGTGACGATGTTGGTGACAACAAGGATGACAAGAGCCACCACTCACTGAGGCAGCTGCTGCCAGGTGCTTTGCCGACAAGCCTTATGACTTATTTGCCCATTTGTAAAGATGGGGGTGATTAGCCCCACTCTTCAGGGAGACTGAGGCCTCCATGAACTTGCTAGGAGCTGACAGTCTGGCCTGCAAGGCTGGGCCGGACCCAGCGTCCTGGTGATGTGCTCTCTGGCAGGGCTGCGTGTTAGTGTCTGGAGGCTTCCCTGGCCCGGGAAGCCCAGGGCAAGCTCTCGGGACCAGCTCACCATGGCCTCTGGGCCATTTTTCTTTCCATCATGAGAGCTGCTTTGCCACAGGGCACCCGGCCTGGGGCTCGGGGCGGGCAGCTGGGCCTGCAGCCCAGCTTCTGTGGAGGGCAGCCCTCAGGGAGAAGCGTTCCGATCGTGGGGTCTTGATGCAGGGACAGGTTTCCATCCAAGTGGCTCTGCCACAGGGGTCCCTAGACAGGCCCCGCTCCCCACACCTGTGGGGTTTTGGACCACACGATGCCCACTTTCTTCCCAACTCTGGAGTTCTGGGCTCGGAAGAACAGAACAGTGGCTGGGAACACATTTCCTGCCCAGGGAGCACGTCCCTTTGAGGCTGGCTCAGGCACAGGGACGGGCATCCTGACACACTTCCCACTCCCACAAACGCTCATGAGGCTGTCCTCACCATGGCCAGGGGCAACAGAGGCCCCGACACCCTCCCAGCGCCGCGTGTGGGGTCCGGTGACTGGTACCTCCTCAGGCCGCCCGAGAATCCTCCCTCACAAGCCTGCAGGGACACCTCTGGCATGCGAGGCTGACAGTCCACGACGCTGATAAAGGACCTGAATCTGCTCGAAGCTCACCCGGCCCAGCCACAGTCAAGCAAAGCACCCACGGCCGGTCCCACAGGGCCCACATGTGGGGCTTGCACGGGTGTGTCCCCACGGGTGGGTCCCGTGTCCACAGACCTGGGAGGTCTGCATGGAGGCATCACCATCACTGCAAAGGGCCTGCCTCCTGCCCGGTGCTGGGGCCGCATGTTGACCGGGAGCCACTTTAAATGGGAACCTGCCCCCTGGTTTCCACCTAAATGAGTCTGTTATTACACTGATCATTTTCATGTAAAAGTTGGTGAAAACCTATCATCTCTGGAAGCAATAGAGAAAAAGGGTTTTTCCCCTTTTAAAAAAAAAAAAAAAAAGAACAAAAGCTTCAGAAGCCCCTGGTAGAGTAGGAGTGGGGAGAAGGAACAGAGGGACATTTAAGAGACCACTGGACAGCCTCAAAGTGAGCAGACAAGACACTGACTCCCGGCAGCCGCCTGCACCTGCCCCGCTCCGGATCGGTCTTTTCTCCACCCGAAGAGAACAGTCAGAGCCATGCGCAGAAGACACACCACACACACTGGACACCACTTGGTGCCGGGACCTGGGCTGGAAGCTCTGGGACCATGACTATCTCCGTTCTACCCATAGGGACATTGAGGCTCAGAGAGGCCCGTAGCTGAGAAGGGAATCACGCCAGCAGTCACCAACCCGAAAGCCCAGGTCCTGGGGCTGTCCTGGGGCTGCACTGCTCTGCCTCCTGGCTGTGCCTCCCATCTGATGATGACACCAGACCAGAAGCTCGGCAGGAGGTCCAGGGGCACCCCAAACCCTAAGGCCCCCAGCCCACCCCTGTGGCCCCTTTGAAAAGTGCCCCTGACCTGGCCTGAGGACTCTAGGTGGGGAAGCCAGGGCAGGTGGTGAACCTCAAGACTTTCAGAGCTTCCCAAGACCGCCTGGAAGCGGGAGGACGAGTCTGGGCTGGGGAGAAGGAAAGCCAGAGCCCCCAGTGAGGGGTCCTCCCTGCATGGAGCCACGTCTGCTGCTGCTGGAGCCAGGGCCACGCTCGGGCCCGAGGGATCACGTGACACCACACTGCCTGACTTCCCACCAGGCCCCGCGCCACTGCGGACTCGGCTTCGAGCATTTCAGGTGAGTTGGGCCCAGTGATGGCCCCAGTCCCTCCCCGTCGAGGGAAGTCTTCATGTAGGTGGAAAAAGCACCCAGCTGAAGCCCAGCGGATAACATGCCGGGTGCCAGCAGCTTTAGTGTGGCCAAACCAGCTTTGTGAGCCCCGCCTTTCAATTCCATACCAGGTCACCTAGGCCCCAGGTTTAGGCAGACGAGGGGCCGGGGTGCAGATCCCAGCCTTACTCTCCTCACACCATGCCCTGCTGGGAACACCCACATCAGCCACAGCACAGCTGAGTTGGCAGCCTTCTCCACCTGGCAAACTTCTACTCATCCGTCAAAACTCTTCCCTGTCATTGCCCTTTCTTCACCTCAACCCCTGCCCCAGCAGGGCCAGAGGGAAAAGCAAGGAGATAGGTCAAAGGGCAGCAGGTAGAGGACTGTCCAAGGTCAGTGGGAGCCCAAAGAGGAGACTGCCCTGGGTGACCCCTGCCCACCAGCTCTGAGCTCCTGCAATGGGTCTCACTCCTCCCCATACCCCAGCACCCAGCCTGGAGCCCGCCTGCACCAGGCACTCACACACCGCTGTGAGTGGCCACAGCCACAAGCCTGGACACAGGTCCTTCTATCCATTTGGTAAAAGGATGCAGGGGGTTGGGGGTCGGGGGAATGGCAGACACTTGCAGCAAACAGGAGAACTACTTCTAGGTAAAGACAGACAGACCTCCATAAAGAGCCTGAAAGGGCCCTGGCCGTGGGATGTGCTTCACGCCTGGGCTCACTGCATCCTCACAGAAACACCACCTTCAGGACAGGGGCCCTGAGGCTCAGAGAGGTGACGTGACTTCTGAGGTCGCCCAGCGAAGGGGAACAGGGCCAGATTCCAAAGCGAATGCACGTGGCTCCCAACCCTGGCCCTCAGGGCCCCAGGGTGAGGCCTCTGCAGAGGGACACTCTCTCTCCATTGAGTCCAGAAGGACTCTCAAGGGGCCCGCGCCCTCTCTCACCTGACCCAGGTGCAGAGCAAATGCCAACACCTGCACACCCCCAGCCCCACTGACCACGGGCAGCTGGCGATGGAGAGGGCCTCGGACCAGAACTTGGCTGCAGTGGGTCCACCAAAGCCTCACACTGTGACCTTATTTGGTCATGATGCAGATGTAATCAAGGTAAGGACTGAGATGAGGCCATGCTGAAGGGAGGTGGCCCTAACTCCGATGAGAGTGGCCTCAGAAAAGGACACAGAGACGCGGGGAGGCCATGTGGAGACAGGGACAGAGAACGAAGCAGCCACAGCCAGGAACACCCAGAGCCCCCCAGCAGCTGCAGGACGTAGGAAGGACCTCCCTGAGCCTCTGCAGGAGGCATGACCCAGGCACACCTGGGCTTTGGCTCAGTGAGACCAGGAGTCTGGCCTCCAGAACGCAGACATCTCTGTTGTTTCAAGCCACCATGTTTGTGGTAATTGTTACAGCCAAGCCAGGTCACTCACACAGATGCCTTCACCCTCCGTCCCCACCACAGGACTTCTGAGCACCTGCCACATGCCAGGCAGCGTGGGCCAGAGTCCCCAGGGGGCACAGTCCAACGTTTCCCCGAAAAATGGAGAGAAAATGACAGTGACTCCAAGCCTATTGGAGGAAGTCAGTTAAGGAGGCAAAAGTTTACAGGCCTTAATTCTAACCACATTTACTACTGTTAAGAAAAAGGAGCCAAAACTTGGAAATAAGACAACACACACGGGCACACATGCACGCGCACACACACACACAAGCACACACACTTCATGCATTCCTAGTATGGTTGGAGCACCTCCCAGGGCAGCCTCCTCCTCCCCACCGCCCCTCCAGCTGACTCCTCCCCTGGAGAAACTTGTTCAGGTGCAAATGATTTCTGTCCTGATAGAGGACACAGCCCCAAACGTCCCCGTGTGGTCACCTTGTGAGGCACGGCCCGCTGTGTCCAGCATCCTGCCCGACCTCCCCTCTCTGCTGACAAGGTGTGTGGTTCCCTCGTTCGTGAGCTGACAGACCCGTGGCCCGAGCTCCGTGGGTATTTGTATGAGGGTTACGTTTTTTAACTTTCTGAGTACGTCAAATTCTGACCCCACCACACGGCGCACAAATGCCTCCTCCAGAGATGCCTCTCCTCTGCCCGTTTTCCTCCCAGTGTCACCTCCGCCTCCAGT
The DNA here is from genome assembly GCF_009828535.3 of Hylobates moloch. NCBI lineage: Eukaryota > Metazoa > Chordata > Mammalia > Primates > Hylobatidae > Hylobates > Hylobates moloch. The sequence goes on from NW_026652285.1 coordinate 106,013,762, forward strand.
CCACACAGCCCCAACCTCTCAAGATGCCCAGGGGCAGACCAGCACGGATTGAGGACCACAGGCCATGGGCTCAGGTACGGACCAAGGATGCAGGAACAAGCGGGTGCACGGCTGAGCTGCCAGCTCTGGCCTCCGTTCCCCATCTGGGAAGTGGGGCTTAGACAGGGCGGGAGCTAAGGCTTCTTGACTTCAGAGCTTCCCAAAGGCAGCCCTGCCAGAGGAGGTGGCCAAGCCAACCCCTACTGGCGTTTTTGAGGTGGACCATGGCCAGGGACTCTCCCTGCAGGCCGTACCCCGGGACCACCCAGCCTTGGGCTTCGGGTAGGAACCATCCAGAGGACAGCCTCACTCGTTCCAGGATTCTGAGCGGAGGTCTCCGCGCACCAAAGCGCTCGCCTGTCTCGGATCCTTCATCTCCAAACGTGCTAGGAGATCCACGCAGCCCCGGGGGAGGAGGGCGTGGCCTTCGTCTTGTTCTGTTCTGCATTCCTCCCAAAAGCGTTTGTGCAAAGCTCCACAGAGAGCTCCTCTTGAAAGCCAGTCCGTAGCCTCCTGCAGGGCTGCCAGCTCCCTGAGGCCGTTCCCTTTGTAGCTCTCCTGCCCCTACGTCCCCATATGCCCCCGCTGCCCCCAGCATGACTCACTGCCCCACTCAAGGAAGCCACCAGGAGCTGGACTCCAGACCCAGCCTGGCCAGCCCCAGCCACAGAGAAAAACCACATGGCTTTGTCTTATGTCCACAGCTGCAGAATGCAAGCTCCTTCCCAAGGCCCAGTGTCCCTCTGGGTGGGAGATGCCCCCTATTAGGCCCAGAGGGCAAGGCTAAGAGGAGCTCCTGCCTTGTCTGAGGACCAAGGCTGCATTCATGAAAGTATAACCTCAAAAAGAGGGAGGTGACTGTCTCCTGCCACTCAGTGCTGGTCATGCCACACCGGGATGCTACTCCACCCTTCACCCCCAACGAGCTGCCAGGACCCTGTCACAAAGCCCTTCAGCAGCTTCCTCGTGCTCTCGCTTAAAAAAAGAAAAATTCTAAATCCTTCCCTTGGCCTGGAAGCCCCTGCAGGACCCTCCAGCCCTTCCTTGGAGAACCACCCCTTTCCTACTGGGCTCGTGCCTCTCACCTTCCCCTGAGCTTCTGCTCCCCAACCCGCCTTGCCCCGCCTCTGGAGGACTGTGCTCAGGGGGACACGTCCTCAGCTGTGCAGCCCTCATGGGTCTCCTGGGCTCTCCAGCAACACCACAGCCCCCCTGGAGCTCCTCTGTCTTGTCTTGGTTCTCATCCATCCCACCCAGCGAGAGGCCAGTAGCTCTGTTCACTGGGTGTCCTCTGTCCAGAGCTCAGGAGCTGTACACAGCAGGAACCTTATAAAACTTCAGGACTCAGCCAGCAAGCGAGAACCAGGACCTTGGGGCTGACTCCAAAATGAGAGGAAAGGGGCAGAAAAGCTGGATGCTGGGATGGAACCACGATGATTTGGTGATGAGCTCTGATGAAATGCTGACAGCCTCTTCCCCAAATAGACCCCAACTGACGTGTCTCGCCACGCGCCTCGCTGCCAGGGACAGAGCCGCCCGACCACAGAACTCTTGGGTCGGGCTTGTGACTGGATGTGCTGCCTGCACTGCAGTGGCGCTGCAAGGCGGAGATGCCTGCTGTTCCTCGGCGGGAACCACGCCTGCAAGGTCCTGCTGGTAGGACAGGGCCAGGGGTGTCGCCGGGCAACCTGACTGCGGAGGAAGGCTCCTGGGAGAGGGCAGGTTATCCACCCTGTCACTCTACCACACAGCCAGCCATTCCTGCTCCAGGGCTTCAGCCTTTAATGGGCCTCGAAGCAAACCACGCCTCATCCGTGGCTCCCTCCCTTCCTGGCCAAGGGACAGCATGAACAAGGCGCTGAGAAGGTCCGCTGTACCCCACACCTGCCGAGGACTGGGCCGACAGCCAGTGCGACCTGCTGGCCGGGCACTATCGGCTGGGGGCAGGTTAGGGAGCTGTCCTCCCCCGACCCCTGCCCACTCTTACCCCTCCGGGGCTGGCCAGTGTGCTCACACCTGCTGGGCCTCGTCAGCTCTCCTGGTCCCCTCTGCCACCTGACCACAAGCACTGCCTGCTCCCTCGCATCTCTGGGAACCCTCCAAGCCATGGCCCCTGGAGAGCAGGCTCCGGGACCCTCCCCACAGGGAAGGGGGGAGCGCCTTTCCTGGAGCTAGGGAGCAACGGGGAAGCACCAGCAGGGTTTCCCAGGCAACATGCCTGAGAACCCAGCCCTGGGCCTGTCCCCGGCTGCCTGGACAGGGAGGGGTGCGAGCTGTGCTGACGACCACCTGGCGGATGACGCAGGGGACCCTCCTAGAGATGAGGGAGAGATGGACCTGGGCGCCCAATGCCTGGGCCCAGGGCCACGTGGTAAGATCACCTGTGGAGTCTTCTATACCTCCCCAGCCCCACAGCAGACCCTTCCAAGAGTGGACCCCAGACATGGTATTTGTAACAAGCTCCCCAGTGGCTCTAGTGAGCAGCCAAGTTCAGGAAGCATTAGCATAGACCCCTTCGGGCTCCTCCAAAGGATCCCCGAGGGACAGAGAGCTTGGCACCGTCCCCTGATGGGGCTCTCTTGAGACTTCCGTAGCTGGAAACGCCATCTCCCCAGCCTCCGACAGCCTGGGCATCGTCTAAGCTCCAGAAATGCCATCTCTCTTGCCTCCGGCAGCCTGGGCATCATCTAAGCCCCAGAAACGCCACCTCCCCAGCCTCTGACAGCCTGGGCATCATTTAAGCTCCACGTGCCACCTCCTTTCATCCTTGTCCACATCCTAACTTTAAAGAACCAGCCACAAAGGCGCAGAAGGGAAAAGTGGGAGCCCGAGATCTCCGCTGGGACAGCCGAGCCACTTGGATGGCCACACCCCTCACAGCCAGTTAGAAACGTACAGAACCCCAATCCTGCCCCTGCCGAGCTCCCAAAGGGCAGGAGGCTCTGCACCCTCTCCATCAACCAGGCTGCAGCTCGGGGTAGGCGGCATCCTCAACAGGGGTCCAGAGGGGGCGGCCCCTTCCTCGGGACACCCCAAGAGTCCCACTTACACAAGAGTCCCACTTGTGTAAACTCTCCCACAGACGGGGGGTGGGGGGGCGCCAAGGAGCCCCAGGGGCCGGCAGCTACTCACCTTTCCTTGAAATCGAGAAAGACCTTGGCCAGCGTGCTGCCCCCCACCATCATGGACACGTCGATGGCCCTCAGGAAGCTGTGATGCACCTTAATCAGGTCCTGGGTTGAAAACGAGCCGTGAGTGCCCGGCCAGGCTCACCCAAGGCTAGATGGGAGCGCCACCCTTAATGCACCCTTGTGGTTCTGTGGTTCCTGTCAAGGGGGTGAGGGGCGCGGGTGCTGGGCCTGCACCCCACATCTCTGTGCATGCCAGGGTATGATTGGTAGAAGGTTCTCTGGCGATGGCGCACAGAGGAGCCAGTACGTGTGGGAGGGAAGCCGCCCACAGCCCGCATCAGCCCATCCGACACGCAGCGGCCGACTGGGGGCAGGCTCTGCAGACAGAGTGGGGCGGCACAGCGCAGTACTCCTGTGCTCAGGCCGCACCCGGGGACCCCCATCCCTGCCCAAGGCCTCTGTCTGTCTGTGGTCCTCCATCCTGGCCACAGTTCAAGGACAGATGAACTCTAGGTCAGAGGCACAGACTACAGGAAACTCTGGGGTCCAAGCCAGCCTCGTCTAGGTCAGCGTCACCAGAGTCCACCCTTGCAGCTAATGAGACGCCCAGGGAGGCAGGACACAGCCACTGCATGGACTGCTGGCACTTGTGGCCGCCAGGCCAGGAGGAAGGGCCAGGAGCAGCATGTCCCCAGAGGAAGCCCACCCATGCACTGCCGCCGGAGGCTGGTGCCAGCGCCCTGCTCTGCTAACCACGTCAAGGTGACTCTTTGCATGGGGAACTGCCTTTCTATGACTGCGTTCAGACACCCGCAGGGCAGGCGAGGGGGTCTGCTCAAAGGGGTGGAGGGACACGTTTCTCTCTGGCCGCTGACAAAAACTTCATTTATATTCTCAGGGTCACCCGTGCCTCCAGCCACGCACGTCAGTGCCGCCCTCACCCGCAGACAAGCGGAGCCCAGAAACCTGCTACCCTGGCTCCTAAATCCAAAGACCCTGGAGACAGCGGTGGGGGCTCCTCCTTCTGGCCAGCACGAGCCACCACGGAGCCACAGGGGTGCAGCTCTCTAAGGCCCTGAGGACAGCAGGACATGTGTGGCCAGTGCCAAGTTAGGGCCCACAGCTTGGCATGAGCGAGGAGGACAGGGACCCTTACCTCCAGGTTAATGAAGACAGCCGCCATGTCCGCCGGGCTCAGCACCAACCGCAGGGGGCTCATGTAGTTCTGGAAGATAGAAGTCCACCACTGCCACCCTGCTGCTGCTGTCGCCCCCCATCTCAAGGTCACAGCTGCCAGGGGAGGGTCCTGAGGGCAGCTCCGAGGCAGGCACTGGGGTGCTCCATGCTTACTGAGGTGCACCTGTGTTCTGGCCACATCGGGCTCCATTCTTTGGGGGTGAGTGCAGGGCAGGGAGGTGCGGGGGGTAAGATTCTAATGCTCCCATCGTGATGGGGGCAGAGTCCTGTGGTGGCCACTCACACACAGGGTGGACTTGGGTGCTATGGCTGCCCTGAGGTGGGCGTTGGGGTTGTGGCTTGCGGTGAGGGGCTGAGACTCAGGAGGCAGGGGCATCACCTGCGGGGACTCTCTGGGTGGACAGGGCCATGGTCCCCACCCAGCACTCAAACACTGAGCTTGCGCTCCTGAGCATGACCCCAAAACTATCATCCAAAGGGATGCTCTCCACCCTGAGGAGTGTGGCGGCAGCGGGGCAGGCTGTGGACGAGACTCCTCCTGCTCCAGCCTCAGGTGGGATGTGAAGTGACGTGTGAGGCTGCCGACCCGGCTCTGGAGGCCCGGGGAGGCCCTGCCACCCTCTCCTCTCCTGCTCCCCGAGTGGCTCCTGGTCAGGGCAGCCAGCAGCTCTGCAGGCATCCTCTGGGCCCAGCTGCTGCACCGCTCCTTGGCCACCACGTGGCACAGAGAGCATCGTCCGAGCAAACACACCCAGTGGCAGCCCCAGGCCAGGTGGAGACAGACCCCAGGAGCCCTCCTGCTTTCTGTGGCAGCACTCAGCTGTGGAGGGATACAGAGGCCGGCAGGACCCCAGCAGAGGCCGACCTCAGAGCCAGGATTCTCAGAAGCCAGGGCATGGGCAGGGCTTCGAGAGAGCTGGAAGGACCTGGGCCAGGGTGTACAGATGTCCATGCAGAAAGGCCGCTGGCCAAGGACCAGAGGGTGGGGCAGCAGGAGGGGGCCCGGCTGGAGCAAGGCCAGCCTGGGCCCAAGGGGGCAGCCCAGGTCTCCTGGCTGAGGGCACCACGGCCACCCTGGACCCCACGCCATAACCAGAGGATAGAAATGAGACTCCAGCTTAAAAACAATGCTGGCTTTTCTCCCCAGTAAACACTGGCAGTTGGTAACGAAGACTCAGAAGTGCTGGGGCAACGTCCCAGGGCCAGGCCGACCAGGCGCCTACAGGAGGCCCAAGTGGGGGAGGGGGGGTGAAGGCCAATCCTCAGCCTTCTAGGAGCTCAGCAGGCCAGCGGGAGAGAGGACTCAGATGCACAAGGGTGGAACAGCTGGGCAAGGAGCTTGGAGTCTCCAGCTCTGGTCACTAGGCCCAACCATGCCTTGTGCAGGACACTCCCAGCCCCCATGGGAGCTTTGTTCCATTTTACAGAGGGGGAGGCTGAGTGTGGAGAGGCTGTGGGGTGGGGGGGAATATGCGAGGAGCTAGCTCAGTGCCTGCCTGAGAGCAAGGTTCAGGGGCTGAAGCCGTAATCCCACCCCAATTAAGCTCAGAGGAGGAGCGGGGACAGGTGCAGGCTGGGACTTCAGGGGCTGCAGAGGAAAGGAGAGGGCACCCTCCTTTTGGGTAGGGGGTACCTGGAGGCAGAGCTGGGAGGGCCACCAAGTCTCCTTCCCCTGTCAGAGAGGCCCTATGGCCCTGCCTCCGGAATGCACTCCCAGGAGACGGGTGGCCCTGTAGTGACCACAGTGGCTGCTGCCATTTTCCGGAGGCCGCCGCCTGCCCTCACCTTCTCAATGTCCTCCAGGGTGCGGTAGTACTTGGCCTCGGTCTCCTGGATCTCCAGCAGGCAGCAGTTCCTCTTGTCATCCTCAGTCATGCCCATTTTCTAGAGGAGGGAAGGGGGCGTCAGCAGGATCCCATGGGCCTGGCCACCTGCCACCTGCACGTTTGCACCATGACACCCGGACACCTCTGCAAAAGAGGACACCTCCTCGGGTTTGGCCACGAGGTCACTGAGTGTGCAGTGCTGCAGCCAGATGGGTGACAGAGAGGGCCAACCCCTTCCCATCCATTTTGCAGATGAAGAAACTGATGCACGGGGAGGTGATATGACATGGGGACAGTGCCAAGGAAGGCTTGGAGGCAGGGGCTTCTAGAATCCCAGGCTCCTACTCCTCTGATTCTGAATCTCAATTCTTCACCAGACTGGGGCGAGGGCCTCAGAAGCTACCTCCTCTAGCACAGGAACAGGAGTGACTTGCTAAAGCACCTACTGCGTGCATTAAGTCCTCCCTATATGGCAGACTGTGTGCTCGGCTCCATGCAGGCCACATCCACCACTGCACATCTCAGTACCAGCCACCTGCAGGCTGGACTCTTCCCCTGAGTGTCCACTGGTTTCTAGCCAGGGGGCCTGAGATGACCCACCGCCGCTGGCAGGGTCCCTGGGGCCTCCTCCAGAGCAGGGCCTGCCCCCACCTCTGGTGGAATGTGGCCGGGACAGGACTGTTCAGAGATTGCCTGGCCAGTGGTCCAGGGTGAGGTGACAGGTGGGGTCACTGTGGGGCAGTGGTGGATTTTCCCGACACTGTCTTTAAGGTTCTGTCTAGGCTGGGTGAACCCCATCTGTCAGAAGGCTCTGGAGAAATGGTGCTGTGACCCACAGCGCTCGTGTCGGCCCTAAGACCATCATCCTCCAAGAAATCTCCAAGGGTCCCCTTGGGTCTGCCAGGCTGCAGATCTCTAAGGCAACGTGCAAGATGGGGCTGGTGGTACAGGACCACGGGGGTGCCGAGGGTCTGTGATGCCCGAAGTCATGTGTGCCTGACCATGTCTCCCTGGGGGCAGGGTCCTGAGTTTTCTCAGAGAGGTCTGAGACCTCCCTGAAAGGTCAAGAAGATGGCGCAGGCAGGACGTCCCCAACCTCCCCTTCCAGGCCACTCACCTGCATGTATCTAATCTGCAAGCGTGGAGAAAGAACCAGAAACAGCGCCAGTTAGCAGGGCCCACGCTGTCCTGACAAGCTGGGCCTGAGACATCAGGAACACCACCCCACAACCAGCTAACAGACCCAAAGCCACATCACAGCTCCCTGGGCTGCCCAGCTGGGCAGGGCGATGGCTCATGGGCCAGAGCTCCCACAGCAGCCCCCCTACCCAGGCTCTGGAAATGGCACCTGCCATCCTCTGGCTTCATCTTCCTTTGGGGAAGTCACCATCTCTATGACCTTCTCCTGGGGCTGTTCAGAGAGCTCCAGACATGACAGGGAAGGACATGGAAGCAGCTGTTTTATCTCAGAGAACCCTGGCAGGAAGCAGGAACTGCCCCTTGCCCCCAGCCCCTGCCTGGATGGACTGGACAGCTCGAGACCAGCGGGACCAGTGCTGGGCATGAGGACGCTGTGCAGGGCGCTATTCCCCAGCCTGGCAGGTTCTGTGGACACTCCATGTCCTTTCACGTGCGTTTTCTCAAACCTGGTTTCTTCAGAACCAGGGACAGCAGCAGGCTCCATGGAGCACCCACTCTCACCAGGCACGGATGGGGGTCTCGAGAGAGAGGGCCTGCATGATCCAGGGCCAGGATTGCCCACACAACCTCACAGACAACGCACCCACCTGCTGAAGTTTACCCACGGGATGCCCAGCTTTCAAGCAACTTGGGGAGTGAACTGGCCTTGACCAGTCAGAGCTCATTCCCAAGTCCAGACGGCTCACCGGCCACCTCGGGACCTCTCAGGCCAGCTCTGGGAAGGCGAGGGGAGCCCCCAGCAGCAGAGCTACGGCTCAGCCTTCCAGCCCTAACAGCTACCCAGCCAGGCTCCCCGGGAAGGCAAACTGGAGGTCCTGCTGCCTCCACAAAGGGCCATCATCCCTGAGGGGAGACCCCCCAGTAACGGCAGGGAACAAAACTCAGCTCGAGACCCTTCAAGGACAAGCAGAGAAACCTGCTCTTAAGAGTCAGTTTGGGGGCTGTGAGACCCCCAGCCGTGCACCTGCCTGTCTCTCCCAGCAGGATGCCAGCAGAGAGGGCAAGCCCTCTTTAGGGATTTGTTTCCCCAGCTTTCTGCCTCTCCACCACCAGCTGGTTACTCCCACACTAAAGGAAAACACTGCAATCAGCTTTTTGAGAAATTTCCCACTTCTCTTCGGGGGAAGCCAATGGCATCAAAAGCCTCCACGGTTGGCAAGTGGCATCTCACCCACTCTCGGGAGCCTGGGGGTCCGAGGGCCTGTGACCTGCCCCACCACCAGGTCCCTGTCTCCTCATTCCAGCCCCGCTGGATCCCCACCTTCCACACAGCAGCTGCTGGAAATAAACCCACGCAGAGCAAACTGGCGTCCGAGAGATTATTCGCCAGTGCCTGCTTGGAAATAAACATCCTCCAAACATAAAAGATGCACAGCTGGCTAATTGGGCCAATATCGGTCTCATCATTCTCCACACAAAAGGGGGAAATGATACGTGCTGTTACATCATGTGCCAAGTTACTATCTTAAGGCTCCCTGGGCAGGAAGGACTGAGGGTCCTGCAAACCCTTGGAAGGAGAATCCCATGGCAACACAGGCGGGGGTCATGACAGTGGTGGTGTCACCTCTGGGGCACCTGAGAACATCTCCATAGAGAGGAAGGGCACAGAGTGGACCAGGAGGCAGCGAGGGTTTCCAAGGATGCTCCTCAGAGGAGCCCCACATGGGGACTGGGAAGGACGGTTCGGTATTGTGTGAAGCAAGGGCCAGGCTGCTCTTCGAGGGAAGGGAAGGGAGGGGTGGGGAGGGAGGGGAGGGAGGAGCGGGGCAGGGCTCACCATGGGCTGCTGCACCTCCACCTTGATGATGTCCTCATAGATGTCGTCCCCTCCATCCTCACACGGGACGCAGTCGTAGATGTCCTCCCCCAGGTCATGCTCGCTGTACAGGAGGGGGCAGGTTAGAGGGGAGGGGAGGCTCCCGCCACCCTGACCGGAGAGTCGCAGACCACGAGGGTCCACGAGGGACGCAGGCGGCTGGGGCCACAGTGAGGTCACCTGCCCAGGCCTCAGTCTACAAAATGGGGTGGGCCCCACCTGCAGGGCATCTGTGAGTGTGAACTGGGCAGCGTAGGGAGCATCCCCCAGCGTTCTGCCTTCTGCCTCCACAAGGTGCATTTCAGAGGGATGTGCCAGGACAAGGCCCCCACTTCTCCAGCCCTTTGGTAAATGCTGGGGACGCATTCCAGAGGTCCAGGGACGGGACCCCGGCCTTCACCAGAATCTTCCCGCCCCCACCTGACGGGAGCACCCAGCTCCTGCCTCCAGACCAGAAGCCCCTCTCCCCCCACCCAAGGCTGTGACCCGGAGACCTGAGTGCTTCCAGCCCAGCCCTGGCTCTTCCAGTCCTTGGAGCCAAGGTGCAAAGGTTCCAGGTACATGGAGGGTGACCCGGAGTTTGTCATTTGCCTTCTGAAACCACAGCCAAAGAAATTCCCACCAAAATCTAATACAACGAAGCTTTGTTTTAGCTCACGGTCCTACTCCAATAAGCCACCCCTCTGCCTGCAGGACTCAGTTCACGGGCCACCTCCCACCCACCAGGATCCCCGCTTGGTCTGTGATCTGGACTCTCGCAGGCGCTCGAGTACTCGATGCAGCTCCGTGGCTACATTTCCAGTGACTGTGAGTGGCAGCGGATGAGCCTGGCCCCTCCCCACACTGGGCTTCCTCAGCCCTCCTGACGCTCCACACCTGACCTACTGGGGCCCAGCAAGTCTTTCATTGAATCAGTAACTGAGCCAATCCAACCACCCCCTGTTCCCACAGGCCCCGTTGGGAGCTCACTGCACCTGGGGGCGGAGGGGCAGGAGCTACCCCAGGCCCAGGCCGGTTGTGTATTCAGTCCTGCAAGCCCTCACCCCTGCACAAGGACGCATCTCACAGCTTGGGCTCAAAGTGGGTGGCAAAGTTCACTGCTAGAAGGACGGAAATAAATGCAGAGCACCCCCTTCCACTGCCACCATAGCCAATACACAGGGAGGCGAGGCAGGACGGAAGCCGGGGCAGGAACAATCCCTGCGGTACTCAGGAACGGGCTCCCCAGCCACGCTGTATGCCACGGCCTCACCCCAAACCTTGCCTTTGAATATCAGCTGTCGCCTTTTAAGGCTTGGGTTGGGGAGGACCATTCAAGGCCTACTTGAGAGAGGGAGGGCCCGTGTGCATTCGAGGAAGGCCCTCAGCACCTTCCCTGGAGGACACGCTGCAATGCACAAGCCACACGGCGTCCGTCTGTGGGCGAAGCATCTGTGCATCTCTAGAGGGGAAGCCGGGGGCGAGCCCAGCTCCTGCCTTGTGGAGCCTCCCGCAGGCAGGTGGGCAAAGGAGGTGGAGGAAGCTGTCGCTCCGGGTACTTCATTTTCTGCACCACTACAGTCGTGAGTGAGGCAGATGAAAGCCGGCCAGAGGAGCAAAGCTGGCAGAGGGCAGATGGCCCTGGGACAGCCTGGGCTGATGGAACCCTCCAACCAGCATTCAAAGAGCCACCCACCCATGGGCAAGGCCCTCTGTGTGCCAGTGCCTGTAGAAAAACAGTTATTCTTTTGGGCCTCACAGAATCCTTGGCGGTAACAGCACTGTGGCCATTGTGCAGATTAAAACAAACACACTGAGGTTAAATGGCCAGCAAGGGGCAGGGCTGCGGCCCTCGCTCACCATCCTCTCCTCTCTCCCCACCCGCCCTCCATCGTGAGAGGTCCATCCGGGTGTCGCTCAGCCGTGCGGGAGAACTGAAGCCAGGGTAAAGGCAGCCATCAGACGGGCTGGGCCCACATTCTGGTGACAGAGGCTCCCCTGGGAACAGACATGAAGGCAGGAAGGGTGTTTGTGAGCTCACAGGTTTTCTTACCCATCTCAAAGGTCTGTCCCCAGCCAGGTTCGGCGACTGCCTTAGAAACTGTCACCAGCGATGACACAAATCACCTCCCCTGCCTCTCCAGATGCTGTCCCCAAGGACACAGCCCCAACCTCTCTGCCCACCAGGCTACCAGGGACGCGGGCAAGTGACTGCAGGGGTTGTTCTCAGCGGCTGCCAGCCACCCCACGTTTCCGTCACGAGGCAGAGCGAGGCTGGCGGCAAAGCCTCTGTCGAAAACTCTTGACAGTTGGAGGCGAGGCGAGACAGGGAAGCTTCCAGGCTGCTGAACGAGACAACTCAAGGGCAGATGAGGCCACTCAGACTGTCTAGAGACAGACGTCAGCTTTTGTCCAACAGGCCAGGTGGAAGGAAGGGGGTTGGCCGTGAAATGCTGCAAGAGCTGATGACATGGATCAAAAACGGCTGCAAGCCGGACCTGGACAGGGGCCTGGAGGTCGTCCCGTGCAGGGATGGCAAACGGCCACACTGTGGGGCGTCCCCACAGAGCCCAGGGCTCTCCCCCACCACTCAGGAGCCTGTTCATAAAGGCCCCGGTGCCGCCCCCATCACGGGTCGACCAGAACCGGCTGCTGACGACAAGCAACATCTTTCCTCTCCCCGAGGAGCCCCAGGCTTGTCACGGTGCAGATGGGAAAGCCTAGCCCGGGCTGCTGCAGGTCTCTCGGATGCCATGGACACACATCCTTCACTCATGCCTCCCACCGCAGTGGCCTCACACTGCCATTTGCTGAGTTATCTATGACGTGCCCGGCTCTGACAAAGCCTGAGCATATTTCGGGAAATACAGGACACGATCCACTGATCCCGGGATGGAAGAGGCACGAGCTCCATCCCGAGCCCAAACATATTAAGGAGGGAGAGGATAGGGAAGGCTGGGATGGTCAGAATCTTCCTGAACAGATGAGACTCGAAAGATGCTTTGAAGCCCGGGTGGACCTAGAAAAGGGGTGTGGAAGGCAGAGTCCCCCGCCCGCCTCCCTCTTCCCTGGCCTCATCTTGAAGTCAGAATTGTCACGCCCGGATCTAGGTACAAGTCCACGTCTATGTAGCACCCGCTGCGTCTGAAGCTTGGTGAGAAATGCCAAGCACAGGGTTCTCACACTATTTTTGCTAAGCTTTTTAAGGATCAAAATACACCCTTAGTGGTAGCTTTCTGACAAGTGGATACACCTGTGTCACTCATGCCCTCCCATATCATAGAGCATTTTCATCTCACCGGAGCTCCTGCCCTTCCCCATCAGTCTCCTTCCCGCCCCCAGCAACCACCCTTCGGACTGTTCTTCACCACAGACGAGCCTTGTCTGTAGAATGTCAATGTTGTCATGCATTGAGACAAGCCTCGTCTGTAGTAATGTCAACGGTATTGTGCGTTAGATTTGTTTTTGTGCCCGGCTTCTTCCCCTCAACATCGGATCTTGTTTGAGACACATCCATTCGGACTTGCCCACATCTGCAGCTCATTCCTGCTTACTGCCGAGTACTAATCCACGGCATGAATAACAACGTGTTACCCATTCTCCTTCTTGATGGACATTTGGGTTGCCTTCAAGTTTTTGGTTATTGTGAATAAAAGCTGCTATAAGAGCATTCAAGTTGTGTGTGTGTGTGTGTGTGTGTGTGTGTGTGCGCGCGCACGCATGTGTGGTGGGTGGGGGGTTACGCAGGCTTTCTTTTCCTTTGGAAACAAAATTCCACTAGGAGTGGAACTGATGGTCAAAGGGGAGGTCTCGACTCAACCTCATAAGCAGCTGACAAATGCTTTTCTAAAGTGGGTGCATTCCACGCCCCCAGCCAGCAGCGCTCACCAGCCCCAGCTGCTCCACATCCTCGTCAGCTTCTGCTGTTGCCAGTCTTTTTCCATTCAGACCCCAGAGTGCGTGTGGAGTGAAACAGAACTGTGGTTCTATCTGGCACTTTCCTGATGGCTAATGCTCCAGGAGGTCTTCTGTGTCCTTACTGTATACCTTCCTTCGTGAAGAGTCTGTTCAAGACTTTCGTCCACTTCTAAAAATTGGTTGTCTGTCTTCTTATTGAATTCGGTGAGTTCTTTACATATTCTGGATACAAATCAGGTATGTTTTGTGATTCTTCCCCCAGTCTCTAGCTTGGCTATTCATTTTCTTAATGATATTCGAGCATTCACCTTTAATTTAATAAAGCCTAATTTATCACATCTTTCCTTAGTCGCATCCTGGCTCTGTCCTGTGTCCTAAGAAATCCTTGTGTCTTGTCTAAGAAATCTTTGCTGTCTTTCAATCACAATATATTTTCTTATAGGAACTTCATAGTTTTAGCCATTATGTTTAGGTCTCTGATTCATCTCAAGTTAATTTATGTGCGTGGTATGAAGTAGTAGGGTTCACTTTTTTCCCATAGGAATATCCACGTTCCAGAACAATTTCTCAAAACTCCTCTTTTCGAGCAGGGCATGGTGGCTCATGCCTGTCATCTCAGCTACTAAGGAGGCTGAGGAAGGAGGATTGCTGGAGTCCAGGAGTTTGCGGCTGCAATAAGTTATGATCGTGCCACTGCACTCCAACCTGGGCGACAGAGTGAGACCCTGACTCTTAGAAAACAAACAAACAAACACCTTACCATTGGATTGCTTGGATCTCTGTCAGAAACCAATTGACCAAATAAGGGTGAGTCTATTTTGGAATAACTACTCTACTCCATCAATCTATTTGTCTATCTTTATGCTAACACCTCTGTCTTGATAAATTTCATAGAAACTCTTGAAATCAGGTAATGTAAATCTAGCTTTGTTCTTCTACAAAACTGATTAAGCTATTCCAAGGTCCTCTGCATCTCCACATAAACTGTACAACCGTCTTGTCAATTTTTTAAAAATGTCTGCTGGGATCATGGTAGACACTGTATTGAGTCTACAGTTTAATTTGGGGAGAACTGACATCTTAATGACAACATCTTCCAATCCATAAACATAGTATATACTTTATTTAAGTCTTCCTTGATTTCTCTCAGAAACATTTTGTAGTATTATGACAGGGGCTTTGGAATTTAGGAAGAATTAGGCCTTTTCTTTTTCAACGTTTATTCTGCTTCCTTCATTCTTCCTCTTCTGAGACTGCAATAACACTGGTGTTAGACGTCCCACATCGTCCCACACGTCTCAGGCTCTGTCCCTTCTCTCCAGGCTTCTTTCCTCCCTGCCTGTTATTTAAAGTGTGTAACTTCCAGCCTGGCGTGGTGGCGCATGCCTGTAATCCCAGCACTTTGGGAGGCTGAGGTTGGTCGATCACCTGAGGTCAGGAGTTTGAGGCCAGCCTGGCCAATATGGTGAAACCCCATCTCTACTGAAAATACTCTGGAGACTGAGGCAGGAGAATCGTTTGAGCCTGGGAGGTGGAGCTTGCAGTGAGCCGAGATTGCACCATTGCACTCCAGCCTGGGAGACAAGAGCGAAACTCTGTCTCAAAAATAATCATAATAATAAAATAATAAAGTGCATAACTTCCACTGGACTATCTTCAAGTTCAACGACTTTTCCCTCTGCTGTGTGCAACTTTTTAATCAAGCTGATCTGGTGACAGTTCATTTCAGATATCGTGCTTTTCAGCTTTAGGATTTCCATTTGTCCCTTTACAGTAGTTTCTATTTCCCTGCTGAGGCTCCTCATCTGCTCATTCATTTGTCGCACATTTCCTCTAAGTCCTTGACCGTATTTATAATAGCTGCTGTGACGGCTGATTTTGTATGTGAATTTGACTAGGCTAAGGACTACCCAGAGAGCTGGTGAAGCGTTATTTCTAGGTGTGTCTGTGAGGGGGTTTCCAGAAGAGACTGACATTTGAATCAGAAGACCAAGTAAAGATTTACCCTCACCAGTGCGGACAGGTGTCATCCAATCCATTGAGGGCACAAGCAGAACAAAAAAGGCAGAGGGCGGCCGGGCGCGGTGGCTCACGCCTGTAATCTCAGCACTTTGGCGGGCCGAGGTGGGCAGATCACAAGGTCAGGAGATCAAGACCATCCTGGCTAACATGGTGAAAACCCATCTCTACTAAAAAAAAATACAAAAAATTAGCCAGGCATGATGGCGGGCGCCTAAAGTCCCAGCTACTCGAGAGGCTGAGGCAGGAGAATGGCGTGTACCCGGGAGGCAGAGCTTGCGGTGAGGTGAGATCGCACCACTGCACTCCAGCCTGGGTGACAAAGCAAGATTCTGTCTCAAAAAAAAAAAAAAAAAAAAAAAAAGGCGGAGGGCGACGAACTTGCTGTCTTCTGAAGTTGAGACATCCACTGTCTCCTGCCCTCAGACATTGGAACTCCTCCTGGTTGTCAGATCTTCAGACTCCAGAACACACACCAGCGCCGGCCCATCCCGCACCAGGACTCAGGCCTTTGGCCTTGGGCTGACACATCACTGGCTCCCTGGTTCTCTGACCTTTGGATTTAACTTATCACTGGCTTTCCTGGGTCTCCAGCTTGCAGGCAGCATATGGCGGGACTTTCTGGCCTCCATAATTGCGTAAGCCAATTCCCATAATAAATCCCCTCAGCCATCTACGGAGATCTCACTGGTTATGCTTCTTGGAAGCCGCTAATTGCAACATCTGGGTCATCCGAGGGTTGGTTTCTATTGACTCTTCTTTTCTGAGCATGACTCACTTTCTCCTGTTTCTTGTGTTTGGTGATTTCTTTCTTGGACCCGAGATGCTATGAACGATACTCAGCCTCCCGAGTAGCTGGGATTACAGGCACTCACCATGATGCCCAGCTAATTGTTTTATTTTTCCCAGAGACGGGGTTTCACCATGTTGGCCAGGCTGGTCTCGAACTCCTGGCCTCAAGCAATGCGCCCGCCTCCAAAAGTGCTGGGATTACAGGCATGAGCCACCACACCCAGCCACGCCTGTGTTGTTTTTCTTTCTTTAATCCAAGACTACAAGGAACATTCCTTCATACAGGCTCATTCTTCATGCACCACTTCCCATTAACCTCCTGTCATTCACCCGGGGCCCGAGTGAATGACACCTGTAATCCCAGCACTTCGGGAGGCCGAGGTGGGCGGATCATGAGGTCAGGAGATCGAGACCATCCTGGCTAACACAGTGAAACCCCGTCTCTACTAAAAAATACAAAAAAATTAGCTGGGCGTGGTGGCAGGTGCCTGTAGTCCCAGCTACTTGGGAGGCTGAGGCAGGAGAATGGCATGAACCCGGGAGGCAGAGCTTGCAGTGAGCCGAGATCGCGCCACCGCACTCCAGCCTGGGAGACAGAGTGAGACTCCGTCTCAAAAAAAAAAAGAGTGAGCAACCAAACACACTAGAGGAGAAGCTGTGTTTGGGAATCTTCCTCTGGGACAGAATCATCTTAAACACGCAGACAACATCCCTTCTCTCCCTTCCTTCCAAAGTCAGTTATCCGAAACCTGTTGATACTGGGGGGGGGGGGGGGGGGGGGAACCTGGGGTCACCTGGTTCTGCCTGTCACGCCCTTAGGCTCCCTTCCTACCGGGCCCTCCTTGTGGAGCCCAGAGCACTGCCCATCAGCCTGGCCACACGGATGGCACTTTTCATTCGTCAAAAGTGCTCTCCCGACCATCTGTATTCTGGTCAATGAACACTGGGAGAGATGGGTTCCTGTGTGTCATCTGAAATTCTAAAACAGTGGAACTGAAATTTCATGACACACATATTCTAAATTATGAGAGAGGGAGAAATAAAGGGAAAGGTAAAGAAGTGGTTTTTTAAAAAATTAAATTAGGAAAATAAAATCAAACGTATTTGATAAAACAACGTTAATAATATAAACTTAGTAATTAAGATAAAAACCTACCAGATGTAATGGGTTTAACCAGTATTTCTCCTACGACCAATTCTGCATCAGAAATATGTTGGGTCCTTGGGACAGAGGGGACAATGGCCATCTGTTCCAATGACCTCACAGTCCAAGTGGGGAGACTGGGCAGCAGCTGCATCTGAATTCTGGCACTAGGAAATCTCCCACGTACGGAACAGATCCTAGAGGCAGACACTACTGTGGTGTCACTTGGGGTAACAAGCTCTGCTCCCTAATAGCTCCCTTCCTTTGGCCATCACCGACGTGGAAATGCCACTGCTACCTGGCTTCTTGGCAAAGGTGCCATCTCCATAAACAAGTTTCTTGCACAGTGAAGTGACACATGGCCAGTCTTAGTCACCTGGAAGGCAGGTTCACTTACGTCATGACCAGCAGGCCCAGTGTACCTGACGGCCACAGCTGTCCACTGGGAGGAAGAGGGAACTCTCAGGGGCTGGGCTGGGAGGTGGGATACACCATGAGACCCACTGAGGGGTCTGAAGTCTCCTGGGAGCACAGGGCAGTGACAGGGGAGGAGGGTCCCATTGTGCAAAGACCCTCACCTCAGCGTTCTCACTAGACATGAGCTTGATGAGAACTCAGCTAAGACCCGGCACACGGAACCAGAGCCAGCCCCACATGGCCCTCCACGCAGTCCCATAGGGGAGGGGCCAGGCTGTCGTGCCTTCCCTCTGGACCCAGCCCACTCTCCCACAGTCCTTGAAAAGCACCCCAAGGCCCTGCCACGTCTGCAAGTGGCTGCGGAATCTCCATGGCACAATTACATCACTCTCCCGTGGCTTTGTAGCAGGTTGCTGTGTCACACACTGATCCGTTCCACATCAGTGTCTCAGCTAGAAAGAAGTGTGCGGAGGCTCCGTGTCATCAGAGGCTACACTTTGTGGAAAAGCTCCACACCCATGCCACACCAGTGTCTGGTCCACAGAGCTGGCCAGTCCTCATCACTTTGGAACAGGCGGGCCGCCGTGGGTCTCTTGTTGGCAGGAACTTGACTGTTGCTCCTGAGCCCCTGGAGGGGAGGCAGCGAGGCAAACTAGGGTTGTCTTTGTAGCCCTTCCTTTTTCTAGCTCTGTAACTGTGTCCAGGATAACCTAAGCTTCAGTTTCCCATCTGCAACGGGAGGGTGACAGTTGCAAGGATCAGCCATCATGTATAAGACCAGTAGAGGCTGAGCATACAGTAGGTGCTCAATAAGTGGGAGCATGGCCCATCACCCCAGAGGGCGAGAGGAGGGGCTCATTCAATGAGACGGCATTTAGCACAGGGGCTGGTGCTCAACACACAGCGTGGTCAGCATTAAAAATGATAATTTTTTAAAACCTAGGAGACTATAAAGTTGGATGGGGGGGTGGGGTTGGTGCTGCGTTAGTTACTGCTCAGCTGTGTTGCTTTTGTGGGTTTCAGGGGTCATTCTTCTCTGTCCAGTGGCCCATGAGGAGGCCTGAGATGGCCAGGCAGGAATGTGGAAGCCCAGACGTGAATGGGCCTCCACAGCCAGACCTGGGCCCCAGCCCAGCTCCCTCCACCCCGGGCCAGTGACCACCCCTCCTTCCTTCCTGCCCCGTCTCATCCTTTCACTCCTGCTGTTTTCTGGGAGTCAGCTGCGCTGACAGATGCTAAATCCCAACCATTATTTTTGTCCTCACAATAGCCTGAAATCTTCCAGGAGGGGCCCCGAGCACGGCTGTAGCCCTCCAGGGACAGCAAAACCTGCCACCTTCACCTTCTGCCCGAGACCCCGAGGCCCCAGCCCAACAGCCTTGCCCGCCTGCCCCGATTCTGTTACAGAAAGGCAGCTGCTCAGAGGCCGTTGCCCCTGCCGCCCACAGAAAATCAAAAAAAACCAACAAACTCTGCTTTCTGCCCCTGGTGAGCCTGTGTGTTTACGGCGGACATAAAATAGTGTTGCTGACAGGCTGGGATGTGCCGCACTGGCCCCAGGCTGTCTGATGCCGCCAAGCAGGGTACCAAGCTGCCATTAGTGTGTTACTAGGAAACCGAGTCGGATGTCTCCTGACCTCGGTCCACACCGCAGGGTGCTTCATCCCCAGGGGACTTGGTTGGGGGCGGCAGAGAGAAGGCGCATCAAGCTTCTGAAGAAGCCGGCTGGGAACTGGATGGTGTGCATGTGGGGAAGGACGGACGAACAGACAGACAGACAAGAACCACTTTACACATCAGGGAGCTTGTTCTCACACGCCCTGGCAGACCCTCACCACGACCCATGAAGGAGGGAGGCCTTGCTTTTTCTACAGGTGGGGAAAGCAGGGCTCAGAGAGGGCATGAGAGCCAGCCAGCTCGCCAAGCCACGTAGGCGTGCACCTGCACAGGCCCCGGCTACCGGATTCCTGGCAGGAGACCCGTCCACCAGACTGTCCCTCCTGGCGGTAACTCCCTCTTTTGGGGGTCTTCTTTCTAAGCAGTAAAAGAGCCTCCCACCATCTAAAAATATTCAGGAACCAAAAAAGAATAGCCCCTGGGGCCAGGTCACAAGGACTGGGCCCAGGGGAATGTCCCAGGCCACAGCACAGGGTTTCATTTCCCCCTTTGCCATGTGAAGCATGCTGTGTGACCTCCGGCAAGTCTCCTACCCTCTCTGAGCCTTAATTTATGCAACTGCAAAATGGGGGCTGGAGCACCCACCTTGCAGTGTTGTGAGGGCTGAGATAAAGCAGTAAAGCCCAGGGCCTGCCTCTCAGGGGACAGGAGCAGGGATTGTCGAACAGCGTATGGACCTATGGCTCAGATCCTCCAGTACAGGAATCGTGAATGCTCTTGGGACCTCATTACCCCCAGCCCTTCCTCCTACCACAGCGAACCAGGCCCAGGCCTAGTTAGGTGTTGTCTCTGTGCTCTGCTCCTTTATGAATGACCCTTATAGAGCGTTTATCTCAGCAGTGAGAAACAGAAGCAGGAAGACAAGGGAAAGGTGGTGGCAGAGACTGTCCTGCTGTCCTTTCTAAGCATCTGGTGAAGGTGAACTTCAGTTCAGCCTGGTAGGGTTGGGGGCTGCTTCTTAGAGAAGGTGACCTGTGGGTTGGGTTTTGTAGAATGAATAGGAGTTGGGCAATGAATATAGGAGATACTATGTACATGATGGGACTTTTACAATAAAACCCAGCATGTGACGCTTGTTCATTTTGAGCAATATTTCTTACGTGCCACTGTGCGTCAGTCAGATCTATGCTGCATACAAGGGAAATAACGTCAAAAGGGAGAAGTCTTCCTCTCCTGGGGTTCCAGAACAGCCCCAGGAGGGCGATTTAGAGGGAGAGGGACCTTCATCAGACACAGCACAGCCCTCTCATTCGGGCCACAGCCCAGCTGCCTACTCCTTCCTGGAAAATGGCAGGATGAACATGTATGTCTTTAAAGCTGCCCCTTCTGTGCCAGTCCCCTCCCTCTGCAGAGACTGCATTAAATGAGACCAGAGAGTTGCTGTGACCGAATCAGTCCTGAAAGCACTCGAGTTTAACGAGGTATTAAAAATGAAAACCCCTGGAAGTCCCAGGCCATACCTGCTCACACCCACTCACGGGAATGTGGAGCGGGCCGGGTGGTCACGTGCGCCTGCTCTGCGTGCGTCAGAGGGCTCCCCTGCGATCTCCCACTGAGAAGGAACAAACAGCCTCTCCCTCAGTGGTGGGGGTCGGGGAGCAGGGTTTCGAGGTCACTGAAGCCCCCAGCCACGTGGCAGCAGGGCCTCTGGAGACAGCTGGGGCCCACTGTGGTGCCAGAGTACCAAGGGGCCAACAAGATGTCCGAGGGGGGCAGGGAGGGCCCCTGAAAGTGTGGGGCTCTCATCCCAACCAGCTGCGGCCTCCACAGCCAGCCCCACAGGGAAGTGCTGATGGCCCCGTTAACAGGGAAGGTGCGGACAGGGAGCTCCCGCCCAGCAGTCCCGAAGCCACCTCCCGACAGGGACCAGGCTTCTCTAGACTACAGGAGCGAGAAAGGCTGGACTGCCTACAGAGGATCCCCACCGAGCCAGGTCCACCGGCCCTCAGTTCCCGAGAACAGACACAGCAGAGACCGGGACCCTCCTAAAACCCCAGCCCCAAACGGCCCTCAGTTCCCGAGAACAGACACAGAAGAGACCCAGACACTCTTAAAACCCCAGCCCAAAACAAGGCAGTGACTGGCCTGGCACAGGGGGTAAGAGCAGGTTTCCTAAATCACACTTTGGCAAATCCTACACACTCTTGAAAATGAACACCTCCTCCAGGAAGCCTTCTTGCCCTCCTGGCTTGTCAGGGTCTGCCCCCAGAGGCTGCTGCCTGGATAGCACACGTGGGAGGTAGAGGAGCCTCAAGAGTGAGAAGTGCAGGGGCCCACAACAGGGTCCCAGGTCCCAGGTCTGCGGGGCAGGGAGGGCTCTTTTAGCCACCCCTGGGGTTAGAGAGGGGTGGTCTGACAATGACCCTCGGAGAGACAGAGCTGGGCTCAAATTGCAGCTCTGCCCCCTAGTTAGTTCTGTGTGACCCTGACCAGGTGCCTTCCTCTCTCAGAGCCCCGTCTCCTTCCTGTCCAGCGAGGGGGCTCAGGGCCCGGCCTGCAGGGCTCAGTGAGATGCAACTGGAAGCGCCTTGACAGAGGCACCCTCCGGAGATGCTGGCTTCGTTTACCCCATTCCGCCAGCCCCTTTAGAGGCCTGGCCTCACAGAGTCACACTGAGGAGCAAGAGACCCTTGGCAGCATTTGAGGGAGCCACATGCTGCCAAGGAGAAGCCCAGGTGGGGCCGAGCACGCAGTCTTAAAGGGTCTGTTGTGCAAATGAGGCACCACGGCCAGTGGGGAGGCAGCTCCAAGGAGACGATGCCACAGTCCAGCCACGGGTGTCCTTGTTGACGAAGGACCTGGCGGTGGGGGGCGGGGGGCAAAGGCCTTTCTGTCCCGGCCGTCACCCGCTTTAAGAAACCCCACCTGTCTTCTGTCCCTCCAGCGTCCCCTCTATTCCCGCATGAGCCTCGGGCCACCAGGGAGGGATGGGGGGACGCCTGTCAACACCTCCGCTGGGGAAGGGGGCTTCATTCCGGCCTCCTTCAGACCAGGGCAGGCTTTGCATGTGCCTGGGGCTGGGGGCTGTCTAACAGGGCTGGATTCATTTGCTTGTTTCTCGTGGGGCCATTTTCGTGGAGTCTGCTTTCAAACTTGTCCCCTTTGGAAAAACAATCCTCTAGGGTGAACATAAGGCGTCCCACACCCAGCCCCTCCCAGCTCAACTCGCACTCCACACTCAGGGGTCCTCCAGAGCGCGGACCTCCCAGCGTGAAGATGAACACACATGAGCTCAGGAGATGGTATCTAAACAAACTTCCTTTGGGAGAGGTGGGCAGGGTGAGGACAACAGCGGCGAGGGTGGGCCACAGAGGACAGCGATTTGTTCCTCACTCCTTGTACCCCTGCAGACAAACGGCACAGCACAGAGTGGCCAAGGCCCCAGGGCAGGATCCAATGGGAGACGCGTGGCCTCTCCCCTCCCAGGTCGCCGCCAGCAGGCAGCTCCCACTCACTCCCCAGGTAGAAAGAAGACGTCCAAACCTCCTCGACACCAGAAACTCCTTCTACATTTTATGCACCCTAAAAAATTATCCCAACGATGCTAACATGACACATTTAAAGCTGCACAGTCATTTTATGATGCAATAAAGCATGCAGCTCTACATTCGCGGATAAATTACATTCCCTGCCGTGTCACGATCACATTTGTTTAAGCCTGAAAATCACTTCAACTCCCAGGAAAGTGAAACCAGTGTTATGCAAAGCAGGCTCCTATATCATAAAATTGTGGATTCGTCAAGCTCAGTGGGATTCACAGTCCATCTGGGCGGATGCTTTCGTTTCAGAGACTGGACACTGAGGCCCTGTGTGGCACTTAACTGGCCCAGAGAAGCAGCCCCTTGAAAGGAAAGGCAAGGCCAGCTAGCCCTTGGGCCCTGGTGACCCGCCACAATAAAGCAGCCAGCAGCTGCAGTCTCACATCCAAGCCCTCACCCAGAGCCCTGGCCCCAGAATCTCCCTCCCTGCTGGCACTCAGGGGCAGCTCTCCCTTCAAGGATGCTCCTGCCCAGATGCTCTCTGGGGAGAAGCCAGGAGAACAAGCGGTTCCTGACAGAGCCTGGCTGTGTCTGGGATCACTCACACCTCATGCAGCCACTGGAGTGGCGGGTTGCCTTCCCACAGCAGCCTGTGAGGTCGCAAGACCCTGCTCTGCAGACAGGGATGCTCCTGGTGGGGCATGTTCACCAGCTGGCTGTCAAACATCTAGCAGCACACCCCGGGAACAGGCTCCAGGTCCAACCACCCCTCCCCCAGCCACACAGGATGAAGCGGTGGCTAAATAAAGCTCGGTCTCATGTCCACGTCCTTCCTTTGGCCTCTCATCTGCCCCGACTGAGAGCTTTCAAATTTCTCCCGTGTCCCTTCAATTCCCCTAAGAATTCTCGGGGGCCTCTGACCTGCCGGCACCACGGTAGGGAGGGCAGAGGCAGGTGGCCTGGCCCTGCTAGAGACTGGGGTGTGCAGCGTACTTCACAGACAGGCAAGGACAACCCTGCCACAGCGGCACCAGTGTCCTCGCAAGACCCACTCATCACGGCGCTCTGTGGCACCCAATCTGGGTGCCCTTTCCAAATCTTCCTCCATCGAGGCCTGGAAGCATTCCCAGGGCCCCCCACAGACTGCAGCGGACCACGCCCAGCCTCAGTGAACAGAAAATGGGAACCAGGAACGCTGGCTGCAGCGCCAGGAGGGGGACAGAGGGCCCCGGAACTCCAGGCCAGAGCAATCAAAGAGATGCTTCTCGAAGCTGGAAGGAAGAAGCCAATGTGCCACCTACCGCTGTGCCCACTGGGGCTGACCACTGAGCACGGGCATCGCCAGCTACCACTGTGCCCACTGAGGCTGACCACTGAGCACGGGCATCGCCAGCTACCACTGTGCCCACTGAGGCTGACCCCACTGAGCGGGGGCATCACCACCTACCACTGCGTCCACTGGGGCTGACCACTGAGCACGGGCATCGCCAGCATGCGGCCACCTTCCTGGACACCCAGCAGCGCTGCCCCCTGCAGCCAGCACAGGCTGACCCAAGGTGTCCTTCTACCGCGCAGAGAAACACTGTCACTGCACTGCCACCAAGTTGGGGTCACAGCAGGCATTTCGATGTGGGCCCTGTGCCTTCCTGGGGGAAAGGTGATCCTCCCTGTGAGTCCCCGGGGAACTTCCATAATTCTGATTCCTTACAAACACCAAGCCGTGTCCCACAATAGCACAATACGCTGGACTTGCGCTGGAACAACCCTCAGCCACGCCTCCAGATGGGGAGCCTCACCTTGCCCTCCAGCCTCGCCTTCCACACCCTGCCCAACTCCTCCTGCTGGGATACTGTCCCGGTCTTCAGCAAACTCCTCCTTGGGTGCTGAGGCTCGGCTGTCACCTCTTCTGAGAAGCCTTCCTTGCTTTCTGACCCAGCACTCCGCCAGCCCCACTCTGCTCCCACAGACAACCATCTTGTGCATGTCACTCTTCTGTGTACAAACCTGCCTCCGGACCCCAGGCTGGGAGCCCCCCAGTGCAGGCATCTAGCCCTGGGCCCCCAAGAGTTGGGCAGGAACGAGAAGGGAAGTGCAGTGCCTGCCAAGGAAAAGCCATTATGCAAATGCAAGGTACTGATTATTAGAGCAATTTAAAAACAGGCCCTCCATTTGGGCTTATTTTGCTTGATAAAGCATTTTTAAGTGGCAATATTTTGTGTTAATTTTTTCAACCAGCTGCTCTTATTATTTGATTATGCATTATTCAAAGCTCTCAAAAGCGAGCTTAGAACACTTGAGAAAATAACTTCAGTGTTATACGTGCCCACGCAGGGGACTGGCTCCAGCTCCCAGAAAGATGTTCTGGATCCAAGACCTGTGCTACCTGGCACAGAGCCACTGGCCACGTGTGGCAGTCCGGCTCACAACATGACAAGCTGCAGTGATCTGCGCCCAAGTGCAAGCTCCATATGCCAGATCAGAGGACTCAGCGCAAGCACCACAAAACGTAGGCTGCCCAAGGATGATCTGTGACACTGATCACAAGGTGACCCAGATAGTATTTTGAATATGCTGGGTTAAATATAACATACATTTTTTTTTTAAGAGATGAGGTCTTGCTCTGTCGCTCAGGCTGGAGTGCAGTGACAGGATCTATGTTGCCCAGGCTGGTCTCGAACTTCTGGCCTCAAGCAATCCCAAAGTGAAGTGCTGGGATTACAGGTGTAAGCCACTACGCCCAGCCTATAAAATACATTCTTAAGATTAATTTCATTTTTCCCTTCTTATTTTTTGACGTGGCTCTGCTGTAATCCCACCACGCTGCCCTGAAACTGTCCTTCGGCCTCCACACTCCCCATGGGGCCTGGGTCTTGGGAGGCAGGAAATGTGTCTTCATCCTAATGTGTTTCCAGCTCCTGGTCCCAAGCCTGACACACAGAGAGTGTTTAGGAACCAGCTGACAATGATCGTGTGAATGAATGAAAGCACACAGGCACTCACATGGTGCCCCTCATTGGTCTCCTAAAACCACATTTCCAGGTTCCCTGGGAGACAAGCTGCATCTGTGAGCCAGTCTGACTTTCTCCAAACAGCTGCAGAGTGTCTGGGGTCTGGGCAGCAGGGGAGTCCTTTAGACATTCAAGGTGACCCTCATGTTGGGCATCTGGCTATGGGCCCAAAGCAAAGAACAGGTGCGTTCTGCTCCAAATGTCCCTTCCCTCCCCTCACTCCTGTGCCTGGTGATATGGTCTGGCTGTGTTCCCACCCAAATCTCATCTTGAACTGTAGTTCCCATAATCCCCATGTGTTGTGGGAGGGACCTGGAGGGAGGTCATTGAATCATGGAGGCGGTGACCCTCATATCCCTCATACCGTTCTCGTGATAGTGAGTGAGTTCTCACGAGATCTGATGGTTTTATAAGGGGCTTTCCCCCTTTTGCTCTGCACTTCTTCTTGCTGCTGCCATGTGAAAGGCGTGTTTGCTTCCCCTTCCACCATGACTGTAAGTTTCCTGGGGCCTCCCCAGCCCTGTGGAACTGAGTCAACTAAACCTCTTTTCTTTACAATTCAAGCAATCTTTAAACTATAATACTAATAGACCTGGCTTCTGATTAGACCATTTCCCCAGCTCCAGCTTTGAAAATTCACAACTACATTCTCTCCCCAAGTAGGATCCAGGTAAGAAATGGCATGCACTTGTGTCTTATAAATTGCCATAATGGCTAAATATCCACACCAAGTCCACAGGGAAAGGATAGGAAATCTTGCCTTTCAGTGAAAGGAGGAAGGGGAAAAACAACATAAAAAATTTATTAAACTCGAGCCACTGGGACCAAATTGCAAGTTAAAGATTCAAATGCATTCCCCTTCCTTAGAACTGATGATTTACGTTTGCAATAACTGCAGTCATAAAGAGCTCGTTGGATTAAGGAGGCTCAGTCTTAATGTCAGGGAATAACATTATTAGATGGTGCAAAGCCACATGTTCCCCAGAGCTGCTTTTCTGGGTGAGAGGAATTCCACCTTGCATTTTGGTTTAAGAGATCAGTCACAATCAGGATGGGCAGAGAAGGATGGAAAATGGGCAACCTGGCCGGGAGCAGTGGCTCACGCCTGCAACCCCAGCACTGTGGGAGGCTGAGGCAGGTGGATCAACTGAGGTCAGGAGCCCAAGACCAGCCTGGCCAACATGGTGAAACCTTGTCTCTACTAAAAATACAAAAATTAGCCGGGCGTGGTGGTGCATGCCTGTAATCCCAGCTACTGGGGAGGCTGAGGCAGGAGAATCACTTGAAGCCTGGAGGTGGAGGTTGCAGTGAGCTGAGATCGTGCCACTGCACTCCAGCCTGGGTGACAAGAGCAAAACTCTGTCTCAAAAAAAAAAAAAAAAAAAAGAAAAAGAAAAAGAAAATGGGCAACCTGGGATCTAGCCTGACTCTCCAGGCAGAAATCCTCTAAATTGAATGTGCACTATAAACCAGCAGGGGCAGGCCTGGCCATGTGGGGGCTGTAGTTCAGGAAGTGTCCTGGGCTCAACACCCAGGTGGCTCCTACGGAGTGGGCATTTCATGCCAGTCCCTGGCCACACAAGGCCGATGTGGTCCCCATCGTCCCGGAGCCCTCCTGTGCTGACTGTCCAGAAACCCTGAGGCATGTTTCTGGAGAGCACAGAATCCCAACCTCAGGCTGGTAACTTAGGAGAAACAGCAGGTCAGGAACGTGCCCTCACACCGGCCAGGAGCTCCCCAGGCTCTGGGGGGCACAGGCTCTGTGTGGTGGGGGGTTAGGGTCAAATCGTGGCTCTGCCACTTACTAGCTGGGTGACATGGGCCAGTGGTGTCCCCTCTCTGGACCTCAGTTTTCTTATCTGTAAAATGAGGACACCCACATAACAGACCTCACAGAGCAATTGAGGGTGGGGGATGCGAGGGAATGAAGCCCAGCAGTGACCAGTCCCAAAAAAGCTCGTAAGCACCGCCCACTGCTGCTGTCATTGTCCTGTGGGTACAGGCGTCCTACCACGTGCAGAAGGCTTGCCCTGCTAGGGCTGGACCAGGAGAGGACAGGAAGAAGATGCAGGGTCTGACCCTCTGATAGGCAGGGGACAGGCATTTAACCCCCTAATCACGGTGCACCCCTTGGGCAGCCCAGAGGCCCAACAGAGGCATGGGTGCTGAGGGGGCGCTGGCCAGGAGAGAGCACGAGAGGCTTCACACAGTGGGAGACACCTTGGCCTGGATGTGGCAGAGAAGGATTTCCAAGGCCGGGAATGCCGGGAAGGGTACGGGGGGGGGGTGTGTTCCAACTCTGAGCATAGCAAGTAGGGTGGCTGCAGACTGCTGGGGGCTGGGACCTACCTCTCAGGGACTTCCCTCTGGCCATGCCACCAGCCAGAAGCCCTGCCCTCTCTGAGCCTCCGTTTCCTCCCCCATTACAGGGTTGAGACGGACAGTCCCTCAGTCAGTCTCAGGAGCCTGCATGCTGGAGTGAGCTGTTTTTGGAATTTTCTTTTTTTTTATTCCCCAGACGGAGATTCACTCTTGTCGCCCAGGCTGGAGCGTGGTGGCGCAATCTTGGCTCAGTGTAACCTCCGCCTCCTGAGTTCAAGTGATTCTCCTGCCTCAGCCTCCCAAGTAGCTGGGATTACAAGTGCCCACCATTACACCTGGCTAATTTTCGTATTTTCAGTAGAGACAGGGTTTCACCATGTTGGCCAGACTGGTCTCCAACTCCTGACCTCAGGTGATCCACCCGCCTCAGCCTCCCAAAAAAACGCTGGGATTCCAGGAGTGAACAGTTTTCTTTGGAATTTTCGAAGTCTCCCTCAGATTCCTGAGGCTGGCCAGGGTGGACAGTGGCCTCCAGGTGGGCGCCCAGGCCTGGCTGTGACCTGCGTGGCCCCTGTGCCCACCTCTCCCCTTTAGGATGCTCTACAACCCTCAGACCCACGTGGGGCTGACCGGATGTCCAGAGGAGCTCTGGGTGTCCAGCCAGTGGGATTTCCCAAGGACCCCATGGCCAGCCCAGCATCAAAGGGACGGGCTGGTGGCAGCAACTCCAGCTGGTGGGTGAGGAATTTCTTTCACAGAAGTGCATGAGACTGGGCCACCAGCGTGCTGCCGCATGCTGATTTGGGGATGACTTGAATTGTGTATATACATAGGGATCCTGAGGAAAGTATTTTCCTGGGCCCTGCAAGCTAAAGGCAGCCCTGGACGTGGGCTGAGCAGTAAGACAGGGACAGCCCCAGCATACACAGCAGGCACTCAATACATGCAGCTCCCCCTCTTACTCCTCTCCCGGTTGTCATTCTCAGTCTGTGCTCTAAGACGAAGGGAGAGAGAAACACTAAGTCTTCCCAGAAGAAATCTAGTTGAGCTAAGAACACACAAGCTGCTGTCAGACGGCTCCAGAGGCCCCCAGGCAGCAAGGACGCCCGAAGGCACCATCTCCCGGTGCCCTGGGAGGGCGGTGGATGAGCCAGACCGTGAGCCCCCAGCAAGGATGCTCGGTCTCAGCCCAGGTCCCTCACCTGCAGGTGAGGCCCCTTCCTCCTACCCTCCTACCTCCCTCCTCCCGGAGCGGGCCACGTGTTCCCACCCTGGCCACAGATTCCCACGGTCCCGATGGGGCTGCAGCCCTGGTGCTGTGGCCAGGCTTGGGCGGCGCCTGGGTGGAGCAGAGGCCTCTCAGAGAGAGGAATAAAGTGGACACGGAGAAGAGCAGAGGCGGGTCCACTGAGGCAGGGCAGTGCCCGTCGGGCCGCGTGTTAACCCCGAGCCCACACACTCCTGTGCCCTGAGCCTGCGCTCCAGGGACCTCTGCTTCTGGCAGCACCACTCCTTCCTCACGACATGGCATTCCAGGACCCGGCATGGGGAGCATGGCCAGGCCCCCTCTCTGCCCCACAGCTTCACAGAGACAAGCCCTCACGGAGGACCCTGCTAGGGCAACGGGCCAACACCTGGGTCAGCCATTAGACTGGCTGGGCAGCCTTCTAGAATGTACAAGGGATATGAAGATCTGCTCATCTCTGAGGCCTCTCAGATGCATGCCTTCCCACTCAGCATGGCAGCCCACGCGTGACCCATCATGAGGAGATGCCCCGGTGGGAAGAGCCCAGGGCCAGCTCTGCCTGCACTGTGGCCGCCATGTTTCCTCGTGACTCCCTGGACACCACCAGGAACCTCCCTGCCCCTCCCTCCTCCCACCCCCCCGCCTTACTCGGCCAGCTCCTCCAGGCTGCGGTAGACGTCATCGTCATTCTCTGTGGTCTCCTCTGAGGGAAAAGGCCTGCGGAAGAGAAGGCGAGAGGGAGGTGAGCAGGTCCCGGCACTGCCGGCCAGTGGGACCCCAGCTGGACCCCACAGCAGAGCCCAGTGTGGCCCAGCCAGGAGCAAAGGGGCTCCTGTCTACTCTCTGGAAGGGCACGGGGTGCACGGACACTGATCGGAGTCACAGGATGAGCCAACTGGGCCGCAGGGCAAGAGGAGACCCATGCCCAGCTCGCCAGGGGGAAAGGAACGTGTCACGCCCACTCCAGGCTCCGGGTGTCCAGTGGGAAGATGAGAGGCCCAGGTCGGGGCTGCAGAAAGCGTTCATCTGCCCAGCAATCTGCCTTCCCCTTTACCCGCCCTCCCACTTCCAGGGGGTTCACAGTGGAGACGAGGCTCCTTGCACACCTCCTGGTGGGCAGGTGGCAGGGCTGCCAGCTCAGTCCCCGAAGGAGAGGAAGCAGAAGGGGACTCCGGAAGGGAGGGGTGACTTCTGAGGCACCAAGGGTAGGGGCTCACCCACCCCACCCACCAGCCACTGGCTTGAGGTCAGGAAGAGAGTCCCGAAAATGAAAAGCCCTCGGACCTTCTGCATGGATCTGCAGCCTCCCCTCCTACAAAGGGAGCAGAAGCCCCATGGGGACTCCCCAGAAGGAACATGGCGGTGCTCCCCCTCACACTCCGCCCTCCAGACGCCCCAACCCTGGTGCCTTTCTGCAGTTCATGATGGTATAGAAATAGATACACACATAAACTTTAATCATCTGGGCTCTTCTTGAGTCTCATTTTTGTGGAACTCTCATGCATATGTACATAATTATAATTGTTTTTCTCCCGCTCATCTGTCTTATGTCAATTTAATTCATAAACTAGCCCAAGAACCCGGAGGGGTGGAAGGAAGCAGTTTTTCCTCCCCCAGGACCCAAAACATCGCTCTGCTCCATCCTCTGCAGATAGACAGATGGGTGTGGCCCCGAGTCTACAGGCCTCCCTGCACAAGGCGAGCCTGGGCCAGCACAGGCCAACCACTCAGAGCTGAAATGCTGGGCCAGCCTCGGGGAGGGGGGAGAGGTGAAGGGGAGGGAGGGGTGGGGAGGGAGGAGAGGCAGGAGAGGCAGAGCAAGCACCCAGAATCGGGGGCTGCAGCTGGCTCAATGCTATGGGCCAAATCCACTCATCTCCAGAGGAGACCTGAAAGGCCCCTCAATTAAACCAAACATCCCCCTGTAGCCCCAGGGTGCGTGTTCTGGTAGGAAACCTGTCACTAAGGATGGGACGGGAGATCCCAGCTGGAGGGGCTGCCCAGGCCCAGATGCCAGCTGGGATTGCTTCCTCGCCTGGGGTCAGGCTGACATTTGCTCAGCCTGAGATCCAGCAGGGATGCTGTCCATCCTGGCAGTCCCGCCCCACCCGGAGGCCGGGGACCTGTGCTCCTGCGGGACAGCAGAGGGAGTCCACTGAGCTGTGAGCTGGAGGCCTGGGTCCTACCTGGCTCTGTCACAGACCTGCAGGGACCGGGCCATTGGTCACCGTGGCCCCGTGGCTTCCTGGTAAAAGCCCGTGTCCAACGGCGCAGCACGGCCAGGCCTGACCTCTGCGTGGGTGAGCTCGGCTCTCTCCTCCCAGCCACTCTCCCTCCTTCCACCCATCACCATACAGCAGCATCCCCCAGTGGAGGTGTGTGTCCCTGGGTCACAGGCAGAGCTGAGGCTGCCACGACATCCTCACCATCAGGGCTCCGTCGCTGACACAGCACCATTCACGGCCAAGAAGCCCCCAAGGAATCCATCTCCTCCCGTGATATGCAGAGCCCCAGGCTGACACAGATCCCACGCAGCTGACGTGGGTGGGGCTGAGGAGCCACAACCCGGAGGGACTGGCCCACACGCAGGTGACCCCAGAAAGTGCAGGAGCACGTGGGGGGCCAGGAGCCAGGGAGGCTCTGCCAGGCTGAGATGTGGCTTCAGGACCCAGAGGTGGAGGCTTCTTCCCCCTCAGCATGAAATCCCGCTGCCAGGACTGGCCCCGGGCCGTCCGCGCTCCCACGCCAGCCCCTCGCTTACGTCCAGCCATCCCTGTCTCCGACCTCATCAGTCATTTCTGCTTTTTCTGAATTTTCAGTGATGATTGGCATGACTTCCATAATAAAGAAAAATGGAATCAAAATTCTCATTATGAAAATGTGTCCTCATCAGAAGTAAAAAATGTTAAACCCCACTCATCTCCTATAAAAGTATGTTATGTATAAAATGACATCGTGGCAAAGTATTAACGTGCTTTCTCACGCAGAATGTAGACAGGGAAGAGAAAATATCAAACTCCTGAGGTTGTGATCTTGTTCAAATTTGATCACTGAGTGTGGGCGACAGTTTAGGGAAACAAGGCATCCCATCGAACCCTGGATTATCGACAGGACGGCCATTCGGGGACTGTACTTCTAGAACCCGCCCTGCTAAGCCGATCGAGAGATGCATTCACGCTTTGTAAGGAAACCCACCCTAACGGTGAGTGAGCACACACGCGTGCCTCTCACTCTTCCTGTGCCCAGGCAGATATCACTCATCGATCAAAGCTCTCCTATCCCTGAAGCCCAGCGCAGAGTTCTTAACACAGGGCTCTACTCCTCCATCAGTCCTGGGACTCAGACAGAACCCACCTGCCCTGCCAGGAGAGCTGAGCCTGGGGCAGCGAAGGAGAGGAAAGGCTTTGGAGCTGGGAAAACCCAGGTGTGAACCCTAGGCCCACCCCCTGCTCCCTGTGACCTTGGACAACCTACTTAACCTCTCTGAGTGTCAGCCTTCTCCCCCTGGAAATGGAAGTAATAGTGCCTTCTCAGAGGTCTGCTGGGAAAAGCAGCTGTAGGACGGCAGAATGCTCTATACTTAGTGGGCCCCAACAATGGCAGCTGTGATTTAGTATTCCTAGTATCATCCTCATTCAGGGCACTTTCCACTGCCCAAGAAAACTGCCTTCTGATGCCTCATTAGAGCCTAAGACCCCCACTCGCCACAATGATTTTGGAATCTTGTTTCCTAACGCAGAAAGTGAGTGCCCACTAAAATGAGGCACAATAGTCATTTCAAAACCTTTTGTCGGCCGGGCACCGTGGCTCACACCTGTAATCCCAGGACTTAGGGAGGCCCGAGGCGGGTGGATCACCTGAGGTCAGGAGTTCGAGACCAACCTGACCAATATGGTGAAACCCCGTCTCTACTAAAAATACAAAAAAAAATTAGCCAGGCGTGGTGGCGGGTGCCTGTAATCCCAGCTACTCGGGAGGCTGAGGCAGGAGAATCGCTTGAACCCAGGAGGCGGAGGTTGCTGTGAGCCGAGATCGCGCCATTTCACTCCAGCCTGGATGACAGAGTGAGACTCCATCTCAAACAAATAAATTTAAAAAAAAAAAAAAAAAAAAAAAAACCTTTTAAAAAACCTGACCTTGAGCTATGGTTCTTGTAAGTTTCCCTTCCCTGCATCTCATTCAGTGTCTTGTTCAACCCCTCCTGTCATCTCCTTTACCTGCCCAACCCAGAGGAGATAAAGCAGGAATGTTCAAGTCCAAAGAATTATACTGCTGCCCATAAAATCTTTACTACTTTTATTCTAAGATCCCTACTTGAGGCCACAAATCCCCTTGAGAATGGAGCTGCAAATCCAATTAATTTCTGCCACAGCCTAACAAAAGCTCTGCCAGAAGGGGAAGAGCAGGAGAGGGAGGCAGCCTGTCAGGGACCATGCAGGGCCTCAGCACCCGGCCGCTGGGGCAGGAATACGCAGGAGAATACAGGAGGCTTCACCAGGCCCCAGTCCCCTTTCACTCCACTCTCCCCACAGCCCTCCATGCCTATGCTACCTCTGATCTTTGCACCTGCTCTGCTCTCTGCCTTTAGTCCCCTGCCCTCCCACCATTCACCCAAGTGCTAGCATCCTTCAGGGCTGAATCTAAGCCCTACTGCATGTGGGAAGACTTGATCAGTCTCTCAGCCTGCGTCTGCCTCTGCCTAGCACAGTGCCTGGTGCTAGAAAAGCATGGATGAGTACAGGGATGGATGAGTGGGTGGAGGATAGATGGCGGGGGATAGATGGTTGGCTGGCTGAGTGGGTGCATGGATGCGTGGGTGGATGGGTGGGTGGGTAGATGGATGAATGGATGGGTGGGTAAGTGGGTGGGTGAATGGATGGATGCATGGGTGGGCGGGGTGGGTGGGTGGCTAGATGGATGAATGAGTGGGTGGGTGGATGGAGTATGGGTGGGTGGGTAAGTGGGTGGGTGGATGGATAGATGGATGGATGGGTGGGTGGATGGAGGGACGAATGGATGGCTGAGTGGCTAGCTGGGTGGGTGGGTGGATGGATGGATGGGTGGGTGAGTGGGTGAATGAATGGATGGGTGGATGGAGGGATAAATGGATGGCTGAGTGGATGAGTGGGTAGGTGGATGGATGAATGGATAGGTGGGTGAGTGGGTGGGTGGATGGATGAATGGATGGATCAGTGGGTGGGTGGGTGGATGGATGGATGGATGGATGGATGAATGGGTGGATGAATGGATGTATGGGGTGGGTGGGTAGGTGGGTGGGTGGGTAGGTAGATGGATGGATGGATGGATGGGTGGGTAGGTGGGTGGAGGGATGAACAGATGCATGAATGGATGGATGGGCGGGTGGTTGGATGACTGGCTAGGTGGGTGCATGGATGGATGGAAGGATGGATGGGTAGCTAGATGGGTAAATGACTGGGTTGGTGGGATGGGTGGATGAGTGGTAGATGGGTGGGTGGGTAAGTAGGTGGATGGAAGGATAGATAAATGGGTTGTTGGGTGGCTGGATTCATGGGTGTGTATGGACGGATGTCTGGAAGAACAGATGAATGAGAGAGCAGTTGGACTTTGTGGGCTGATAGATGGATGAGTGGATGGATGAACAAATGAGTGGGTTGTTGGGTGGGATTAGTGGGTGCATGGATAAGTGGACAGAAGGGTGGGTGTCAGATATTCTCAGGCTGCTCTTTACCCCTGAAATGGCAGCCTCAAATTAGATACGAGGAAGCTTCTTTTTTTTTTTTTTTGAGATGGAGTCTCACACTGTCGCCTGGGCTGGAGTGCAGTGCCACGATCTCGGCTCACTGCAACCCCCCCCTCCCCGGTTCAAGTGATTCTCCTGTCTCAGCCTCCCAAGTAACTGGGATTACAGGTGCCCACCACCACGTCCAGCTAATTTTTTGTATTTTTAGTATAGACAGGGTTTCACTATGTTGGCCAGGCTGGTCTCCAAAACTCCTGACCTCGTGATCCACCTGCCTCAGCCTCCCAAAGTGCTGGGATTACAGGCGTGAGCCACCGCGCCCGGCCTATACGAGGAGGCATTTTCAAGGAGAGCTTGTAAGAGATCACACAGAGGTATTCAAGTCACCCCTCAGTCGGGACTTGGTAAACACTGACCTCGATTAAACAGTGTGACACACATTTGCACAGAGAATGTCTGAACAGAGTTCCTGGGGCCACATCCCAGTTGTAACTTAAAGCCCAGTCGGGGTGGGTTGGGTGGAGACTCTGGTCATTTTGCAGCAAGGCCTAGCTCCACCCCCCACTCCCCACCCCCAAGGCCGTCTTCAGGCACCAGCTGATTTTCCTTCCCGCACTTACCCCTAGTGTCCCCTACCCACACCTTGCCCTGGGGTGTTGCCTTGCTCGTTAAGAGCAGAGAATGAGAAGCAGAGAAGGCCAACCCGAGCCTATCCAGAAGCTGTCCCAAGAGCAGTCATCCTGGTTCCCCAGGAGCGGCCGCATCCCTCTCCTCCCACCAGAGCCTTCCCGAGCATGCATTTCCTCACGCCTGGCTTCGGGAAGCGGAGTTTCCCACTGCACCGCCGAGGGGACGATGCGGATGTCCGCACAGGAAGCACAGAGGCCAGAAGTGCCGAGTGCAGAGAAACCCCCAGCAGAGCCCATGCTGGGCAGCAGCCCCTCCTCCCAAACGACTCGTCCAATCCCACTCCCCAAGCTTCCTCAGCACCCACTCCCCACTCCTGCCTCTGAGCCGCTACTTGCTCAAGGAGCGCCCCCAGCCCCCAACAGGCCTCCCCCATGAGCTCAATTCTGGGCAGGACAATCACAGTCCCAGTGCTACGGCCAGAAAAATCACCAGCCAGAGGACACAGACCGGAAAACACAACACCCTACAGGGGTGCCCAAACCCAAATCCCGAAGAAAGAGCAGAGAAAACACAGCTCCTGCTTCCAAAGAGCTCCTTCACTCTCCTCCCGTCCTTCCCCGGGGATTTACGGGGCACCTGCGTGGGGCTGGCCTGGGCAGCCATTTGTCACTGATTCAGGGAGAAGGAGCAGCTTGAATCTCACTTTGGGATAATAAATCAGGTTCCTATCCTTGCCCTCAGGACTGCTGTGAAAATCTGCTAGAAACGATGGCGTCTGCAGAGCACCACCTGTGCCACTCACTGTGCCTACAGCTGCATGGTGGCCCCACAGTCCGGAGGGAGAGGCACATTGGACGCGCAGGGGTCTCCAAGCTGAGGGTAGCAAGCACAGGTCTGAGTCAGTGCAGACCCTCAGGATCTTAGCTAGAGGGAGAACAGCTTGGGTTTGCTTTCTTGGAAGGCCCTGAGGAGCCGGCAGCCAGATTTGGTTTTTAAGACAAAGACCAGAGTAGCAAAGAGAGGACCCTAAACACAGCTGCCCTCCTTCCCAGGCAAGTGGCAGGTGCCTGTGTTCTACGGGACGAGCCTGGACAGCTCACGCCTTACTGTGCTTCCATGAGGACTGTGGAGCCTCAAACGTGGGGTTCGATGGGGAGCACGACCGCTTGTTGGTGCTGATCTAAGATTTCACAACAGCAGCAGCCACAGGGAGAGAAGGCTGGGCCCCCACAACACCACCGCCCCAGGTTCTGCTCAAGCGCTTCAAAACCAGCTTGGATGCAGCACTGGGCCTGGTGACCCCATCTGGCAGCGGCCTCCTCTGCATATTAAGTGGACTCCAGGGCTCCATCATGCAGAGCTCGCGGCCACTCCTGCAGCCCTGGAGTCCTGGCCCTGTTTCCCTGGGAGCTATCGCCACCTCAGAGCAGGGAAGCCCCTCTTGCCTCTTAAAGAGTGAATCCACCCAGCAGGTGTGCGTCTCATCCTGGAGTGAGTGTCCACAAACAGCCCTGCCCGGGGCCAACATGCAGCTCCCAGGCTCCATCCCCAAACACCCGGAGATAACATCAGGGAGAAGCCACAGCACAGACCGCAACACCGCAACTGTGCTCACCGGAGGGGAGACCTTGTGGGGAGAGCTAAGGGCAAGGCCTCTGCAGGTAATGGGTCTGGGTTCAAGCCCTGGCTCTGCCCGTCTCCGAGCCTCAGTTTCCCCAACTGCAGAATGGGGGCCAGTAGTAGCAATTGCTAAGACCAAGGGAGATGGTGCACAAGCCTCCTAGTGAGCATCCTGCATGTGCCAGCGTGGGTCTCTCCCCTTCCGCTTTCCACCAGCTCCCCTCTGAGCCCACTCTGCCTCCAGAGCCAGCCGCAGTGGGACCAATTCCTGGATCACAATTGGAAAAGCGCCCCCTCCCCACAGATGGTCCACCTGGCCCTGCCATGGCTCAGGCAGGGCACCCCACCGAGCACTTCCTCCCACTGTACATCTGAACAAGAATGCAGCCCTCAATGAATGTTTGGATTCTGGAAGGTACTGAAGATTCCAGAAGGTACAGACATGAGTGCTTGGCTCATCCAGCCATCATGCACAGAGTCTGGGACACGGTTTTTGTTTCCCACACTCTGCTGGCATCTCAGGTGAAGGATCCAGGGCTTGAGATAGTCCCTAATGCCTCCACTTGGCCGGTACAGAAAGAAAGTGGGACCCGACTCACAGAAGAGAAGGCCCCGCACAGTGACTGCCAAGGACCGTGTGCACCAGCAGCGCATCAGGGAGGCTGCTCCACCTGACCCTGGTGCTCCTCGCCCAGCCGGGGCCCTCTGAGAGAACAGGCAGAGCCTTGAGTTACATCCTGGAGAGTGAGACCGGCTCATGGCCCCAAGGGAGCGCCCTCGGCCTCTGAGGCCAGGTGCGGCCAGCACTGACATCTACTGTCCGGGTTTGACCAGGACAGGGATTTCTTGGGATGTGGGACTTTTGATGCTAAAACTGGGACAAGTTGGCCACCCTAGTCTTGCAGATGGCAGACAACGGTGTTTCCATGTATGGTGCTGACACTACCGGGGGGTATGGGGGGGGCCTGGCTAAGCCTCAGTTTCCAATTCTGAAACCAGCTTCAAAATCAGGCTTTGGGAGGGCCAGGCGCCGGCCTGGCACTGAACACCACCAGGTGCAGTGGCATCTCACCCAGGCGGAGGCCATGTGAGAAGAAAGAGAACAGCGCGAGCAGAGGGCCCGTGGGACCCCACGCCCAGGGCATGGGAGCCGGGCCACAGCCCTTTTGGCACTGCGTGCCGGGGAAACAGCAGCCAGGCAAACTTGAAAGGCACATCAGGAAGCGCAGCGCGGAGGGCCTACCAGGCCCGTTTAATTATTGAGGGAGTCACCTGGGTGCCGCCTTCTAATTGGCAGGGAGGCCTTGAAGCACCAGGGCTTCGCTTATTAGAAACGGTTCTCCTGCTAAACAGCTCCAACTGTCAAAACAAGCCCACGGATCGCGTTTCTTTCCTCAGCGCGCCATCCCACCCAGCCCAGAAGGGCAATCACAATGGGAGGAGGCCTACCCATGGCCACACCCGGCTCGGGGATGCCAGTGTCGGAGATGAGCCTGACACACCCAGTACGAAGGCAGCACAGGGCCGAGGGGTGCAGGGAGCACGCAGAGACACCTTGGGGTGGCAGGCAGTCTGAACCTGGGGAAAACAGGAAGGGCTTCTCGCAGGAGGTGGCAAGGGAGCTGGTGTGAAGGGTAAAGTCTAATTTTGAGTTCAGAGTTCTGACTTTGGGTTTTTTTTTGGTATTTTTTTTTGTAGAGATGAGGTCTTGCTATATTGTCCAGGCTGGTCTCAAACTCTTGGCCTCACGCAATCCTCCCACCTTGGCCTCCCAGTGTTGGGATTACAGGTGTGAGGCACTGTACCTGGCCCAGAGTTCCAGCTTTGTATAACACAGGCTAGGGTAGGAACCCTGGCCACAAACCTCCTAGCTATGGGCTTGCTAAGGGCCCTAC
Organism: Hylobates moloch; assembly: GCF_009828535.3. NCBI lineage: Eukaryota > Metazoa > Chordata > Mammalia > Primates > Hylobatidae > Hylobates > Hylobates moloch. The sequence goes on from NW_026652285.1 coordinate 106,052,839, forward strand.
ACCCCCTGGCCTCAGCTCACTCACCATAATATTTGGACAAGCCACCTGCCTCAGACGTGATACGTGAAGGAAGGAAGGGGAAGGTGATGATGGACATGGGCATGGTTTAGGGGCTGGAGCAGGCAGCCTGGGCAGGGGGTAGATGAAGACTCAAGTGCCAAGTGGGGCAGGAGTCTCAGGGGGCTGGAGTCGAGAGTGACCAATGGGCTGGCCCCGTGTGGCCACCAGGGTCTGAAACCAAAGTCAGGATGGAAGTAGGAGGGTCTCTGCCCCATGGAGTGGCGGGTTGGAAGGCGGGGGCACTGAGGCACAGCCACTGCCATAGCCCCGGCAGTGACCTTGACATCTGCCATGGCAGGTCCAGCGAGGTGGGGGTGTGGCCAGTTCCAAGGCCACCAGTGGAGATGGTGAACACACCAGAGCCCCAGAGGAGAGACCCCACGTGACCCCCAACCCAGCGAGGCTGTTTCTGCCCTTGTTTCCAGAACCTCGGCAAGGCAGAGGAAGACACGGATCTCACAAGTGGAAAGAAATGCTTGGTCCCCTGCCCCCTCTACTTTGTCTGGGAGAGGAAGGGGGCCTGGTGTGGCTGCTGATTACAGAGGAATGTGACTTCTCAGCAGCTGTAAAGCATAATATGTATTTTTATTTTCCAACACGCTTCTCGTAAGGGAACCTCGGCTGGCACCGGTTTGGAAGGAAATGGCCAGTGGCCCACAGGGTGTCCTTCCCCGGTGAGCATACAGAGCCCCCGAAGCCACTCTGTCTTTTGCTCCACGCCAGCCCTCTTCCCAGGGGACACCTGCCCAGGCTTGCCAGGAAACCCCCTGGACAAACACTTAGGATCTGTCTATCAGGAAACAGGGCTGAGGGAGGAGGCTCTAGGACAGGGGCATTGCAGCCCACAGGCCAGCAGGGGCTTTCCAGGGCTGAGGCCTGCACCCCCCGTCCCTGGCATGGCTGCTCCACCCAGCGGCTGGGTCAGGCCTCTGTGCATTTCGATTGTGCAAACCAAAGGCTACAGTAGACTCCCTGCAGACGCAGGACGGGGATCGGAACACTTCCAAACTGGACACTGATGGGCCAGAGCCCCCAGCTGTCCTCTGGCCTTGGCCTGGGGACCCTTGACCCAGCTCAGTCATGCTGGGCAGAGAAAGGTGGACAGAGTGACTAATGAGGACTGTGGCACAGGAACCCAGACACGACAGGTCTGATTCACGAGGAGGAAACTGAGGCAAGGCTTGGGTCTGCCCAAGCTTCCAGACTCCACGCCTGCAGGTCAACACTCTGTGCCTGAAGGTGCCCATGAGGGCCCCAGACAGCTCCCCGGTTCCTCAGCAGCCCCAACCAGGACAGCTCTGAGATCCTCTTGTGAACGTGGAACGCTCTGTCAGCTACTGGAAACACCGTTCCTTTTTTTCCCTCTCCCTGAACACAGCAGTTTCCTTCCTTGGGCCAGCGGGGGTCTGTTGCGGGAAGGCAGCACGCAAACGGCTTCCTGAGCTTCCCCCACTCTCGCGTCTGGCGCAGTTGCTGGCACACACAAGCCAGGCTGGGCAGTTTTGGGTGGGTGGACATGGGCCACAGCGGCTTGTCTGCATGTGTGTCCCACCCTGGCCAGAGGCAGAAGCGTGGACACGCTGGGCCAGGCCGGGGACTGAATCCACGGGCTAGGTGGCAGGGGCTCTGGTCCGAGACCCAGAAGGAGGAGCCCACATGGCATGCCCAAGGCAACAAGCTTAAAATGCAGACCTTCCTCCAGCAAACACTCGGAAGCTGGGAGCTGCAGGCAGGACCCCTACTCAGAGAGCTAGGGTGGGAGGGCCAGAGTGGGGGGGCCACACTGGGGGTTCTCTGCAACCACCAATCTGCTGTCACCTCAGGCAAGACCCCTCTCCTCTCTAGGCTGCCAAGGGGGACTGGGCGACACAGCAGCTGAAGGCCCTCTTACCCCTCCCCGCACTTCCTGCCGACCTGTCTGCTGGGAAATGAACGGTCAGCTGTGTGGCCAAGGCCTCGGCAGTCTCCCTAGTGTGACAGGGCCTTGCGTTGCAGGATCGGCTGTCATAGGGACAGCAACCCCAGGGCCTGTCTAGGAGCAGCCACTACCCTTCCACCCCCGGCCCACGGCAGGCATCACTAGTCAATCACAGTGTTCTCTCTGAGCTGAGCTGGGATGGACACACTCCAGGTGGTCGATGGATTTATCAGCCCTGGTGAGACAGGGATGCCAGTCCCAGCAGAGAGCAAGTTTCTGGGAGAGCCCTGGACAACCCTCCATTGTGGCATCAACTGCCCGAGGTGGGGCCAGTCTCAGGAGTCCCAGGACAGCCTGGTCAAGCTGCTCCACAGACACCAGCCTCTGTCCATTGGTGGAGTCTTGGAGTGGGGTGGGGGCACACCCACCCAGCTGAAACGGCACCGTGGGGCCCCCAATCTTTCCTCTACATTCACAGAGCAGGGGAAAGGGAAGGCCTCACAGGATGGAAGCTGAGGCTCCCGACAGCCCCGCAAGATGAGGTTCCGTCACCATCCCAAAGAGGACACTGAAGCCCAGAGAGGTGAAGAAAGCCGCCCAAGGAGGCCAGCCAGAAAGTGGCAGAGCTGGGCTGGCAGCCAGGAACTCACACCACCGGGCCATGTCTCGGACAGCAGCCCTGGGTCATCGCAAGGGACTGACCACACCAAAGGGCCTGGGTGTCACCCCTGGCACCTCTTGTCGGCACCTCCTGTTGGCTACCAGCCCCGCTCACCCTCTTCCTGCTATCCCGCCCCACAACCCTCCGCCACTCCCACCCGGGCATCCACAGCAGCCCCTCAGTGGCCCTGGCCTCCACTCTGGAGCCCCTCGAAGCCAGGCAGGGCCAGAGGAAGGCTCTGGACAAAGTCTCAGAGGCCGCTGCCCTGCTGGAACCCCCAGGGCTCCCCTCACACGCTACTTCCTCCCCTGTCCAGCCCTGTCCCTGGCTGCCCTGGCCGCCCTGGCCCTGGCCGCTCTCTATCCAGGGCCACCAAACACAGTTCCCCAGGGCTTCTGCCTGGACCTCCCTGCCCCAGACCTCCCCATGGCCGTCAGGGCCCAGCCAGGGCGTGGCCTCCTCAGTGAGGCGCACAGACCACTGCATCCGAGGGTTCCCACCTCGCCCCATCCCTCTGCTGCCACCCTGAGACCGTGTCCCGGGAACTCCGGGCCTTGGAGGGGCTGCACACAGTAGGTGAACGTGACTGGCTGACGGGCGGCAGGGATGAGAGGGAGCAACTTATCCGCCCCATTGATCGGGTCACCAGGCCACTGAGGAGGGGCTCCCAGCAAGCGTGAGGACGAGGACAGAGTCCAGCTCTCCACAGTAACCCCGAGGGGATGGGCTTGGCTGGGCTCCTTTGCAGTAGAGAACCGGGCTTTGACCTCTGCAGGTGGTGCTGGGTGGGGTGGGGCTGGGTGAGGGCCAGCTGTCCAGGCCCCCAACTACCTACCTTGGAGCCTTAGGACTACAGCCTTAAGTTCCAATCAGAACTGGCCATGCCTCACCTCTGCCTTCCTGGGATACCTGTTCCAGCTGAACCCTCCCTGCTCCCAGAATGCCAGATCCCCAACCTGGAGCCACGTGCAGGGTTCCCGTCCTGCAGCTGCCCCTCCAAGTGGGTGCTCAGGGAAGGGAGGATCCAAGAACAAAATTCTCCAAATAGCAGAAAACCCAGCACCCAGCAGCCACCGACCCTAGCCAGGACCTCGCACCGCGCCTCAGCGTGAGCAGCCCCACCTCCGGGAGGGCTGGAACCTCGGTGCTGGACAGAGGTTGAAGCCTGCCTCAGTCTCCCCACCAGCAACCCTAAAGGGGCAGTGGAGCCTCTCCTGTCCCCAGGGTCAGCGGGTGAGGCCCGAGGCTGGTTTTCTCAGCTGTCAGAGGCTAGTCCTACCAAGAACCAAGTGGGAAGAGTCTGGACACCCTGGGCCAGGGCTCCATGCCTAGATCAATACTGGGCCCGGAACTCTGGCCCCCTGACTCCCAGGCGGACCCCACTTGAGGACGTCAGACAAAGTTCCAGCCCCACACGCTGCCCAACAGGTTGGCCCTGGGCTAGAGGTGACCTCTCCGAGCCTCAACTCCCTCCTCTGCAAAATGGGGGTGAAAATCTGACTCCCAGGATCAAGGGGAACATTTAATAAGCTGACACCTGGGAGGGGCTCAGCCCTGTGCACGCTTGGTCATGGCTGCTATGATGGCGGGTGGATGGGGCAGCTCCAGAAGGGCCACTGTGACAGATGGGACACAGAGTGGCTTGCCAAAACCTGTGCCGTTCATTAACAGGGAGGGAGAGAAGCAAGTCCAAGGAGTCTGCTTCAATAGGGATGGGTCTCTTCATGTAAAGATCCAAAGCAATGGGCCGGGTGCGGTGGCTCACGCCTGTAATCCCAGCACTTTCGGAGGCCGAGACGGGCGGATCATGAGGTCAGGAGATCGAGACCATCCTGGCTAACACGGCGAAACCCCGTCTCTACTAAAAATACAAAAAAAAAAAAAATTAGCCGGGCGTAGTGGTGGGCGCCTGTAGTGGTCACTGCGAACATGCCTCGCGTGGGGCCGGGATCTTCGGGGAAAGAAAGCCACGGGCGGGGGCGGGGGGGTGAGGCAGACAGCTCTGGGCTCGGGCAGGCTCCTGCGTCGTTCAGGCTCCCCTGAACTCCTGGCAGCCCATCCCATGGCAGCCTGGCACCGGCTCTGCAGTCACCCAGGCCCATGTTTAGGTTTGTTTCCACCACACCCTGAATGCATGACCACAGTCCCCCAAGACACCATCATGCCAAGACGTCATCTTCTGTTCCGGGACATTTTTAATGACCGCACGTCTCATCTGCTTATGTATAAATCCCACCACAAAACATGATGTGTCTTTTCCTCTCAGTCTCTGAAAACGAGCCGATAATGTTACCCAGCTGCCCAGATCAATTTTTAACGGCAACAGTCGCTGAAGAGGCGGCCTTGGTTTGTTTTGCTTGTTACAGAGTAAAACCATCTTTGCTCCCTAAAGGGAAGGACAGGAGTTGGAAAGGGCTTCGCCTCATGCCAATGACCAGGCACAGGACATTCCTCCTGCCCCGAACGCACCATGCAATTATACTTGGGACAGGGCACTGGGAAGGAGGAGGCCACTGACCCCGAAGGCTCACCCCTCATCCCTGCTACCTGGAGGGGGGTCCTTGAACCCCAAACCTCCCCCACCAGCTGCAGGCCTCCTCCTGGGCCGGGAGGTCTCGTGGATGCCAGGGCTATGTTAAGAAGCACTGGTTAGGGCTCGTGAGGGTCCTGGTCCGGCCTCCAGGGATCGCGGCCTCCACCCCACAGGCAGGCTAGGCTGGGGAGGCGTGGCTGAGGGACCCCTCCTGGACCCTGCGTCCCAGAGCTGGCTGTGCAGCAAAACCCATGTCCCTGCTGTGCTCGTGTCCTGGGGCTGCATAACCAAGCACCATCAAATGGGGGGCTTAAAACAACAGAAATTTCTTCTCTCCAGTTCTCCCAGTTCTGGAGGCCAGAAGCCTGAGATCCAGGTGCTGCAGAGCTGTGCTCCCTCTGGAGGCACTGGGGGAGGGTCCTTCCTGCCTCTTCCAGTTTAGGTGGGCTCCACGTGTTCCCTGGCTTATGGCTACATCGCTCTAACACCTGCCTCCCTCTTCACACGACCCTCTCATCTCCTCCCTGTGTCTCTCCTCTGTGTGGTTCTTTTAAGGACACTTGTCATTGGATTTAGGGCCCAACCAGGTAATTCAGGATGATCTCATCTAGAGGACCCTACTTTAATTACATTTGTGAAGACTACTTTATCCAATACAGTCCCATTCACAAGTTCTGGGGGATATAGCTTTTGGAGGAACACCATTCACCCCATAAACCCCCTTCCCCCAGGCATGTCTGGGATCTAGATGGAAAGCCAGGGGGCCCAGATGCATGGTCCTCAGGCCTTACTTTGAGAACTACCACTTGGGGCTGTGCCTCACTGGTTGGGTCCCTCAGCACCAGCTCTGCCCATCGGGCCCAGGTAGGCCTCCATTTGTAGATGAGGGAACAGGCTCAGGGCTAAGGAACCTGGTGAGGGTCACACCAGGAGCAAGGATCCCAGCCAGGCCTTGAACCCAAGTCTCTCAACCTCAGGCCAGGCCCTTAACCATGAGCCTCTGGGTCCGGGACCCACCATGCCCTGCCCTGCTCTGCCCTGACCCAGGTACGGCTGCAGTGTGTTCACCTGCACATGACCAGTGGCCCGGTGTCCACTCCCCACATGGCCAGGCACATCCCAAGGCTGGCCAGCTCCTGCTATGTCCCAGCGCCTGGCCCCCGGCCCAGCAGAACAAGGCACCAATAGAATGAGGATGAATGAGGGAATGAGGGAACAAACAAACAAAGAAACAAATGGATGGCTATGGACTCCTTGGGCTGAGTATCAACATCATGAGACCTCAAGAAAGTGATGCTTTCTGGGCCTCAGTTTCCCCATCTGTAACGGGAGGGAATGAAAGATCCTTCCGGTGTGAATGTGCCAGGCTCTAGGAGCTGGACATAGGCTCTGAAATGTGAGCCAGCAGGGCCCCGTGAGTCCATTGGGGTCACCTGGAGACACCTGCCAGGTCCCAGGACTTGCCCTGAATCCCTTTGTTTTCCCATCTCACTGCCCTGATGTGCCTCAGCCCAGGAGGAAGCTCACACCCTCAGGCTCTTCCTCAAACAGAGGGTTCTCTCATCTTGACACAAGTGACATTCGTCCATGAGGATCAGCCAATGGTGGGCAGGGTACCACCCTGCTGTCGACTGGCACACCTAGGATGTCCTCCCCCATCATGGTGCCATGAAGAACAAGCCCAAATTCCAGGCACCTGAGCTGCCCAAGTAGGCATAGGGCAGGTGTGACGCTTGGGAGCTGAAAAGTAGAGCAGACACACAACTGCCGATGCACATTTTCCTCCAGCATCTTCTAAAACCATTTTCATCGACAGTCATGCCCCTGGGGCTCTGCGGGCTTTAGGAGATTCCTGAGTTCCACTGCAGATGGTGCCACAGGGCCTCCACCGTGCACTCAGGAGACAACTTTGCTGCCATGTGCCACACGGAAAGTCTAGTCACACGACCTCCTTTAACCCTTGCAGCCTTCCAGGTGGGTGCCAGGAGATCCCCATTTGCAGGTGAGGAACCTGAGGCACAGAGTGGCAGCTCCTCCTCCTCCTCCTGACTCTCAGCTTTTGGACCCACTGTGTGCCAGGCACTATACTGAGAACTTTACAGACATCATCTTTTGAGTCCTCATAATAATCCAGTAACTCCAACAGGCCAGTGAGGACACTGAGGTTCAGGGGGTAAGAAACCGATCCAGCATCTCATCAGCACCCGAGTGAACCAAGTCAGCTCATTCATCCACCCACATCATATTGTTCTGTGCCTACTATGTGCCTGGGAGTAGATGGGTCCTAACCTCACAATAGAGGTTGCAGCCTTAATGATTCTAGAGTACTACACTGAGACCAATCACCTGATATTCATGTGAAATAGGGCAGAGGGAAATGGACAGAAGGGTGGATGGATGGATGGATGAGTGGATGAATGAATGGATGAATAGATGAGTGAATGAATGGGTGGATGGGTATATGGGTGGATGCATGGATGGGTGGGTGAATAAATGGATGGATGAATGGATGGATGGATGGATGCATGAATGGGTGGATGGATGGATAGGTGGGTGAATAAATGGATGGATGCATGGATGGATGCATGGATGGATGGATGGACGGATGGATGGATGGATGGATGGATGGACGGATGGATACATGGATGGATGGATGGATACATGGATGGATGGATGGATGCATGGATGGATGGATGGATGGACGGATGGATGGACGGACGGATGGATACATGGATGGATGGATGGATGGATGGATGGATGGATGGATGGATGAAAGGACAGACGGATGGACAGATGGATACATGGATGGATATATGGATGGATGGATGGGTGGTGGAAGGATGTATGGATGGAAGGATAGATGGGTGGACAAATGAGTGACAGACGGGCTGATGAGTGGACAGATGGACAAACTGAAGAATGGACGGGTGTATGGGTGGCTTGATGGGTTGTAGGGTGCTTGAATGATGGATGGGTGGGTAGATGTATGGATGAGTGGACAGATGGACAGACTGAAGAAGGGACAGGGAGATGGGTGGCTTGGTGGGTGCGTGGATGGGTTGTAGGGTACCTGGATGGGTGGAAGGATGAAAGAATGGACAGGCAGATGGGTATATATATATATGTGGATAGATGATGAATGAATGGTAGATGGGTAGATAAATGAGTATATAGAAGAATAAAAAGAAGGAAGGAAAGAAGGCAGAACAGAAGGGTGGGGTGGGGTGGGTGGATGGGAAGGAGGGAGTGAGAGGAGAAAAGCAATAATGAAATCCATTAGATGAGCCAGAGAAGTATTCTCAGTGGGCAAATTGGCAGCTCAGCAAGTTCATCTGACAATGGCTGTGATGATCTGGGAGTACAGCAAAGAGAGAAACTCAGCTGCATTTTGTCTTTTAAAGACAGACACAGGCAGATCCCTGCCCCACTGCAGAAGCTCAGGGTGGCTGTTCACAACCCCCTGCCAGGCTGCCAGCCCTGCTTCTCCCGACCGTCTCCAGCATGAGGGAGCTCATCTACACCAGCCACGCGGTAAACAGCCAGTTACTGTATTTCTGAACAAATGTGTCTCCTTTACACCATCATCCTCATGGTGGCAGCCGCAAAGAGGACACACCAGTGTTCCCTAGCCCTGCCGCTCGGCTAGGGGTGCAGGGTGGGGGCACAGCCCCTATTGACCCATTGGGCCCCCCTAGCCATTTCTGTGCTGCACATAGACTAACCCCAGGTCGCACTGGCCAATGTGTGCCAAGCACTTCCCATGTGCCAGGCCCAGAGAGTCACCCGATTCTCTCATTCAGTCCTTATGAAAACCCCACACACGAGATGCCATAGTCACCCTATTCACAGACAACATCCCAGGTCTTGGAAGTGGCAAGACTGGATTCCAGCCACCAGCCACTCGGCTGTCAGGTAAAAGCCGTGGCAGGCCCGGGACAGCGGGAGCGGGTTCAAAGCCTTCTCCGTGAGGCCAGGTGCACACTCCTGATGGCCAGTGGGCCAGGTTGTGGCTTTAGTACAGCAAAGGTCAGTGTTCTGCTGCCCCTGCAGATGTGGCCTCCCTCTACCCCAGGGCCACTCACTCCTTCCCAAGTGTGTGTCTCCAGTCAGCAAGCATGGGGAGAGGGTCCTTGGCCAAGAGAGGGTGGAAGGCTTGGTACAGAGCTGCCCCCATGCTGAGCAGCAGAACTGGACACTAGGCCAGGTCTAGTGCACGGAAAGGGAATCCCTCAGGCACTGGGGAGGCCCTGCCCCAGTGGCCTCTACTGATGCCTGCTTGTCCCCTCTCTGCACTCTGAGTCCCACCCACCAGCAGCAACTCCCACAGGTGTGGCAGGTTCCATCTGACAAGCACCCAAAAGGCTACAGCAGGGCAGGGAACGGCAGAGCGGAGTCTGCATCACTCTGCACTACGGCCAACCCACACATGCCGCCCCCCCTTTGCTGCACCAAAGCGCTTCCCCACCCAGGGCCAGCTCTGTCACTAGCCTTGGCTGCCACATCAGCATTGGCATCCCTAAACCAAAAGAAACCAAGCCAGGCCTAAGTGCCCTGGGCTCTCCATCCCCATGCCAACACTGCGCAGACAGGACAGCCGAGCACCCTCCCTTCACCCGTCCTCACCATGAGGAGCACCAGCCCTTGAGAACCTGCAACCAAGCCCCAGGGAGAATCCAAAACACTCTGGGTGCCTGCTGCTCCCGCTGGCATGATCCCTACATTCAGACTCAACTGTTGGAGATACTGGGATAGAGAATGAGCAAGACCCAGGCCTGCCGGGAGCTCCCAGTGCAGAGATGGGTGTGGGCGCATAAGCATATATACACACACATGTGCACACACACATACACCCATCTGCACATACACACACACTCCATGAACCTGCACACCTGCACACACACCCCCATCTGCACAGGCACACACACACCCCATGCACCTGCACACACACATCTGCATATGCACACATACACCCATGTGCACCTGCACACACACCTGGATGCACCCATGTGCACCTGCACACACACCCCCATGTGCACGTGTACATACACACATGCGCACACCCATACACACGCACCATCTAACACAGTTTGTTCTGCCTAAACTTGGAGGCCCCAGCCATGGCTGGACGGATGCAGAGGAGGAGCAGTGGTGCGAATGAGGCAGTGACTGTGCCAGGCCAGAGTGCTGGGCCTGCCCAATGCTATTCCTCACTGAGTTGCCCTTGGCTTGTGCTACTGACCAGGACAACAGGGGCCTGGGGTGTGGAAGAGGTGCCAGATTGATGGAACAAGCCAGCTGGTGACTCCAGCCTACCCTTCAGAGAGCTGGCTGCTATGACCAGAAGCAGGCTGGAGGGGGCCGGACCCGAGCCTCAAAGCCCAGCAATCCAAAGGTGGCCTCTTCTGACCTCCCCTCCCCAGGAAGGAGTTTAATGTCTTCCAATTACTCCCCTCCCACTCCCTATGCAGAGGAGGTTGAATCCACTATTGTAATGAAAGGAAAAAAAAGACTCTCCAATTACGCTGGCCCAGGGACTCACATGTCATCCTGTCCCCTCACGGCAGACCCACTGAGGACAGGTGGCCAGGACATTTGATGTCACCAGGTGGGACAATTAAGCCCATCTTGCTGGTGGGATGAGCTGCTAAGCATATAATGACTGCCACCTCCCGTCCCCATCTCCTCTCAGCCCAATTACCTGGAATTAAGCAGGCAGCACCAGATGGGAAAAGGGACACCAGCCCGGATGGAAGAGAGCGGAGAGAGCCGGGGATGCTGCGCCCAAGAGAGAAGCCTACAGGAGCCTCAGCAATGTCTTCAAACGCAGCAAAGATCAGGGGAGAAGAGGCCGGGACTCTCGGGGCAGGACAAAGTGTCGGCGTGCTGACCCTTCACCATGGCTCACAGTGTGCACAGAGGGTAGCACATTCGTTCACGGAGGTGTGGGAACTGCAGAGTCTGCCAAGGCCCATTCATGGAGCCTCCGGCTGAGATGTCTCAAGTGAGAGTTCTTTGGTACCTTGTAGGTGATTCGGGAAGGCAAAACCAGGTTTGGGAGTGGAAGTCAAGGACGCAGCCCTCACCACTGCACAAACAGACTTTCTCATTATCTGGGCCAGCCAGCAAGGAATGGGGTTCCAGTGCTCTCCCGGCTACTGCAGGAGCAGAGGCTAAACGGAAAGAACTCAGGCTGTCCCTGCAAGCTGCCTCTGCATCCCGGAAGGGCACCCGGCCTCTCCCTGCACGAGCCGCGTCTTATGTCTCGTTGCCCAGTGCTCCGGGATAAAGCCCGCCACCCACCACCAGCTCCCCCTGCACGTGGGAAGACCAAAAGGCAGGTCCTCAAAGCCATAACGAAATGCGAGGTCACTGCTTACAGTTCCTGATGTTTCGTTGTGCTTAGATTCAATACGGGTATGTCTGATATTCTCAGAATTCACTTCAAATTGAAGCAGGAAGTTCCGGCTTACTTCCATTTCTCTCACTCCAACCTCAGCCTGACTCCCGTCCCCTGCCTTGCAGCTGTCACAGCAATGCTATTCACAGGAGCCGAAAGGTGGAAACAGGCTAAAGTTCATCACGTGATAAACGGATACGCAAAATGTGGCCTAGCCACACAATGGAATGTTACACGGCCATCAAGAGGAATGACGCAATGACCGGCTACCGATGGGTGAACCTTGAAAACAAGATGCGGAGTGGGAGAAGACACGTGCGAAAGGCACGCACCGTATGATTCCATGGATGTGAAACATCCAGAACAGACAAACAGAAAGCAGGCTGGGGGCTGCCTGAGGCTGGGAGGGCGGTGACTGCTCATGGCGACTGGTTTCTTTCTGGGGTGTGAAGATGTTTTGAAAGCAGATAGAGGTGGTGGTTGCACAATATTGTGAACATACTAAATGCCACTGAATTGTGTACTTTAAAAGGGTTACGTTTATGTGATATGAATGTATTTCAATTTTTAAAAGTCAGAAAGCAGAAGAGAGGGTGGCAGGGCTGGGCCAGGATGAGACAATCAAAGCCAGGAGCCCAGCCCAGTGAGGAGCCAGAGCTGTGCCCCCACCAGGACCCCATGCTGATATGTGCCCAGAGACGCCACATAGCTGGGCCTTCAGACAGCCTCCCAGCCAATCCAGGGGGCTCTGCTCCTGCTCTAACAGGTCACCAGAGAGTTGGAGAGTTGGTGGCTTCAAGCAACACAGACTCTTACAGTTCAGGGGGTCAGAAGTCTGAAGCGGGTCTTAGGGGCTGGCATCAAGGTATCGAGGGGCTGGTCCCTTTCAGGAGGCGCCGGGGAGAATCTGTCCCTTACCTTTTCCAGCTTCCGAAGCTGCCTGCATTCCTAGGCCCACAGCCCCATTGCTCTAACTCTGCCTCTGCCGTCACATCTCCTTCTTCCGACTCTGACCTTCCTGCCTCCCTCTTAAAATTATGTGTATTTACATCTGCGAAAACCCTTTTCCTTGTCACACTCTCAGGGTTCGGGGGTTAGGACATCCACCTAGCAGCCGTGGGCCTTCACCAAGGACCAGGTGCTGTGCTGCACAGTGCACAGACACAGAGCAACCCCGCGAGGCAGAGTCATGCTCCCAGCCTACAGAAGAAGAGACAAAGGTTCTAAGAGCATCCCTGCCCAAGGTCATTTGGCTGACAGAAGCTTCCTTCATGGGACCTGACCTCCCAGCCTGAGGGCACCTTTCGGTTTCCTTCTCAGGAAGTCCTACCCTTCAGCATCTCCTCCCTCCCTAGCCGTTCAGAGCTGTGAGGGAGGACACCCCCAATCTGGAGGGCTAGCTCTGGCCACAGCAAGACCCACATCCCCACACGCCTCGCTGGGTGCCTTCCACAAACCCCTCTCCCACTCTACAACCACAATCCTCCCCCTTGCCCCCCTTCCCCAACACGTTTGATCCCCCAGCCGGCACCAGGGCGGGATTCTTAGATTAAGTCTCCAATTCATCAGCCTCTGAGAAGTATAATTGGGGCTTTTATGGAAAATCGGCTCATTATGCAAAGTGCAAGGGTTGTGAAAATGATTTTTTGAAGGAGCATGTTGGGCTCCTACCCAGCCATGAAACGAGGGAGAGATTCTTCAGGGCTGTGGGCCTGGCTTGTGGGTTTTCAAGAAGGAAAGGGTTGTGTTAAACTAGAACCTTTTGCTAATCACTAACACTACAAAACGCTCGAAATGAAACACTTAGTGTCTTGTGAAGTGCTGGTGGCTGCCCCCAGAAGGTTCAGTTCCCCATGGAAACCTCAGCCCATCCGGAGCAAGGTGGGACATTGCTCAGACTCAGCCACCAAGTGGGGCTGCCTGGGAGGGTTGCCTGTCACCTGTCTCCTGAGCTCTCGGCTGGGCGTGTGAACCAGCGGAGGTCCGCACTCAACCCCAAGGGCTGCAGAGGGAAAGGACCCAGGAAAAGTCCCAGAGTGGGGCTCAGAGGAGGGAGGGTGGAGGAGAAGAGCAGGAAAGCCAGGCCCCGGGGAGGAGGGCCTGCAGAGGTCTTCCTGCAAAGCCTCGCTCTGCGTCCAGGAGGCCCTTGCCTTTGGCCTGCAAACACCTCCCCGTCGTCTCTCACGTCTGCCTATCCTGTGTGCAGAAAGGGGTAACTGAGCAGACTTGGGGTGCTCAACCCCTCCACATGCCAAAGACAAGACTGGCTCTTGCTCAGCTCCTAGGAGATGACCTCTAACCTCTAAGCCCTGGAGTGTCTGCCAGATAAGGCCTCCAGGTAAGAGCGTCTTTGTATACCTGAGACGGTGGGCCACACGGCGTATGCTCATGATGTGGTTTATGGTGGGGCTGTGGGCAACGCGGGATCAGTGTGGCCTCCGGAAGGGCTGGGGATGGAGTAACCAAGGTCGGCCTCACAGGCATGCCCAACCCCACCGACCACCAGTGAGGACCCACACTCCAGGGCTTGGGTGGGCTTCCGTGGCTGGCAATGTTCTGTGGCTGTTGCCACATGTGCCTACTGTCACACACTGTTGCTGGGAGAACTAAGCACTATGCAGAAGGCTCCATGGGGAGGGATAAATGGAAACCCACGCCCGATGTATCCTGGTTCCACCCTGGGGCCTTTTCCATTTGCTGATTTGAGTCTCGATCTTTCTCTGCAACCATAATGGCTTCTCCTGGTGAATCTCAGAGCCTGAGGGTGGTCTTGGGGACCCCACACACACCCTGCTACTGTCACTGAGAGTATTTAGTGAGCCCTTCCCTGGGCCGGGCCCTGAGCCCTGGGATTTACGGGTCTCATCTCAATAAATCTGAGACGCCCCCAGTGTTTATCCTCATCTTGCAGATGTAAAAAGGGAGGCTCAGGGAGACATCTCCGGCACGAGGCCCACAGCTAAGCAGGACACAGGCTTCAGAGCTGGGTCCACCGACATGCAGCCCTGGCTCGTCACATCTCCACTCGGGTCTCCCGTGGGGTGGCAGTCTTCAGATCCGGGGTCTACAGTCCCAGTCCAGGGGGCCACTGTGCCCACGTGCTGCCTGGGCAGTTCCCCGACCTGAGAGGGAAGAGGGCAGGTTTCCCTCTACATCTGCCAGCCCCAGGGCCAGGGCCAGCAAGCAGGGCCAGCTGACTGCTCCGCCAGTCCTGGGAGGAGCCGCAGCGGGAAGCACCAGCAGCGTCCTCTGGGGTTGGCTGGGTGGAGGGGCCAGAGAGGTGGGGGAGGGAGGGGGTGGCCCGGAGGGAGGGTGTCCACCCCGGACCTCAAAGGGCCTCCCCATTCATCAGACAGCAGGACACACACGCAGGACAGATTCAGGGCCAGCCCTTTCCACGGTCCTCACCACCCCCGAAGCCACCAGTGGGCTCCCGTTGCCACCTGCAAACCCCGAGGGAAACAGGCCCTCAGAGCTGCAGATGGGGCATCTCAGCCTCAGGAGGGCAGGGGCATCGAGAGCCTGACATGGGCACAGCTGGGACCCAGGACTGTGACCAAGGACTGTCTGCAGCAGGAGAGGGGATAGGGCTGTGGGGACCTGCGGAAGGACCACGCCAATGCCAAGCCAGGCCAACTGCCTCCCCAGGAACAGAATCAGGTCACTCGTCTGACATGGGGTCTGTAGCACCAGGCCTCCAGTTTGGGAGAATGTCTAATGGATTTGGAGAAGAGATCAAAAGTCTAGTATTTAGTGCAGGAGCAATTAAAATGACTGATCTTTTGTTGCATGAATCTCTTTCCTGCCTAATAATATGTTAAAAAACAAAAAAACAAACAAACAAACAAAAAAAAAAAACAAAAAAAAACCAGGCTGGGGAGTACAACCACGCCACTGACTGTACTGTATGGTCATGGGCTGGTGGAAGGAAGAAGGAACCATCATTTCTGGAAACAAAAACAAAAAACACATAGTCTTTGTATCCAAAAATGATACTTTTAAAAACAATTAAACATGTTTTAAACGGTGCCTATTACAGACTTTGCACCAGCTGGAAAATAGCCTAGGCACCCGGCGGAGGGACTGGTGGGGCCTCAGAGGCATTAGTTATCCTCTGCAAAGTGCTCAGGGCGCTGGGCACCGGGGTTTTGACTGCTATTCTTTATGCCCCAAATATGTTCTAAATATTCTTTTGTATGTGTTTAATATTTAATTTTAAGAGTCTATCCATGGCCGGGAGCGGTGGCTCATGCCTGTAATCCCAGCACTTTGGGAGGCCGAGGCGGGCAGATGACAAGGTCAGGAGATCGAGACCATCCTGGCTAACACAGTGAAACCCCTTCTCTACTAAAAATACAAAAATTAGCCGGGCGTGGTGGCGGGCGCCTGTAATCCCAGCTACTCGGGAGGCTGAGGCAGGAGAGTGGCGTGAACCCGGGAGGCGGAGCTTGCAGTGAGCCGAGATTGCGCCACTGCACTCCAGCCTGGGCGACAGAGCGAGACTGTCTCAAAAAAAAAAAAAAAAAAAAAAAAAAGAGTCTATCCTATATTTCACATTTTTTAAAAACCTCAATTCAAAGGAATTTCCGTGTCCTCTGAGAATCCAACAACGGAAGTCCCCGTGGGTTTAGGAACATTTACCCCTGCCCAGTGCCTCTGTGAACCTGAGCAAATGGTCCCCACCAAGGGGCAACTGCGCCACCCAAATACTCCAGTACCACCGTCCTGGGACCCCCAGCCTGCAGTCACATACAGCGTCACAGCGTCCCCCATGGATCACATCAGGGTGAGGCCCCTTCCCAAAGTCAGGGCACCCTCATGATGTCACCTGTGCCGAGATGTGACCCCATCCTTGCTGCTCTCAGGCCAGGCTCTCTCTGCCATCCCAGCCTCTGCTTCTCACCCTGCTGGCCCCTGTCCTCCCAAGGGTCTCCCAGACACACGTCCCCACCCAATCAGGAACCTGGTCTCCCTGACCTCAATCTGTGGGTCAGAATCCACAGTGACCAGTTCTCATCTGGGGCTGTTCTCTCCTCTCACAGACACCCAAGTGCCCCATCCAAGTGTCAGAAGCAGGAGGCCAGATCACAGGGGTCATGGGACCCTCTGAGGCGGAATTTTACAGTCCAAGCAGAATAAACGGAGAGTGGAGAAATTCCTTGGCTTGGCTTGTCCGGATGTCCTGCACATAGACCTACAGCCCCTAAGCCAGGCAAGTCCCCCATGCTCTGGCCCCATCCCTGCAAACAGACCCCAGCTACCTCATTGTCGGCACAGCCCCCAGTTCTGATGTGTGGAGAGTGCATTTAGGTAGGCAATGATCTGTGAAAGGATTAATTTGCTGATCTTATTACCTAAATCGAAAGAGATTTTTGCAGCCGTCAGTAACATGCTCGCAAGATTCCCTGGTGTGAGCTGAAGCCTCCCGCCCCCCACACCCCTTCCTGCAGCCGCCAACAGGTTACGCGACAACACGCTGCAAATGCATGGTAAAGACACAGGCAGAGGGCATCTGCCTCCAACCCCAGTATCTGTGACAAGGCACGCTGGTGTCGATGGAGATGAAAGGACCTGGCCTGGGCAGCGCACTCCGGAGAGCTCACCTGATCCCTTTGTTCTGCGCGATGCTGTGCAGGGAGAGCCTCGACACCGCAGAGATGACCTGGGGGAGACAAGAAAAGACGCTCCTGTAATTTCACAAGAAACCAGAAAGGCATCACAGAACTGGGGACAGTGCTTTGCAGGACGTCGAGAACTGTTAACTAAGCACATCGCATCTGGGTAAGAAACACGGCATAGCGTTTTGTAGGCTAGATACTTGTTTTGTATTTGCTGAGCAAAACTTGTCATTTGGATGCGCTGATATATTTGCTGGGCACTGCTGCACTCCCGGCTCCTGTGGCCGCGCTGCTAACAACTCCCGAGCTGCTTCTCACCCAGAAAGGGTCTGCTTCGTCAGGGGCTGCCAGAGGGCTTCACCGAGGCCACCCTTAAAGGGCTCACTCATCCCATGCTGCTGTTCTGCAAGGTACCATATGACCAAGTACAGTTCATGTTCACAGTAGGTGCCAACACATTTCAGAGATGGGGAAATGGGAGCCCAGAGAGATCAAGTGACCTGCCCAAAGTTACCCAGCAGCCAGGGCACCGCGCAGATGCAAATATCCCAGGGTACTGCTTGCTTCCCTTCAAGCCCTCCCCTGCATGACATTTAAACAGATGCCTGGCTCCATGGAGGGCTCGGGATGCAGAAGGACAAGAGCTCCAGGTGCACAGTGGCATAACAGGATCTCTCCTTGTCTCCCCTGGCTGGCAGACTGGTCAAGAGGAAGGTTTGGTGAGAAGCAGTAGCCGCTCCTCCTCCCTCTGCTCTGCCTAACTGGCCTGCCCCGTGATGTGGGCCTCCTCTGGATAGGCAGGACCCACCTGTCTCCCGGCATCGAAAGCCCAACACAGCTACTCCACAGATCTCCAAAGGGACAGGTGGCAAGCAGGCTGGAGACAGGGCAAGAAACTCTGCAGATGAATACGGGGAACCCGGGGCAGGGGACAGGGAGGTGGCTGGCCCAGGGGCACAGGTTGTCACACAGATGAGATGGGCAGGAAGCTGTCACAATTCACGGGGTGAATGGAGCTCCTGCACACCAGACTCAGGCCCTGAGGAGGCAGGTGCGGCCTCGATGTTGAAACTGCACCGAGTACGTGTGTGAGTCCATGTGTGTGAAAGCTCGCGTGTGTGGTCGTGTGTGCATGTTGTTTGCATGTGCTACAAGTCTGTGTGTGCACTGCATGGCTGCATGGCTGTATGTGCATGTGTGTATGTGTGTGTCTGGGGGTGGGCAACAAGAAAAGGCCCACGATGGCCACGTGCCGAATTCATAGACACCCTCCACTGGGTGCTGGCGTCATAGGAACGGAGCCCAGAGGGCGCTCTGTGTGCCACACACCACACCAGGGAACCCCAGGAGGCCATCCTGCAGTGCACATTTGCTAGACAGGAAAACCAAGGCTCAGTCACTTGCCCAAAACCCCCCAGCCAGATGCACCCCCCAGGCTTCCTTTCAGCCTGTTCCACTTCCAGCAGCAATTTTCAAAAGGGGGAGAGGAAAGAAAATGAACCATAGAGACGTCAGGTTCGACCAACGAGGCGGCGGCTGTGTGCTGCCTTCCTGTAGGTGCTCATGATTCGGGACCGGCGCTCAGGGAAGCTGGGGTCGTGGAAGGACAGGGTCCTTCTGTGCTTCCTCAGACAAGACTCAGTGGGCCGATTATGCGGCCGGCCCAGCCGCACTCCCATGCTGATGCTACCAGGGGCCTTTCACAAATAATGAGGAACTTGGCTCTGGAGTGTTTTTGGCTTTTAAGAGCTCTAAGCATTTAGGGAAAACAAAAATGAAAGCAATATTGCTGTATGTCCTTATAGTTATTTGGAGGAATGCTAGATCCCAAAGGGTTTGGCAACTACAGGGCACCTGAGCCCCCTCTCACACACCTTCCGCGGCAGACGTGGCTGATCAACCCCTCTGAGGAGCCGGGCACAGGCCCAGAGCCTTCCTCCATGGAGTCTAAGGAGGCACCAGCATTCGGTCAGCGCTGACACACGAGAACCTGTTTGTCAACCTGGAGTCAGCGCAAAGGCCCCAGGTCGGGTCGTACAGATGGAACTGGAGACAGACAGGAGGCGTGAAGGGCGAGCCAGCCAAGGCCAGAACATGGGTCTCCTGCGTCCATTCATCTGTGGCCCCTGTGGACAATTTCTACAGCTGCTGTGACCACAGCAGCCTCGACCCCGAGCTTGGGGCACTTTGCCCCAGGATGAACGTGTCACGAGTAGCTGATAAAGGGCTCTGGAGGGCCTGCAGCATCGATGGGGCGGCTCCTTCCATGGGTTCAGCGTGGCCAGCTATGCCGGAGGAGCCCTGTCTCTCCATCGGCCTGAATTTCAGGCTTCCTGGCTGGCACTGGGGATGGGGGGAAGCTCAGGGGCCCACCACAGGGAACCACACTCCAGTGACCCAAAACCCAGGGCAGGGGCTGCTGAAGCAGACACCGGACCCCTGAGATAGCTGTGGGGTCAGATGGGGCAGAGGCGGCCCCACGTGAAACCCACAGGCCTGAAAGGTTAGGAGCAGAAGTACCTCCCTGCAGGAGGAGGGATGCCCTACAGTAGCTCCCCAGGGCACCTCTGGCTGTGCCCGCCCCACTCCCAGGACAGAGAGCTGGGTGTCCCCAGGGGCCCGGCTCTCAGGCAATGATCAAACACCTCTTAGCCCACAGCCCCAGCCGACTCTTCCAATATCGCAAATGTCAAAGGATGACATTTTCCCTACTTTTATTACCTCGTCTGTTCCGAGTCCCAGTTAACAAACGAATGAAGACGCACAGCTGCACTTCCCTTCTTGCCTCCCTCCCTCTCCTGCAGACAGCCACCGGATCAGGAGGAAAGGAGTGTGTGTGTGCTGGGGACAAGGAACAGGGAGGAAAGACAAGGGGAATGATGTGCCACTCAAAATGACCAGGCATGCTGGGGAGCCCACCCGTACCGCCAGCTCCCAAAGCTTCAGGCCTCTATGCCATTCACCAACGGCCAGGCCTCACCAGGCCATGCTTGGTGAGACTCACTGAGGAACGAGGTGGGGACTGGAGAGCTCAGAGGACAGGCTGTGGTGGTTGAGTCCAGATCCTGGATGGCAGCCCTGGCTCCGTCCCCACCCAACCATGGCCTGCTCTGACCTCAGGTTCCAAGACACCGGTAGGCTGTCAGCCTCCACACAGCCACAGCACAACCTTTTAAAGGCGGCACTTTAAAAGACAGACCCTAGGTCCTACCTCCGACCCCACAGGCTCTGGGGCCTGGGAATATGCATTTATAGTTCAGGGCCCACATGGCTGGATATGCAGCCCGCTGGGGCCCTCTGTCCCCTAGGGACTAGCCAGATGGGTAACGCCACAGACTGGGTCAAAGCCTGCGGGAAGCCAGCAGCACGTCCCAATTGTCCACTTGTGGACGCCTCACAGAGCCAGGGTCCCTGAAGCCCCTCCACACTGGACGGGGAAGCAGAGGGTTCAGAAAGGACGCAGGGAAGGGCATGCGGTCTGTGAGCTCCTCCAGGGTAGGAACTAAGTTGGCTTTGCCGAATGATTTATCTCCAACGTCTTCACGTTGCAGGCCCATCAGCTATAACTCCACCTGAGAAACCTTTAGATCACAGTGACTGTAAATACAAAGCTCTATGCTGCAGGTTCAGCAGAGGATAGGAAGCCTCAGTGATCCCAGAGCCCAGGCACCGAAAACTCCACGTGACAGGTCTTTCCGCAAAAACACTTCAGCATTTTTACTTTACTGCACCAAGTTTCCAAACTGAGGACAGAAGTGCTGTGCTCATAGTATTTGCAACTTAAACATCCACAATCAAAACTCAAGACAGGGCCAGGAAGAAAAAGGAAACGTAGACTGCGGATTCACTGTAGGACAATCACCCAATCTTGCACGGCCTTCTGGAAAGAACCCAGATGTCTAGCTATTCACACGTGACCTCATCCCAGTCTCCACTGCACCTTCTGCACTTTCTCTCTGCATCTTCTGCCTCCCTTCTTTTTCACACCTCCTGTAACTTCACCCCTCTGTGCTGTATTCTTAGTGACTTCCTCAGTTCTGTCTTCTGATTCATTAATTCTCCCTTCAGCTCCACCTAGACTACTGTTTAAGACACATACTGAGTTTTTCATTTCAACAACCTCAATTTTCATTTTGAGAATTTCTATTTAGTTATTTTCTCAAATTCCATCTGTTCTTTTTGTCCTGCTTGTTTGCTCATCATTTTCTCTTCTTTTCTTTTGCATTCTGTTCCTTTTTTCCGAGAATAGAAATTCTCTCTCATCGATTGCATCTGCTAGCCCCCTCCCACATGCTGATTTGTTTCTTTTTGAGCACCAGCTGGCTAGTCTGGTAAACATACATATATTCACAGATTACATGTATTGTGTATAAACACACGTATATATTGTTCTATGCTGTAAGTGCATCCTCAATGGGAATTGTTTTCCATGGGTGGAGGGAGCCCCCAAGCTCTGAGAGACATAACTGTGAGGCTCTCCTGGTTTTCAGGCCCCACCCCAGGCCTGGTGCCAAAGCAGGGTGGATCCTGCCAAAGACTGTTTCCCTGCCCAGCCTGGGATGGTCAGCTGCTTCTGTGTGCCAGGGTACAGCTCTCTGGTCCCCACTCCATGGCCCTCTCGGCCTCCCTGGCTCAGCTCTCTGCACTGCCTCCATTCCACCTCCCTTACCTCCACCATGACGCAACCCCAGCTGTTAGGGCCCAGGCCCTAGGGTGGGCCTGGTTTCAGGCCTCCCAGGGGGTGGGTGGGGAGCCAAGGTGGCCTGGCTCCTCTTTCTGTCTTTGACATCCCTCTTGGTTTCTGACAATTGAGGATTTCCCTTTCTAGTTCTAAGCCTAGTAATCATGTTTTAGTTTGCATTATTTCATTTAAAGAGGGATTCTATGTGTTGAGGGGAGGGGAGGAGCCCACTCTCACTGGACCACTGTGTTTCATAGAAATCCCTACACCTTCCGCAGAGCAGGAACTCACAAGAACCTCCAAGCAAAACAGCCGTCAAATCCCCGTGAGCCTGCAGCCCATTGGTGGGAGTGAGGACACACCTACTCAACATCAGTCAGTGTGGGGGCAACTGCACTGCGATGATTTTAAAGAGGAGCCTGGCCAGGCGCGGTGGCTCACGCCTGTAATCCCAGCACTTTGGGAGACCGAGGTGGGCGGATCACTTGAGGTCAGGAGTTCGAGACCAGCCTGGCCAGCATGGTGAAACCCCATCTCTATTAAAAATACAAAAAAATTAGCTGGGCGTGGTGGCACATGCCTGTAGTTCCAGCTACCTGGGAGGCTGAGGCAGGAGAATGGCTTGAACCCAGGAGGTGGAGGTTCCAGTGGGCCGAGATTGCGCCACTGTACTCCAACCTGGGCAACAGAGCAAGACTCCGTCTCAAAAAAAAAAAAAGAGGAGCCTGCCAATTTTGCCATTATGATGGTAGACGATGGGGTGGTGTCTGTTTAGCACATGTCACCGGGTCGCAGTGTGGGGCAGTGACACGGAAGCGGGAACTCCGGGCCGCACAGGTTCAGGTTCGAATGTCAGCCTCCCCCTCGGAGCTGGGGCAAACTTTCAGCCTCCCTGAGCCTGTTTCCTCAACAGTAAAACACGGTCCTAACAGAGGTCTCGTCACAAGGCTGCTGGGGCCTGCAGGAGGACACGCCCCTGGAGGGCACACAACACCGCCCGTGATTGCTGAGTGAGGACACGGCCATGGGTCTGCCGATGGTCCCGGCACTCCCTGCAGAGCCAGAGCAGGCGTCTGTCCACACAGGGGACCACAGGGTCCTCAGAGCAGGTCTGCAGCTGGGCAGCCAAGGCCAGCATCAAGGCTCAACACCCAGTGCCCACTAGGCCTCCCTCCAGGAAGCCCATCTCGCCAGGTGGTGCGTGCCCAACTCTAGCTTTCTCTTTCTGGCGCCTCGGAGAGATGGAAGCCAAAAAAAGTGACCCAATCACCCTGCACTTGAGCCAGTGAAGCCACTGAGTACCCCTATGGTGGGGCCGCCTGGGGCCCTAGGGAAGGGTGCCACGTGCTCTGACAAGGTTTACAAGTCCCCGGCACCCTGCAGGCCCCTCTCTGACCCTCGTCAAGCCTCCAGGAGTACTGGCTTTGCTTAGAGCCTCCGGAGGGAATCTCCCTTTCCAGGACCCCCTGGCAGGGCCAGCCATACCCTCCTGGCCACCACCTACAGACCCCAATGCACCAGGTGAAGACAAGAGTAGCAGCAGCCAACAGTTTTCAGTGCAGTGCTAGACCCAAGATGTCCCACCCAGCTCTCGCCACCTGGAGCTGGAAAGTACGTGCACCTTCTCCCAGGAGGAGCAAGGCTCTGTCGCATCCAGCGACCCATCCACGGTCCTCTAGCTGGACGACTGAGAATGCTAACAGCTGCCAGGAGAAATGGTCCAGTGTAGGGCAGTCCACCTGGCCCCGGGCTCAGCTGAGTGCTGGGCTCACAGCAGCCTCCAGCATCGTTTCCTGAACCAGTGGAAATGAGCCACTCCTCCCACACCGCCTACAGGAATTGCTCAGACAGGGATCTGACGTCTCAGGAAGACCTCCCGGCTGCTCCCCACCCAAGGCCCCAAGTGCACCTCGGACAGACAGACCAGGAGACTTGCAGTGAGAGAGCCAGTGGCTTCTCCAACGATTGTTAACTGTCTTGTTCCACATTTAAAAGTCCCCTTCGTCTTGAGGAAACTGCCCAAGGTGGCCACGCGAATCCTCGCTGCCCTCCGTGCTTCTCGATCTGAAGTAATGGTCAGGTCCTGACTCAACCTGAGTGCTGTGAGCTACCCGGGGCACGGGTCTGTGCGCCAACACGAGGGGCAACGTGCCCACAGCACGGCAGGCGCCGCATCCCCGTGAGGTGGGGCGCGGTGGGGAGAAGGAAGAGAAATGAGTCTTCTGGCTCTGGCCAGATGCTCTGCGAAGGGGGAAGAGCCGACTGCCCTGGGTTCAAATCTGCCCTTCCCGGGCACCGTGCTGAGGCTCCCTGAGGCTCGGTTGGCTTATCTGTGAGATGGGGATAACAGTGTCTACCCGTGTGGCTGTAGGTGAATGAGACAGAGCCTGGCCCAAAGCAGGGACTCGCGTACAGCTTGCGGAACGGGGACTGTGCCCAATCAGGAGGGCCCATGGAGGGACTCACGGCTGCACTCCATCCTCCACTTGCTCGAATGAAGAAACAAAAACAGAGCAAAGTACTAGGCTCAGGGCCAGAAGCGTGCATGTTTGTTATGACTTTAGAAGACACCCAGAACCCCTGAAGTGTCCCGCCATCTCCTGGGAATGCCGCTCTGGCCCATCCTATCCCTGCATCCCCACAGCTTCCCCTGGTACCTGGGATGTGAACCTGAGCACGTGGTTCCTCCGGCCAAACCTCAGTCAAGACACTCAAGCCAGGCAATAGTGACCCAGAACAACGACCCAGGTGGATGCAGGTGTGCCTTACAAAGGGAAATGGAGCTGGGTGCTGTGGCTCATGCCTGTAATCCCAGCTACAGCCTCACTTAAGATGAGGAGTTCGAGACCAGCCTCGGCAATATGGTGAATCCCCATCTAATTTTTTTTTTTTTTTTTTTGGAGACAGAGTTTCATTCTTGTCACCCAGGCTGGAGTGCAGTGGCACCATCTCCGCCCACTGCAACCTCTGCCTCCCGGGCTCAAGCGATTCTCCTGCCTCAGCCTCCTGAGTAGCTGGGGATTACAGGCAAGTGTTACCACACCTGGCTAATCTTGTATTTTTAGTAAAGATGGGGTTTCAGCATGTTGGCCAGGCTGGTCTAACCTCAGGTGATCCGCCCACCTCGGCCTCCCAAAGTGCTGGGATTACAGGCAGGAGGCACCACACTCAGCCCCATCTCTTAAACAACAACAACAACAACAAAGTCTTTAAGGCCAGGTGCAGTGGCTCACACATGCAATCTCAGCACTTTGGGAGGCTGAGACAGGAGGATTGCTGGAAGCCAGGAGTCTGAGGCCAGCCTGAGCAATGCAACGAGACTCTATCTCTACAAAAAAATAAAAAAGTAAAAATAACCAGATGTGGTGGCATGCACCTGTGGTCCTGGCTACTCGGGAGGCTGAGGTGGGAGGATCACTTAAGCCCAGGAGGTCAAAGCTGCAGTGAGCTAGGATCATGCCACTGCACTCCAGCCTGGGCAACACAGTGAAACCCTATCTCAAAAAAATAAATAAAAATTAAAAGGAAATTGGAGCCCTGAGCCATGCTGCCGACCACGTGATGATGAGCCATCTGCGGACCCAGCCTGCTCTCAGAGACTGTCCTGATCAGAAGAGCTTTCTGGCCCCGACCCTCCTGCTGTCATTAGCAATCAGTAAGCAGGAACCGCACAGACCTGGCCTCAGCCGCAGACCTTCCTTATCAGCCATTACCACGCATCTGGAAACACACACACACGCAGCCCAACAGAGCCAAATGGCAAGATTATCAAACTCATTTAAATATGTTGCCCCGGAAACTCACCTATCTGCCTTGGAAATCTACAGCTACTACTGCTGCATATTCAGAAGCAAATCATTATAAATTACTTTCTCTAACTCAGCCTGTGTTATCCTTCATTTTTTTCTTTTTTCACGTGGAAAGCATGGTCAGAAAAACTTGGGGTTCTTGCCTTCAGAATGACAAGCGACCATCGAGCAGTGATAATTACAAAACATGTGCAATCACGGCTTCACATTCAGGTTTTGCCACCAGGAGAAGGCTGGAAAAACAAAAGCAAGCAGGAAAGGCACTTCTCAGCCACTGCATTCGGCAATGGCAGGGCTGTGGGGCCTAACATCAACATCGGAAGTTTCTTCTAGGGAGCCGGCAGAGTGCAGGAAGAGAGGTGGGAGCTGCCCCCAGGCCCCAGGACAGCTGAGCGGCAAAATGAAAAATGCCACTCACTCGAGCCAGGCGACTGGCAGCAACTCTGAAGGGGAATGCATGAAAGGAGGGTCTGGGTGTCCTTACTAAGAAGATCAGGGCTCGAAAGTCGTTTCGAAGGAAAGAAAAAGGTGAGAGCGTCTTCCCTGTAAACAAATAGCTCAGAATTGGCTCACTCTTCCTGGAGCTTTCAACATGATGTAAAATGATGCCCAAATATATGCTTCCTCACTCTCAGTGGGTCTGGATCAACACCCTCAAATGCAGGAGTCTGAGAGACCACCTGAGCCTTGGAGACCAGCAGCCTGAATCTTTGTGTCTTAAACTCTGTGGGTGCTCCTTGTCTACAACATAGATGGATAAGTGGGTGGGTGGGTGGATGGATAAGTGGGTGGGTGAATAACTGAGTGGGTGGGTGAACAGATGGATGGATGGATGAGCAGATGAGTGCACAGGTGGGTGGCTGGGTGGACAGACGGACGGATAGACAGACGGATGTATAAGTGGGTGTGTGGGTGGATAAGTGGGTCAGTAGATGGATGGATGGATGGATGGATGGATGGATGGATGGATGGATGGCCTGATGGGGGTGGGTGGATGGATGGATGGTGGATGGATGGATGGATGGATGGATGGATAATGGGTGGGTGAACAGATGGATGGATGGATGGGCAGATGGATGGATGGCTGGATAAGTGGGTGCATAGGTGGGTGGATGGTTAAGTGGGTGGGTGGGTGAACAGACAGATGGATGGATGGATGGATAAGTGCAGTGGTTGGTGGGTGTGTTTGGAATGGATGGATGAATAGAGGGGCAGATGGACAGATGGTAAGTGGGTGGGTGGATGGATGAATAGATGGATGGATGGATGGGCAGATGGATGGATGGATGGATGGATGGATGGATGGATGAGGGGGATGGATGGATGGATGGATGGATGGATGGACGGACGGACGGTGGGTAGATGGATGCTGACTCAGAGGGATCTCTTTGCCTCAGTCCCTTCTGATGAAGTAAGGAGAGAAGAGAGAGATGAGCCCCTGATGGCAGCCTCATACCTATCTCCCTGAGTCCCTAATACACCCTTGAAAATTTCTGTACAAATGTCCTCCCTCATGGTGGGGGTCACAACCACCTACCATGGAGGCACCACTGACCCTATTTTGCAACTGAGAAAACCCAAGTTCAGACAGGTAACATGACTCGACCAAGGTCTCATTGCTGTGGGAGGCTGAAGCCTGGGTCTGACTCAAAGCCCAGCTCCGAACAATAAAAGGTACCTGAGAGTCACCACCTGCCCAGGAACAGGGGCCAGCCCTGCCCCTTCTGAGCCCCCAGCAGGTGGTTCAGGGACAGACCCTCCAGCCAGACCCTGGCTTCATGGGGTCCTCGCTCCACCCTTCCTCTGAGTGCCTGCCCCACTGGGAATGAAAGGCTGGGATTCTAGTCTGGAAGGTTCTCCCAGCTGGAATCACATCCAGGACTCTCAGGCACTGGCACAGAGGGCAGACCTGAAGATCCCTGTGAGCTCCTCAAGGGGGTGGCTGAGCAGAAGCCCCCAGGGATGGCACAGCTGTGAATGGGACACTGGCCAGGGCCAGGGATGTGGGGAGACTGATCGTATGTGAACCAGGGCCTCAGTGACCTGCCCGACCCCAAGAGGGAAGAGAAAAAAGGGGCAGGGGCCAGCCCCAAAGAAAACTGCAAGCCCTAGCTTCCTCCCTGCGTGCTCGGCTCCCAGCACCCACGTCCTCCGTGTTTCCACAGCTGTGCTGGGTGGGTGACTAACTTCCCCCTCTTCTCTGCCATGGTGTGGCCAGGCTAGAGGAAAAGGGCTGATGGCGTCCTCATTCCACACACCGTCTCTTTTCCCCACTGCAGTCAGCTACACTGGCCCAGCTGCCCCAACCAGGATGTAGGGGCACAGCCTCTCCTTGGCTTGAAGGGTCAGGGTTCTAGGCCCAGTTCCCGACACTTCTAGAGGAAACCCAAGGCTTGGAGCAGAGGCAGGAAGGCTGGCAGGGAAGCCCTGGGGGTCAGAGTTACTTTGTGCACCTTGGGACCCGGGGAGAGAAGAGGCTGGAAGAGAGAAGTGGGACCAGGCAGCCTCCTGGAGCACAGGAGGAGGCGTGAGCTGGTGGAGTATCTGGAGCAACACGTCCTCTCCAGGCAGCCGCTCCAACCACGGGGCTCTGGAAGCTTCTTGACTAAGACAGAGTCTACCGCTCACAAAGTGGGGCAGACGGGTGGACAGAAAAGCACACAAGGGGGTGGCTCACGCCTGTAATCCTAGCATTTTGGGAGGCAGAAGCGGGCAGATCACTTGAAGCTAGGAGTTCTAGACCAGCCTGGGCAACATGGTGAAACCCCATCTCTACTAAAAATAACAAAAATTAGCCAGGGGTGGTGGTGTGCACCTGTAATCTCAGCTACTTGGGAGGCTGGGGCAGAAGAATCGCTTGAACCCAGGAGGCGGAGGTTGCAGTGAGCCAAGCTTGAGCCACTGCACTCCAGCCTGGGCGACAGAGGGAGGGGGCAGGAGAGGGAGGAAGGAAGACAGGAAAACACACAATGGCAGCTGCACTCACATGTTAGCTGAGTGCCTGCTCTGTGCTGGGCGTGTGAGGGAAGCTACAATTTAATCTGAGATCCTGAGCAAAACAGTACAGAGGCTCAGACCAGGACATTATGCCAGAGCTGGGATCAAGTCCTAAGCCTGCCACGGACGATCTCAGCCACTCCTCTCTGGGCCTCGGTTTCCCTGTGTGTGGAATAAGGAAACCGCAAGACATACAGATGGCAAAGGGCGTCTTGCCACACTCCCACTCCCACTGTGCTCACGGTGGAGTCACCAGCTGGTCACCGTGCCCCCGCTGAAGACACTGGCCTCTGCAGCTGTCTCTGCACAGTGCTCTGGGCAGACGCTGCCTATGAAAGTGATCAGCACCCTCTAAGACAGGAGCGGCACCGCCCTGGGAAACGCCTGGAAAAACAGCCTCGGGTCCCCTGAGCACTGACTGCCCACTGTCCCCAGTTCCTAAGGCCAGCACGGAAGCCCTGTGTCCCAGGGTTGGGCAAGTACAGACGAGGCATCAGGTGGCAGCTGCTCCCCACCAGGAAACTCTACAGGAATCAGTCGGGGGTCAGGGGCTGTTAGGGGGAATTTCCCGTCCTTCATGGAAGCAGCTTAGCAGCCATCTGGTCCAAATTCTCCAATTTTGAGATGGGAAACCTAAAACCCAGCTGGGAAGATGGAAGAGCTTCACAAGCCCACCCAGCAACTTCCAGGCAGGGCCCAGCCTAGAATCAGGGGTTCCTGTTTGGAGCCTAAGGCTCTTCTCTCCCAGACGTGGCGTCCTCCAGGACAGCTAACCACCGTCTAGGCCTCCTGCCTGCCTGCCAGATCTTTCCCAGGTTTATTTCATTTTATTCCCTCAAAACCCCCACGAGACGGTTCTGTGGCTCTCCCCTTTCTGAGGAGGAGTCACTGGGGCTGGGGCAGACAGCTGGTGCCTCTGGCAGCAGAGCCCGGCTCTCCACACCGCCCTGCCCCGGAGGGCCGGCTATCCATCCTGGATTTGAAGCTGAGGGACAAACCACAGCCTCCAGGCATGAAAGCAAGGTTTCTGGAGTGGGGCCCTGCAGCCTGCAAGGCCAGTAAACCTGTCCCAGCACGACTGGCTGGGTAGGCTGGGCCACTCACTGTCTGCGAATGCTGCTCTCTCATTCCCAGAGACACTCCTCAGCCCCTCCTGGGCATCACTCAGCTCTGCCGTGGCTGCAGGAGCCAGGCACAGATGGCGCCTCCCTCCCCTGCCCACCAGGAAAAAGGGGGGATAAAGGTGGGTTCCAGTGTGGGAGGCATCCCAGACCCGGGCTGCAGACGAGCCGTATCAGTCTCTCTTTAACCAGAGGCAAGGCCAGAGACCATGACACAGATCTGCTGCCTAGCGTGTGAGTCACTGCCTCCAAGGTACAAGAATCCCACAGGAAGCCCAAGGTACCCGCCCAGACCTTGAGGCCAATGCGCGGTTGCACCGCAAAGGCAGGAGGGAGGGGCTCTGGCCTCCCCCACCCCACCCCGATCTCTGCACGGAGGTCTCACCTCCTCCAAGAGCCTCCTGTGCTGCTTCTTCCTTGGACCCTTCCCTCTTCCCAGAGGTGGAGACAGTGAACCAAGGGGCTGGAACACAGGCGTCTACACAGGCAGATTCCCATGTGGGACCCTAGGATCCATCTCCCTCCCCAGCCCACAACTGCAGGACAGCTGTCCAGGCAGGAAGTGGGGTGTGGAGGCCTCATGGAGCCAACCACTGTGCATGGTCCCAGCTGCAAGAGGCCTTGGGGGAAACATGCGTCCAGAACCCTCACCTTACACACGGAGAAGACGGGTCTAGAAATGGGTGTGTCTCATCCAAGGCCCCATAGCTAGTCGAGGCAGAGCAGGCCCAGAAAGAACAAGGGTGGGAATGAGGATGGTCACCATAAAAACGGAATCACAGGCTCTCCCGCTGCAGACCCCAGACTGAGCACTTCATGGGATCACCTGCGTTTCTTTCACTGCCCCCAGGCTCTGAACTCTCACCACACTCAGGTCACACGTGTGCAAGCCGGGGCTCAGGAGGTCACTCACGGTGGGCTGGGAACCCGGGTTCACAGGGCCAGAGCCGAGTGCTAAACCCTCCGTGCCAAGGCCAGACCCAGGCCCCAGCCACTGCCTGGCCTGGCTTCACAGAGCCAACTGCCCCCACCACACAGCCCAGCGCCACAGCCCCGGGGGGCTATCCACAGCTGATGGGAACAGGCCACCTTTCTGCCGGTTAAGGAGCTCATCAGGCAGAGGGCAGGCCCCGAGCAGGCAGAGGGGGCCCCCCAGACGGAAGGCAGGCTCTGGGCAACCCAGAATCCTAGTCAGAGAGTCTGAGCAGCTCAAAGTGAGGGCTGCCTGGAGAAGGCACAGGCCTATGATAAAGTAGCACAGAAACAGGTGATCCCCTTCGAGGCACAGACTGCCCGGCACTGCAGCGCACGGCGGGGCTGACCCTGCCAGTCCCTTCAAAAGCTCAGCTCCCAACCGCCCTGCGCCAGGGCCTGCTGACAAACACCACAGGAACACACTTGAGGCCCCTGCTCTAGTCCCCTCTAGCACAAGAGGCTATAAAATGAATTGACGTTTGTGATGGCTAATGCTACGGCGCCATCCTGCCTGGGCTAAGGGGTGCCCAGAGGGCAGGGAGGACATTATCTCCGGAGTGGCTGAGCAGTGTTTCCAGAAGAGACCAGCATCTGAGTCAGTAGCTGAGTATAGCAGACGCCTCCCGTGCCCTCGGGCCTCACCCAACTGCGGGGCCCAAACAGGTCAAGATGGCAGAGGAAGGCCTTATTCACTCACTGCCCAGCGGGCACAGCCATCATCTCCTGCCCTCGGACACTGATGCTCCTCATTCTCAGGCCTTTGGGCTCAGACTGAGACTCATGCCATCAGGCCCCTTGGGTCTCGGGCCTTCGGATCAGGACTGGAGCTGCACTACCAGCCTTCCTGACCTCCAGCTTCACAGCAGCTGGTTTCAGGACTTCTCAGCCCCCAAGGATCGTGTGAGCCAGTCCCTGGTATTAAATCTTCCTATCTATCCATATGCTATCGGCGCTGCTGCTCTGGAGAACCCTGACTAATACAATATTGGAAAGGAGCACGCATCTCCCCCGGGATGGCCCCATCAGGCACACCCTGCTCCCACGCCCAGCACCACTGACTGCTGCCAGCAGAGGCGCTGTGGAGACAATAGTGGTAGGGCGGCAAGGGACAGGGTGGGTGTGGAGCAAAGACAATTCCCCTAAGGAAGGCAGGCCCCCTGGGACTGAGGGAGAGCAGCCAGTCAGCCAAGGCCAGGAGAACATGCAGGGGGTGGGCCCACGCACAGGCCTGGACAGCGGCCATGGCCACACAGGGGACCAAAGAGTGGAGGCCTGTCGGACACAGGGCCAAGGAGCTGGCCTCGCCTGGGGCAGTGGGAGTGCAGGGTCAGGCTGGTGTTTGAGAGATGCTTCCGGCTGCAAAGAGGATACTGGGTGGAGGGAAGTCAGGACCGCGGGAGGGGGGCAGCCCCAAGGAGTCTTCTGACCAGGCCAGGTGCACAATGGCAGGAAGGCCCAGGCAGGAGGCCACAGGGATGGACACATCCAGAGAGGACACAGCCAGAACTGTTTAAGAGACTGATCAAAGCTGCCTGGGTGCAGGGGTGAGGCAGGGAAGAGAGAAACCATCTCTGTCCTTTCTGCCAGGAGACACAGAAAGCGCTGGCCTGAAGAAAGGGGATAATGGGGGAGGATGGCCACTGGGGTCTGGACGCACAGTGGCCAGCTACGGAGGGGAGGGCAGGGGATGCCTGGACTGGCGTCTGGGCGAGGCTAAGCTTAAACCCTTGGTGCGGCCTCGAGCAAGTCGCTGCCTGCCCCGAGTCTCCCTCCCCACCCACCTGGGGAAAGGGGAGGCTGAGAGACACGTGGTTATCTGAGCCACCACCACCCCATTTCTGCTTCCCACAGAACCCCCACCCGGCCTGCCAGACACCCTTCTGCCACCTTCCTCTGGCCCCAGGATGCCCTGGCTGTACGAGGAGAGGCTCCCTCTGCCCTCAAACAGTTGCTAGCAGCCTTTCTTCCCCAGCAGATAATTGGCACACTCCACACTCTGCGCAACAATGCCAAGACGCAGCCCACAAAGCTGGGACCCACACCCCAGACACACAGCTATCCACTGGCCAGGCGGACAAGCCCAAAATCAGCCACTGCCCACAAGCAGGGCGGGAGCATCACACTGCCAGGAACCTTCTTGAAACAGCCTATGCTCATGTTCTGGGTGACACGTTCAGCTCTGGGCTCAGAAGTTACCCCACTGCCTCTATGAATCCTCAACCACCCAATGAGGTCAATGTTACGATGCCCCTTGTCAAATGATGAAACTGAGGGTCAGAGTGGTCACCTGCACACATCAGCTTGATGGTCTGATGCAAGCTCTTAAAGGAAAGGCACCCAGAAGGAACGGCCTCAGCCTCCCGACTGAGCCTTGCTCCAGAACCCCTCTCTCATGGCCTGGTCATCCACTGCACGTTCCCAGTCTGCTGATGGGGACAGGTGACAGCAGCCATCACCTGGAGGGGCTGATGGGTTTCCAGTGGCTTCACTGGCCTCCCTAATTAATGGCCATTTTAATGCGAAGGGGACTAACAACTGTATCTCTAACACTACAGCAATAACTTTCCAGTATCTACCCTTATCTCTGAAGCTATGACTTAGTAACTCGGTTATTAAGTGCAAGCGTTAACACGGGACAGAAAGGTGTGTGAATCTCCTCTGCGACGTCAACTCCACACCTGCTCCTGCTCTGAACTCCCGCAGGAGTGCCTGGAAGAGCCTGGGAAAGCACTTGGCCCCCCGACACCCCCCAGCATTTCTTCCCTAGGCTGTCTGATGGCGAAGGAGGGTGTGGGGCCCACCCAGGCCCTTAGGCTCAGCAGGCAAAGTCTCTTTGACCAGTCTCTTAGCGTAAGGCTGAGCTCAGCACTCTCCGCCGGCCTGCGTCTCACAGATGCTCCGGGTGTACCACGGGGTGGGCACCTCTGCTGACAGGTGGCAGCTGGGGGAGGCTCAGAGGCCGGGGACAGGTTGCTGACACCGCCGAGGCTGTAGGAGCCACAGAAGGAAGACCTCACACGAACCACACGCACGACAGAGCCAACTGCGATCCAAGCATGATCGAGGCTGGGTGGGTGTTTCTGAAAGGATCTGACCAAACTGAGCACTAGGATTGTTCAGAGCCTGGCCGACGCAGCTCCCCATCCATCCCCAGCGAGGCGGCCCACGGTGAGTGAGGCAGAGTTGGTTTCCTCAGCTGTGAGATGGGGGCAGCCGCACCCACGAGAGTAAAGGAGACAACACACCGCCCGCGGCTGCTCCGCTGCGGTCGCCATCATCGTTGCTGCCCCTCCTGCAGACGCAAGCCCCCACCTCCACCACTGCCAAGTCCCCGGTGCACATCTGTCACAGGACAGAGCTTAACCTTCGAGAGGCCATCCCTGCTGACCCCACCTGCCGCCCGTCTCAGGAGGAGGGCTCCCAGGAAGTCACAACTGCAAGGGGATCTCCCAAGCAGTGGCCACGTCCCCACCACCCACATCAGGGGGTCCCCATCCAGCCAGTGGGTTTCCAATGGGTGTGCAGAGCTGTGGGCGGTGGGGGCAGGGGCCGGGGACAGCGGCTGAGCACTCGGTGTGGAAGCGCCCTCGGCCCGGGCAGCCTGGCCTTCCTTGCACATATGCCAGGCTCCTCCGCAAGGGCAGAAACCCTTTCCCCAGGGTCGGGTCGCCCCATTCGAGAGATCAACAAATCCAGCCTTTGACTCCATGGAGCAGGAGCAGGAGCATGGCGGGGCAGGGGCAGGGAGGTGTCTCCTCAGGATCCCCCCATTCCTCAGGCATCATCCGCCCCCATCCCAGGCATCCTGTGACACAGCCTTCCAGAGGGGACCGGGCCAGGCTTGTGCTGCTGAACCTGGCTCTGGACCCTGTCTCAGCTGCAGACTTGCAGCAGTGCTGGAGCTCTCTGCGCCCCAGGCCCTCCTCTGTAATGAGGCCCCTTAGGGGCTCTTGCTTCCTCACTCAGGTGTGCAATACACTTTGAGCAGCTGCTGCGTACCAAGCACTGTGCTAGAGTGACCTCTGGAGCTCCAAGGAACCAGCAGGGTGTGATCAATGCCGCAGGGTAAAGAACAGAGCAGCTGGGAAGCACAGGAGTCCAGCAGGGTCCCTAACCAAGCAAAGCAAGGGGCAGGAGCTGTCCAGGAATCAGAGAAGGCCCCCTGGAGGAGGTGCTGCCACCCTGAGGCCTGCGGGATGAGCAGGAGTTAGCTGGGTGATGGACAAGTGTGTGTCAGAGGCTCACCATAAACGTGGGCAAGCCTCCTGTAAGAAGGCATCAATCAGTAGATGGCCCCAGGGCACTGCCACGGCCTTGAGCACCTGACATCACAGACCCACAGGGCAACCTAGTGCACATCTGAGTCCTCTGCCAAATGCAAATCTAAGCAACAAGCTGCACACACCAGGACGAACAGCACTGCTGGCTCAGATGAACCACCAAGAACCTGCTCTCCTTTCCAAAGCAGAACCGATCTGAGAATCCCTACCGCCTCGCGAGCTGCAAGTCCGATCTGTGCAATGTGAGCCCCTGTAGGAAAAAAGTCTAAAGTGATTTTTCCTCCCCTGTGCTTTGTGTTTATGGAAACAGATGGAAACCGGCCGCAGACGAAGCTCTGGCATCCAGATTCGCTTCCAAGCGGTTTTACCTTGATGACTGCTTAATCCTGGCCCATCAAGGGACTTCCCAAAATGGCCACTTTACGGATTTTTCTTTTCCTGTCTAAGGGTAGGATTCAAAAATGTACTTTTCCCAGAATAGATTTTCTAAGACCATGAGAGTGAGGACATCGATAAGAACAAGGCCATCAGGAAGTGGAGGAGAAAGAAGAGACGCTGTGTGGGCAAGACAGGCCAAGGAAGGACCCACCTGGACCCACCTGTGCCGTCCGCAGGAAGAGGGGCTAGGCATCCCTCCACCAGCCCCTTGCCCACCTGGCACTCACGAGAAGCCCCGGACACCAGGGTACAAGGTGTGTCCCCAAGAAGCTCTGTGTGCCCCACCAGAGGAAGGAGCCGGCAGGCAGCACGGGGAGGGAGAGTGGGCAGGAAGCAGCTGAGCTGAGAGGGAGCCTCTGAACCAGGCAGGTGGTGAGGGACCTGTCAGCCAGGCTCAGGGATTCATGAGATGATAAAGGCGGGCAGGGAAGGACAATGGCCTTAGGGGCAGCCACGGGCAACTCCCAGGTCAGATAAGGCTGGATCTGACCGATGGTTTTATAAAAGATGCCTTTTACACGAAGCACCAGGGACAGCTTCTCCAGTAGGAATCTTGTATATAAAGAAGGGGTGGGTGCGGGGGGGCACTGCCAATGCCACCCCCCAGGAGACCGAGAGATGGCCAAGTGAATGTGATGCACGGTCCCTGATGGGTCTTGGGACAGAGGACATAAGGGGGAAACTGAGGAAGCCAGAGTCACTTCAGTTAGTGACAATGTGTCCACACTGGTTCATTCATTGTAACCAAAGCACCAACTACTGTAAGGTGTGGATGGGGGACCCGGGTGTGGAATACAATCTTCTTCTGCACTAGCTTCTCAATTTTGCTAAGTCTAAAACTGCTCTAAAATATCTAGGTAAAGCGGGGGCTGCCCCTTTGGTGGGTCAGGTGGGCAGCAGGTCAGCTTCTGCGGTCGGCCCTCCAGGACACTGGCCGTGGCTCAGGATGGAGGCAGGTGAGGCATGCAAGGATCCCCGGGCACAAGCCTAGGTGTTGCCTTCGGTGGCTACAGCACAGCCCCCCACTGTCAGGTGCTCCCAGGGGCGGCAACACACCCCTCCCCACAGGGGCAGGTCCCAGCGAGGGGCCAGCAGCCCAGAGCTGGGAGCCATGGCCCACCCACGTCCCAGAGAGGCTGGGCAGGGAGAGAGGCCCTGCCGGCACAGGGCCCGGGGTGGTGGAGCTAGGACTTGCCTTCAGGCTGCTGGGCTTCCCACCACACGACCCGGAGAACTTGTCCCCAGAAAAGCTGCCTCGGAGCCATGGGCTCCAGACACAGAGAGACGCGGCCTTCCCGCAGGCATGATGCTACCTGCAGACAGCAGAGCGCAGACGTGGGACAAGGCCCTTTGGAATGTGTCTGGAGTTGTCCCACAAGGTTCCTCCCAATGAGACGGGGCTTGTGAACAGGACTGAGAAGGAGGAGTGCCCCGCTCTCCTGCATCCCATCGCGGGGCCTGGGTGACGGGAGGGGAGGCCCTGCACGAAGGCTGCAAAGGAGTCTCCAAGCCAAGCTCTGACGGATTCCCAGGCAGCTCGAGCCTCCGGCAGAGGCAGCAGGTGGAGACGAGGAACTGACAAGGCCCCGGGCCCCTGAACAGCGTCCAGCAGCCTCCCCAGCCCACAGCCAGGAACACGAGGAAGGAGGAAGGTGGAGAGAAAGGCCTGAGATCCAGGGTGGGCCTGGCAGCCAGCCACTGGAAACCTCTGAGGTCTCAGACGTCCTCGAGGGTGGCCTACAAGTGGCCAGGAACTTTGAGAGGCTCTCTCATGTGTCTGATACCAAATGTATAATGTAATATTCTGTATTTTCAGCCCAGACAGGCATTAATTATTTAATGTCCTATCAAAACCAATTCCATCCTTCATACTACTCCAGGCAGTGTGTGGGGGCGGAAGAGTTCAGTGACCCCGGCTGGCATCACGGCAACACCGGGGAGGGCGCAGATCAGACACGCAGCAAGTACGTGCTGAGAACCTGCCAGAGCGCCTGACACAGGATTCCAGCATGACGCCTCGTGCTTGGCAGGTGCCCAGCGGGTGTGCGGGGCTACAGAGGAGGGCGTCAAGGTTTCAACCTAGTCTCCACTGACTCTCCAGAAGAATCCTCCCACAAGAGATATGGTGCCAAAAACAAAAGAGGCAAGAGGCAGCCGTCCCCAGACAGCTGTGCGGCAGGCCCCAGGCTGTACGGACACAGTGGACAGACAGGCCCAGCCATGCCCTGCAGAGCTCTTGGAGATTCCAGGGCAGGAAGCAGACTGTCAATAAACAGAGAGCAAGGCAAAGAACATGCTGGGTCCAGACCGAACCCTACAATGAAGGAGGAGGTGAAGCACACAGGCCGCCAACAGCACAGACCCTGTCTGTTCAGCCTTCACAGCCCCGAAGGGGCGGCCCTGCTGTGCCTGGCCCGAACATGCTGCCGTCACAGCCAACCGACATCTGTACGGGGCTGGAGAGCATCCCCTACGGTTCATGCCCTTCCTAGAACCTGAGAATGCCACCTTCTTTGGAAATAGGATCCCTGCGGATATAATGAGTGAAGATGGGGTCACCCTGGAGTAAGGTGGGCCCTCAATCCACTGTGACCAGGGCCCTCAAAAGAAAAGACATGGGGAGAAAAGGGAGGCCATGTGAAGTCAGATGCCGCCCCCAGGACCTCCGGAAGGAGCCTGGCCCTGCCGACAACACCTTGAGTTTGGAATTCTGGCCTCCAGGAGAGGGCAGAATAAATCCCCCTTGTTTTGCGGCACCAGGCCCGTGATACTTTGTTAGGGCAGAGTGGACGCCAGAACAAGGATAAATGTCGCAAACACAGTGCTCAGCTCTTCAGAGCAGACAGACTCAGGGATACAAATGCCATAAGGTGACTCCCGGGGCCCCTGAACCCCTGCAGCAGAGGCAGCTGGCCACTGAGACAGGACCCCCAGGGAGCAGGGGGCGACAGCTGAGAGGCCCAGGAGGACAAGAGGGACTCTGCCATGCCAAGAAGTCAGGGACGGTGTGCTGTGACTGCAGGGACAGGGGTTCCACCTTCCCCAGAGGCCCCGGGTTCGGGATGTGGGCCCCACACCCACCCCATGCCAGGCTTGGCCCCCTAATGGCCCTCTTTCCCAGGGAACAACCTCCCCAGGCTCCATCCCTGTGCCCCCACCCCCTGCTGCTCTCTCTGGATCCTTCCCTCCTAATTGGCATGGAAAGTCAAGTCCCTGAACCTGCAAAAGACTCGGATGTCCCCACACACCACTCCTGGAGCAGATGGGCCCTTCATCATTTGCTCATTTTACGTTCCCCTAATCATGCAAAGAGCCCTGGTAATTGACAACGATTCTCTGCACAAATGGCGGACCCACAGAGGAGCGAAGGCGCGGAGACCCATTTGCTGAGATAACCTCCCTGCCGGGGTGCGCCAAGTGAGTGTGGGGCTGACGGGTGTGAGCCACAGTGGGCAGTCAGGGCCGGGGACAGGAACAGAGCCGAGTCAGCTGCTGACCTGCTACAGAAGCTCAGGCACTTAAAAATTCATCGAAACATGTTGAAACAATGAGGGGATAGAACAACCACTCAACCTGCAGACTCCCAAGTCATCCGCAGCCACAGCAGGCAGGCGGCCCAGCAGAGACTCCCAAGTCATCCCCAGCCACGGCAGGCAGGCGGCCCAGCAGAGACTCCCAAGTCATCCCCAGCCACGGCAGGCAGGCGGCCCAGCAGCAGGCACGTTTCAGCTCGGCCGGAGCAGGCCCCCAGGCACTGGACCTGGGGAGGCTTCCGGTCACCTGTGCAATGCCACCAGCAGCTTCTTGCATGCCTCCCATGACAGGGAGCTCACTACCCAAGGCGGCAGACGAGAAGCCTCCCCGGGATCCAGTGCCACTGTGAGGCTCAAGTACATCCCAAAACTCACACTTGAGGTCCACAGGTGACTAGCAACTTTGCTTAAATTGATTCTAGTAGGCCGGGTGTGGTGGCTTACACCTGTAATCTCAGCACTTTGGGAGGCTGAGGCAGGCAGATCACGAGGTCAGGAGATCAAGACCATCTTGACCAATATGGTGAAACCCCGTCTCTACTAAAATACAAAAAATTAGCCTGGCATGGTGGCACACGCCTGTAGTCCCAACTACTTGGGAGGCTGAGGCAGGGGAATCGCTTGAACCCGGGAGGCAGAGGTTGCAGTGAGGCGGAGGTTGCAGTAAGCCAAGATTGCACCACCGCATTCCACCCTGGCAACAGAGCAAGACTCAGTCTCAAAAACAACAACAAAAAAATGATTCTAGCAACTCATGAGCAAAAAGAGGGAATCCAAAATAAATGGTAACCAACCCCCATGTGCACATGTGCAATGAAGCCACCTAGATAAGCAGCAGGGGAGCACACTGAATGAACATGTGATCATTAATTACCTACCACCACCACGCGCCCTGCCTCACGCTCCTACGCCAGTGCCGGCGCCATTCCCTCCACCGGGGCGTCCTTGCCCTGCCTCCCAGCTGGACCCCAGGCTCCTCCGAAGTACAACTCAAAGGACACTCATCAAAGCGGTGCTTCCTTAGGCGCTTGGGTGCTCACTGCAGTGGGCCGGCTGCCCTTCTCAACACCTGCCACACTTTGTGTCAATTGATTAGGGAGGGAGGTGCCAGCCTCGGGGGCATGGTGGGGACTCCACAAGCACTCAACAGATGCTGGCCCACCCAGGCCAGTCTCTCCACCCAGGCTGGTTCCTGGGCTGTTACTTTATGGAACATCACCAAGCTGACTGCTTGGCACAGCTGCCTTTTTCTATATGCATAAGATGCTTCAAAAAGAAGTTAGCTAAAAAGAAAAAAAAAAAAACACCTCTGGCTTTAAAAATGTTTTAACTCCAAAGATTTTTAATTAGCTTTATTCACTCAAAACACACGGATAAGCTTGATGGCTCCATGAGAATGCTGGTATG
This sequence comes from Hylobates moloch, assembly GCF_009828535.3. NCBI lineage: Eukaryota > Metazoa > Chordata > Mammalia > Primates > Hylobatidae > Hylobates > Hylobates moloch. The sequence goes on from NW_026652285.1 coordinate 106,093,267, forward strand.
GAGCAGAACCAAACACCAAACACCCAGGGAAGGAAGGACCACTGGGCAGGCAACTCTATCAGGGACTGCAGGTGCACATCAGCATCCCCCCCCACTCAGCCAGAGGGGCGCAGCGCTGTCCACAACTCACACCCTCAGCCCCACTTCCAGCCTGATGACCCCATCTGAGCCAGCCACAGTGACAGGTGGAGCCTAGATCATTCCAAAGGCTCCAAAGATAATGCCAAAGGCTCCACTTCCAGGCCGATGACCCCATCTGAGCCAGCCACAGTGACAGGCAGAGCCTAGATAAGTTGGGCCCTTCAGGAGGGTTCTCTCCAGAGAACTGGAAAGCACAGCCAATATTCATCAAAATGCATGAATCTTCTCTGAACCAGTGACTTCATTTGCTCCAGTGTCCTGCGATTGATTCTTCTGAACTGAGCCCACTCAACCAAGGGCGGCCCAGGGAGGGGCATGCATGCAGCCCCCATGGCTGTCTACTTGGTCCATGTCCAGCTGCAGTGGAAGCGCCTGCCCCGCCCAGCTGCACTGTCTGCCTCTGCTTCTTCCCCACAAGTTCAAGGTCGGTGTGCTCTGGCATCCCTGTCACATCGATGAGCAAACACGGCCCAGCGACTTGTGTTTCTCAGAGCCCTCTCATTCGAAAACAAGTCTTGATCCAAGGGCACAGCGGTGGCCGGTACTTCCTGAGGGCCTGCCGCTGTGGACTCTGCAAGTGTCGTATTTATTAATAATGGTGCACCGCCAGGAGCGTGCAATGTCATTCAGATTTTACACAAGCAAGGCGCTCAGGCTGCAGGTGAGACGTGACCCCAGGTCGGACCCCTCCCAAGCTTGGCGTGGTGTTCTGCTAGGCCCCCACCTCCAATTTCCATCTAACAGCTCTGAAATGACTGGACTCTGCATCTGGCCTCACCTGGTGATACTCAGCTGCCCCAAGGTAGAAGTGGGCACACGCTCCATGCCATCTCCCTGACCTTGCAAACCCACCACGGTGCCAGCACAAACCCTTCACAAAGCACTCACCCACTTACCCTTGGGCTGGAAGGAACCACAGGCGCCACTGGGATGGCCCACTGGTGACAACCAAACTCAGGTGCTCCTGAGTGTTCCTGATAACCGAAGTTCTCAGCTACCTACAAACCCACCATTAAGGGGACTGTGCTAGACAACCAAGTTTAAACTTGTTACAGATCCCAGGGAGAGAAGCGTGTGCAGGAGACTGATCTGGTCCCATCTCCGTACTGACAGTTGGGGGGCGGGAAGGCCCAGCCGGGCCCAGAGCCACCCTGGGAGGCTGAGATGCAGCTCAGAAACCAGGGGTGAAGGGGCTGGAGCAGGCGGGAAGGGAAAGACAGAAAGGAGCACCCATGTGGGGCCCAGGGTCCCGGGTAACCCCAAAGCTTCCCGCAGGTTGGAAGGCTCCGCCACGTGCAAGAAACTCCCCGAGAACAGCACATGAGGGACTGGGCCTCGTCTGATGCTTGCCTCGGCCCAGAGGCATCTGAGCAGTGGCCACAAAGTCTCCATCCTGGAGGAGGGGTCTCAGAGCCTACCGCGTGCCTAACCCTGCCACAGGGAGGTCCATTATAATTCAGAGAGGCTAAGTAACCTGCTGAAGGTCGCCCAGCTCGAAGGACTCAAACCCATGTCCGTCTGACGCCACAGTCTGAGCTCTGGCCAGGGTCCAGCTCTAACCTCGTCCCAGACAAGAGGAAGCCCCAGACTTGACGGCACCACACACCTGAGCCCGGGCCCCGTGTCCGAGTCAGTGAGGCCCACGTGTTTGCGCCTGTGTCTGGAGGGTGCAAATCCCCAATCTCCTACTGGAGACAAGAAAACAAGGCAGGCCCAGAGACAGCACGGAGCCCGCTCGGCCCTGCCCCGCGGGGCACCTGCACACATTATTTACCCCGCCAAGACCTTCCTCTTCTGCTGGCAACACCCACGTCCAGAACAACCCCAGTGGCTGCACACAGGGTCAGAGCTCGGTTACCAGGACAGCAGGTGAATTCTGCAAGCGCAAAAGCCTGTGTTCATAATCCATACTCCAGGGGTCTGCTGGGCTCACAGAGCACAGCGACCTGGCTTGGGGCAGATGGAGAGGAAAAGGTGGGTTCCACTCTTCCAAGATGTACAGGAGGCCCAGGGACTGAGGCTGCCCTTCACACAGGACTTTCCCAGTCCCACAGGGGAGGGAAGCCAGACAAGGCAGGTGCCAAGCCCCCGCTCCCCACCCCGGGCCCTCCTGCTCTCCCTCAGCAGTGGTGGTTCCCAGAGGGGTTCCCTGGGGCTCAGCCCAACTCAGAGGAGGGCCCAGGCAGCAGGCCCCACGCAGAAATCGCACCTCCTTTGGGGCAGGGTGGGGTAGGGGCCATCTGCCGGGCCCATTCAGCAGGAAGGGACCTCTTCACCTCCACAGCCCTAGGGGACTCGCCATGGAAACTAATTGCCTCGAAGCATAAAACCACCCCAGGACGGGGGTGGGGGAAGGGGCAGTGAGGGCCCCAGACCCCCTTGGATGGGAAACAAAGCTGAACGCAGCTGCTCCAAGCCCACCCACCTGCTACTCCAGGGACCGCACGCCCCAGCAGAAGCTAGATTTTCACAGGCATGGACACCTGGCCCCAGGGAATTCACAGGGCCTAAAATCCTGCCCTAACTCTAAAAACAGCAACGGCAGCCCCAGGGCCACGCGGATCCCACCCTACCCCACCCCACAAAATGTAACTTCTTAACCATTTTCAAATGCACAAGTCAGCAGCACTGAACGCACTCACACTGTGCAGCCATCACCACCGTCACACACACATTCCCCACGCGCCTCCCTGGGGACGCCACGGATTCCGCTTACCCCCAGCAGAGACCCTCCCCAACCCCAGCACCCCAGGGACATCAGAGGCTGAGGGATGAGATCACAGCAGCCAGGACACAGACCAGAGGGATGATGGCCGTCCTGACACCGTGATCAGTGAGGCCAGGAGCCACCCCTGCCCCTGCCTCTGCCTCCCATCCCCTGCCCCCCACCCAGGGGCTGCTTTTGCATCTTCAGGGGAGGGAAGGTAAGGCTCCTGCGTGGCCAGCCTCCTCACCACCAGCCCTGAAGGAAAGACAAGGTGCATTCACAGCGCCCCTCCTCCATGCAGAGCAACGGGGCGTCCACAGAAGGTAGCCACTCCTTGCTGCTCACCACCGGGAACCCCCAGTTCCCAAGCCCGAGCTCAGGCTGAAGGGGCAGACCCTGCCCAGGAGCACCCCTTGGATGAGCCTTGAGGGCCTTGTGCTAAGGGAAATAAGCCAGTCACAAAGGACAAATACCACGGGATTCCCTACAGGAGGTCCCCGCAGGACTCTTACGTGAGGCCCCTGGAGCCGGCAGACTCACGCAGACAGCAAGCAGAAGTGGGGAGCCAGGGGCCAGGGGAGGCTGGGGTGAGCACTGAATGGGGGCAGAGTGTCCGCCTGGGCGGATGAAGCAGTTCTGGAGACGGATGGTGGTGATGGCTGCACAGCAACGCGAGTGTGTTCAGAGCCACCAACCTGTGCCCTGGAAAATGGTTACGAAGCTAAATATTATGTTCTGTGTATTTTACCACCGTCAATAAAACAAAACAAAGCAGCAGCTGCATGTGGGGGCCACGCATACCTGGACCTTCCGGGCCGCCAGCTCTTTTGAACCCAAGGCCAAACGGGGCCAGGCGGGCCCAGACATGTCTGTCCCTACACCACCGGCCCTGGGTCATGGGGCAGTTTCCATAGAAACCGCTGTGTCCAGGAGCCAGGTCACTCTCACAGACGGACGGACAGACGGATGCAGCTCTGGGAAGGGCTTTTCCAGCCTCCACATCGCCAAGTCTCAGCCTCACCGTGGACACGGTGAGACCAACGTCCCCTAAACAGGGTCAGAGCTAGACAAACACCAGACTCCACCCCAATTAGTATCATGAGCCTGAGCCGACTGATCTGTTCCAAAGGGCGTCATCCCAACTGGCTTCAAGATACTTAACATTTAATTTCCAGATCCAGGGAGGCTGCCATTAGCAAGATTAATTGTGTGCACACACAATTTAATTTCCCCCACCTCAGAAACAAAAGTGACACTTACCCCAATTACAGGATGCCGGGCCCTGGCGGACGGCCCGTCATTCACAAGGAGACGACACGAACGGCATGGAAATGAAGCGCCCCTACCAGGGGGGCAGGGACACCGCGTCCCCGTCCCCGGGGAAGCCTCACTTCTGAGGAGCTCTTTGCTGAGATCAAGATGGCCTGAGGCAGGCCCAGCAGGGATCTGGAGCTGAGCTGAAAGGGGTCTCAGTGCCGCCTGCTCTTCCGCCCTCGGGGTGGGAAACCGTGGCCCAGAAAACCACAGGCTAGGGGTCGGATACCAGGCGACCCCGGGCAAGCTGACCCCCAGGTCTTGGCCTGGGTTCCTCGTCCAGGAAATTAGATTCATCACAGTGCTCCTCTTACGGGGGTGCTGAAGAGTGGCGGCTCACAGGCACGAGCCTAGAACATGGCTGCGCCTGTGTGGGAGACAGTATGCCCACTCTGGGTGCTAGCTGCCGGCTTTCTAGGCTAGCCTGACCCCTCCTAAGAGCCTAGGAGTCAAAGGGGTGGGGGAAGGCGGCTACTGGCACAGTGATCTGTGGTCCTCGGTTCCCTTCTCTCCCCAGGGCCACCCTGAGACCCCTGGAAAGACTGAGGGATAATTGAGAGGGAAAGGCACGGGGTCCAGGGCCTGGGGGAGCACTCAGCTTTCCTTGGGGCAGGTGCGGGCAGCCCACAGCTCCGCAGTGAGGACCACCCCAGTCCCACACTGCAACTGCACAAATACATTAAGCCAGCCGGCCCGGCGGCACCTGCTTCCTCAGCGGCCGAGTGCGTCATGAAATCCCAGGAAACACCCCAGGGCATCCAACGAGGCTCGGCTGTTTGTTCATAAGACATTTCATTTACAAAAAAAAAAAAAAATTCTTTCTTCTCTGCCCCCCATTTTGCAATGTGATGGTGTTTCATTCATGTCTCAACTGTTAATATCGATACAAGGCTGAAGACTCCACAGCTTCCACGAAGAAAGAACTCCAGGCTGGAATATTAGTGTTTCCCATGAATAATACGTGACCCCGCAGGGCCACTCCTGGGATGACCCCACGAATTACTGTCTCTGCAGTGGAAGGACCTGTCATCCTGGCTGGGAAAATTAGCCAGTAACTAACAGGATACAGGCACAATCCGGGAGGCTATGGTGCCAGGGTGTAGGAGGGTGACCCACAGGGGTTGAGGCAGGTCCCCAGGCAGGAGTGGCAGCCAGGGCATGGGCAGCATGGATCGTGCCAGCCTGGCATGTCCACAGGGCACAGAGCCCTCCACACAGCCGAGACTCCAGGGGGTGGAACCAGGGAGCCCAGGCCGGGAGTCCGGGCAGTGGTTTCTTCCGAGGAGCCAGAACTCAGCTCTACCGCAACCATACGGAGCCTTGCTGCCTGTCACAGAGGGACTGACGGCGCGCCTCACGCAGGCCGTGGGGCATCCAGGAGGAATCGTGGCCGTGAGCCCAGGAGTGAGCACGGACTGCAGCTTCCCAGCCCCGGACTACATTTCTTCCTTCCAGGAGGTTCAGGAAGAAACCACTTGGGAGGGCGGAAATGGGAAAAGTGCCGAGGCTCAAGGGCTCTCCCTGGTTGGAGCAAGGACGACCGCCCCCCCACCACCCCCTGGAGTCCTTCTCCCCTTTGTCCATGAGAAGCAGATGCTTGATGGCTCAGGGCTGCCTGCTAAAGACAGCACTCCCCACCGTCCCTTGCAGAAAGGAATCGCCCCAGAACCACGTTCTGGACACTGTGTAAGAAAGGAAGGGGAGGTGAGGAAGGGTCACGCACTTAAAAGGAAACAGCTGCCTCCCCTGCTTCTTTCCTGCTGCCTGGAACATGGACGAGATGGCAGGAGCTCGGCAGCCACCTTGAAGCACGAGGTGGAAGCCGCATGCTGGTGACAGCAGAGTGAGATATTCAGCACGCCTGAGCTGCTTGTGGGGACTATGGCACTGCCTGGGATGTGGGCACTATGGAGGAGCATCTCTCTTGCCACCTCACTGCCAGCCACCCATCCCTGCAAACTGGCAAGGACCTGCCACCTTTCACACCTGATAAACAAAAATACTTTAAGTTCTTCTAATATCTATTTGGGCATTTTCTGGTCTGAAGTGGGGAAGTTAAATGAAATAAGGTAGAGGAGTGAAAAAAGTAAAAAAGGCAAAGAGGATTTTCTCTCCGAGGCTCTTGCAAGGGAGCACCAGAGCCCTGCTCAAGGTGCTCAGCAAGCAGAGGCCTGGAGGGCAAGGGTGCAGGGGGCTGCCAGGGGTCGGCACTCGTGCCACCCTCGGGAACACAGTCTCCAGCTACAGCTTCTTCTCCCTCCCTCCCTCCCACTCTCAGCAGGAGGGATGGGGGGGAGGATGGGGGGAGGATGGTGGGGAGGATGAAGGGGGAGAGACACAGGGGAGGAACAGAAGGGAAGGGATGGAGGGGGTGGGAGGGGAGATGGAGGGGGGACGGAAGGGGAGGGATGAAGAGGAGGGATGGAGGGGGAGGGATGAAGGGGGAGGGATGGAGGGGAGGCATAGAGGGGGAAGGATGGAGAGGGACGGAAGGCGACGTATGGAGGGAAGGGATGAAGGGGAGGGAAGGAAGGGAGGGGAAGGAGGGAGAGGGATGGAGGGGAGGGAGGGGGATGGAAGGGGAGGGATGGAAGGGGATGGAGGGGAGGGATGGAGGAGGAGGGATAAAGGGGAGGGATGAACAGGGAGGGATGGAGGGGAAGGGATGAAGGGGAGGGATGGGGGGATGAAGCGGGAGGGATGAAGAGGAGGGATGGAAGGGGAGGGAAGAAGGGGGAGGGATGGAGGGGAGGGATGGAGAGGAGGCATGGAGGAGAGGCAGGGAGGGGGAGGGATGGAGAGGGATGGAAGGAGAGGTATGGAGGGGAGGGAGGGAGAGGGATGGAGGGGAGGGATGGAGGGGGATGGGGGAGAAGGATGGAAGGGGATGGAGGGGAAGGATGGGGAGGAGGGATGGAGGGGGAGGCATGGCGATGGAGTTGGGAGAGGTGGGGATAGAGGGCATAGAGTGAGAATGGAGCAGAGGGGTAAAAGAAGTGGGTGAGTGGACCAAGGCAGTCGTGGGAGAGACGGAGAGAGGGCGAGAGAGGAAAGGGGGATGGGGAGGATGAAGGACAGGGACAAAGGACGGAGTGCCAGGGGTGTGGGGAGAGGAAAGGGATGAAAGAGGTGGGGTGTGGGGAGGAGGGGGAAGGAGAGGGATGGGGGCATTGGGTAGGGGGTGGAGGGGACCCAAGGGCGGGGTGGGGGATGATGGAACAGAGGCCAGCGGTGCAGGGGAGGGGTAGAAGGGGATAAAGGGGGATAAATGCAGGGGAGGGGGTGCGGATTAGCAAGGGGCCTGCTCAAGTGCCAGTGGGAACAGGTGGCCTGGGTTGGCTCCATGGGGCCGTGCTGCTTGGAAGTGAGGCCTCCTGGTGCCTCTGCGGGGCTGCGGGGCTGCAGGGCTTTGTGAGCCAGGAGCCTCCTTTGAACACAAACAAGCCTCTGTTTATTTTGGAAATGTGGAGGCTGAGGAGGTGGGGCGTGAAAGCCGACACTCGTTAGAGCACCCTTACTGGTGCATACACCTCTGTCTATAAGCACACTGGGGAGGAGACAGAGTTAAGTCACTTGGCCAAGGTCATCCCAGGGGTCAGCAAAAATCAATCTGCATCGATCCCTGGGCCCCATGCAGGGCTCGACCAAAGGGCAGCCGAGCACCTAACCTGCCTGGCCGTCCCTCCTGGGTCTCCGTGCCTGAATTGGGCGTCAGAGTCCAGCAGAGACAACTGTCCTTCGGCTCCAACAGGGACATGGGGGCAAGAGGAGCTCGAGAGGGCAGGGCAGGCTGAGCTGCAGGGCTGGAGGCAGGAGAGGATTCACAGGCCAGAGATGCAAGAGGAGGGGCGAATCCGAGCCAGGCTTCGGCTCAGAGGCCATTGCAGACGAGAAAAGCGGACCCGGCCCAGCCTTGGCAATAAAAAGCATTCCAGGTTCTTGTAAGGGGGAGAGAGAGAGCCAAGCGGTTTCTATCCACGGGGAACTTGCCCGAGCGCACCCCGAGAATTATCATCAGGATGATGTCTCACAGGAAGACTTCAAAGCGAGCCCAGGAACACCTCCCTCCTGGTCACGAGGCGCAGGTTTTGCTGGGCGGTGAAGGGCCCTGGCCCTTAGACACACAGTAAGGCGGACTCAGCTGCCATTTCTGTCAGAGGACAGCACGGTCCAAGATCTACGGCTCTGAGTCCAGTCTGGGCACTTCCCAGACAGCCTGAGTCCCACCTCCCCCGCAGACTCCTCCCGCCACCCTCCCAAATCCACAGGCCTCTAAAGGTGGGAATCTGACAGCCAGGTGCCTTCAGGCTGTGGAGGAGTCACACAAAGGCCCCACAGCTGCAGGGTGGAGGGTGGAGAGGGCTGAAGAGGAAGGGAAGAAGGAGAAAGGGAGGGAGCAAAGAAGGAAGGAGGCTCCGGTGGTGGAGGCAGCGGCAACAGCAGCTGGGGCTCAGCTGGTCCTCGGTCCCATAGTCGGGCAGCGCCGGAGAGGGGCAGCGTGGAGGAGAAGGCCCTACTGACAACTCTGGGGTCCTCAGGTGGCAAGAGACCTGCCCCGCACGGCCGCCTACCAGGGGCAAGCCCTCCCTCCCCGGCCTTCATAAAAGTGAAATCTAGACAAAGGAGCCAAGAGGGCCGACACCCACTCCAGACAGCTCCCACGGTCACCTTCAAGAAATGGGGTTTGCAGGAAGTCAACGGTGCCTGCAGAACAGGGGCAAGCGCCCAGCCCAGCCAAGGACAGGAGGAGCCCAAGCCTTCCTCTGTCGCCACGCAGCAGCTTTCACTGCCTGATCCTTGGAGGGTGGCGGGACAGCGATTCCACCCACAGCTGCGATGACCGAGGCCCAGCATCGCAGCAAGTGGCAGAGAAGCCAGAGTCCAACCACTGCCCCTGGAACCCACCGCACCTGACCCACACGGCAGCCGCGAGAGTCGGGCACCCACATGTACCACACACACAGCTGAATGCTTTACAGGACCTCACGGACCCTCACAGACCTCTGGAAAGTTCTGTCGTAATCTCCACCTTACATCTGCAGAAACTGAGTTTCGGGGAGAAGGAAGACAGTAACGGGCCCAAGGCCAGCCTGCCAAGCAGCATGACATGCACCCCACAGCCCATGGCTGAGAATCCATCCCCCACTCCCTGCCTCCACTGCCCGTCAGAATTCGGGGAAGCTGTGCAGGTGAGACCCTAGAGGTCACCTCGCTGGATCCCCCACAGTATCCACTGCCACCACCATGTCTGCTCTAAAGTGCATTGTGAGGGCTCCAGGGACCGTGGACGCACAGGGTTCCACCCTTTCCCAAGGATGGGGGAACCAAGGCCTGGCCTGGCCAGGGACGGTGCCGGCCATCAGCACCAGCTGCAGCCAGACCCAGACCTGGTGCAACTGACCCAAGGAGGAGACCTAAGGTCCTTCAACAAAGGCCGGTGACCGGAGAGGTGGCTGGGTGCATCCATCCACAAAACCAACAGGAACACCGTGGCCACAAGGATCACAGGGCCCAGCAAAGGCGGAAACCACCTTTATGGCCTCTGAGCCCAAAGGAGAAGCCCCCCAAAACCTCCAGAACCCCCCAGGTGACCCTGTGCAAGGCGGCTATTGGGAAACTTTGCCACAGTTGCCCTCTGTCCAGGGAGGCCTGAGGGCCCAGCAGGGTTTACAGGCTCCCAGGAGGAGGAGGGGCCAGCACTTTCCCCACCATCTCAGGCAGATCCTTAACCCCAAAGGGACCACAAATCCCTCCAGGAATCTAAGGAAGACTGTGGGCCTCTCCCCAGAACACAGGGCACCCCAGGAGGCTCCAGATCCTGGCACCCACCCTGGACCCCCAGGGAAAGAAGCCCAGACCTGGGGCCCCCGAGGTGAAACAGCAGCCTGTCCACCAGCAAGGCCTGCCATGACCCCAGGCAGGGTCCAGAGCTGAGCACTCTGCTGGCCCTCACCTGCCCTAGACCCTGGGGTAAAGGACGGGAGACAGCACAGGCGGAACACAGAGCCCTGGACATTGGTGTCACCGCTGTTGACGCGGGAGGCAGGAGGAAGGGCAGGGGTTGATGTTCTGAAGATCGCGATCGCGTGGGGGGCGTCCAGAGATGGCGTCGGACACGGCGGCAAGAAAGAGGGAGTTAAGCTCCAAGCCGAAGTGCCGAGCGCCACCCGCAGGAGAATGACACCAGCATAAGGGGCAGGGGAGTGGGACAGGGGCTCATCTCCTACAGCAAAGAACCAACAGGTGCTGAAAGCAGGGAATCCAGGGCTGGGCTCTACGGAGATCTCTGAGGGCTCTTGGGACTCCTCAGGCCGGGTGCAGTGGTTCATACCTGCAACCCCAGCACTTTGGGAGGCCGAGGTGGGTGGATCACTTGAGCCCAGGAGTTTGAGACCAGTCTGGGCAACACAGTGAGACCCCATCTCTACCAAAAATTTAATATATTTTATTTATTTATTTATGAGACGGAGTCTGGCTCTGTCGCCCAGGCTGGACTGCAATAGCACGATCTCAGCTCACCGCAATCTCTGCCTCCTGGGTTCAAGCGATTCTCGTGCCTGAGCCTCCCAAGTAGCAAGTAGCTGGGATTACGGGCGCCCGCCACCACACCCAGCATGAGCCACCATGCCTGGCCTCTACCAAAAATTTAAAAATTAGCTGGGTGTGCTGGGTGTGGTGGCTCATGCCTGTAATCCCAGCACTTTGGGAGGCCGAAGCGGGTGAATCACGAGGTCAGGAGATCGAGACCATAGACCATCCTGGCTAACACGGTGAAACCCTGTCTCTACTAAAAATACAAAAAATTAGCCAGGCGTGGTGGTGGGCACCCGTAGTCCCAGCTACTCGGGAGGCTGAGGCAGGAGAATGGCGTGAACCCTGGGAGGCGGAGCTTGCAGTGAGCCGAGATTGCACCACTGCACTCCAGCCTGGGTGACAGAGCAAGACTCCAACTCAAAAAAATAACAATTAAAAAAATAAAATAATAATTAAATAAATAAATAAATAGCTGGACCACACGCCTGTGGTCCCAGCTACTCAGGAGGTGAAGGCAGGAAGGATCACTGGAACTCAGAGATCAAGGCCACAGTGAGCCACGATTACACCACTGCACTCCAGCCTGGGTGACAGAGTAAGACCCTGTGAAAGGAAGGAAGGAGGGAAGGAGGGAAGGAGGGAAGGAAGGAAGGGAGGCAGGGAGGGAGGGAGGGAGGGAGGGAAAAGAAAAGTAAAACCATGGACCCATTTTAGGAACATTTCATGAAAAAAGCCACTCCTGAGGCCCCATGGTAATACTGGGGCTCAGAAAACACTCCAACATGAAGGCCCTCCTGTCACTAGTTCCATTCTCCCCTGGAGCTGGCCATAGAAACTAGAATGCCTTTTCCCCCAAGCAGGTCTTAGAAACCAGAACCCCTTTCCCCTAAAGCCAGTCATCAAACCTAAAAATAATACTCTAACTGTCCCTCCACCCTATCTGTGTAAAAACTGGCCATAAAGAAATTCCCTGACCTACCTTGTTTGACTGTAGGTCATAAGACCCACCATTCCTAGGCCGGGCGCGGTGGCTCAAGCTTGTAATCCCAGCACTACCTTGTTTGACTGTAGGTCATAAGACCCACCATTCCTAGGCCGGGCGCGGTGGCTCACGCTTGTAATCCCAGCACTTTGGGAGGCCGAGGCGGGCGGATCACGAGGTCAGGAGATCAAGACCACGGTGAAACCCCGTCTCTACTAAAAATACAAAAAAATTAGCCGGGCGTGGTGGCGGGCGCCTGTAGTCCCAGCTACTCGGAGAGGCTGAGGCAGGAGAATGGCGTGAAGTGAGCCGAGATTGCGCTACTGCACTCCAGCCTGGGCGACAGAGCGAGACTCCGTCTCAAAAAAAAGACCCACCATTCCAGAGAGGGTCCTGCCCCACACCCAGAAGGAAAGGGGGCGGCTCAGAGAGGCCAGGAAGAATCCAGGCTCATCTGCATGCTCATGCTTTGTGGAACCTATGCATTAAAATGAGCAATGTCCCCTATCTTTGGGACTTTATTTAGAAGGTTCCCCTGTATAAATGTTCAGTCTTCTTGCCTTTTCTCCAATTAGTCTATCTACCTCCTGATTATTTATTTATTTATTTATTTTTGAGACAGGTCTTGCTCTGTTGCCCAGGCTGGAGTGCAGTGGCAGGATCTCAACTCACTGCAACCTCCACCTCTCAGGTTCATGCAATTCTCCTGTCTCAGCTCCCCCGAGAAGCTGGGATTACAGGTGCGTGTCATCACGCCCGGCTAATTTTTGTATTTTTAGTAGAGACGAGGTTTCACCGTTTTGGCCAGGCTGGTCTCCAACTCCTGACCTCAGGTGATCTGCCCGCCTCGGCCTCCCAAAGTGCTGATATTATAGGCATGAGCCACCGTGCCCGGCCTCTCCTGTCTGATTTTCCAGTGAACCTTAAGAGGGCCAAGAGCCTTAGCCCCAACATTCTCAACCGATGTTGAAAACCGTGGCCCAGTTTTAGGAACATTTCATGTAAAAGTACCACTCCGGGGGCCCAGTGGTCACAGTGGCGAACATTTATTGGGCACTTGCCATTCGACAGGCCGGCTACCCACTCCCCAAGGTTCTCCTCAGATCGTCTCCTTCCGAGCCTCAGAGGAGGCATGGTTATTCCCCGTTTGTGACAGGGACCCTGAGACTGAGTAAAGATGGCTGCACACTCTCTGAGACTCCTCCCATCAAGAGACAGGGTCTGTGTCCTCCCCAGATCCAGGATGGCCTGTGATGGCTCTGACCAGGGGAGCCTGTTGGGAGAGCCATGGCACCAGCTCGAGCCTGGCCTCATGAGGCCTAGAAGCTTCCGTGGGTGCCACATAAAAAAGTCCAACTACCTTGCCAGACAGCCCACACGGGGAGGCTGGCCCTGGGCCGCAGGGGCCTCTCCTGCCCTCCAGCAAGGGCCCGGAGCTGCCCTGAGGGGCTCCTGCCGGCCCAGCCTGGTGACTCTGCCTAGGTCTGTAGGCACTGGGCTGGGCCCAGCCCTCCTCGGGTATTTATTTCCCCACTGTTCTGACACCAGGCCCTCCTGTGAGCACAGAGAGTCCCGCTGTCCCTGACTCTGGAACCCCAGCGCCCACTGCCAGATTCTACCCTTTCCCAAGAGACGGGCCGATGGGGTCAGTGGCAATGTGCCGCTGCCATCGGAGGGGGCTTGGGGTGGGGAGGACAGCTGCGCGCCAGAGGCCAAAGGAGATGGGCCGACGTCCCTACCATGCACCCGCTCCTACCACACATCTCTGCCCACCTTAGCGGACTGCACGTCAGGAGACTCTGTGGATGCTCCGAGCCTCCGTGTCCTGCAGGTCAGAGCAGAACCTCCCACCCCCACCTCTCTGAGCCAAAAGTGACACAATTTCATCAGGACCACGGAGATCACAGACTTGCACCCAGGGAGACCCAATTTAAGGCCAGGCCTATCAGCTCTCCCTGCAGTTGGCCTCCCTGAGCCCCAACTTCATCGTCTATACACTAGGATAGGAATGGGCATCTGCTTCTGACGTGTGAGGACCACGCAGGACAATCCACACAATATGCACGGGGCCTGGGACATGTCAGGAGCCTCTGCTGCACGATACAGGACACCCGGCCCCGCGAAGGCAAACCTCCTCCATGCAGACACAGCTGCGGCCTTGGGGCTACCATATCCCCAGATTCAAGAAGCCTGAAATATGCCCTCACTGGAAGCGGGGAGACTTCCCACATTGAGATGTTTCTGTTTTCCCGGAGCTCCAGTAGAGAAACTGTTCACCTACAAGCCCCCCAGGGTATCCACAGGCCAGGGGTACTGGGGTGCAGGCTGCAGACAGGTTCCCACATTTGGTGCAGGGGAAGATACACATCTGCTCGAAAGAAAAATGAGGCAGTGTTTCGGGTTGAACTGTGTCCCCTCAAAAAAGATACATAGGGGTGCTAACCCCCAGGACCTCAGAATTTAACCTTACTTGTACAGAGACTTCAAAGAGAAATCAGGTTAAAAGGTTGTCACTGGGATGGGCCCTAATCGAATATGACCCCGTCCTTATAAAAAGAGGGAGTTTGCCAGGCACGGTGGCTCACGCCTGTAATCCCAGCACTTTGGGAGGCCGAGACAGGTGGATCACTTGAGGTCAGGAGTTCAAGACCAGCCTGGCCAACATGGTGAAACCCCATCTCTACTAAAAATACAAAATTAGCCAGGCATTGTGATGCACACCTGTAATCCCAGCTCCCTAGTAGCTACTAGGGAGACTAAGGCAAAAGAATTGCTTGAACCCGGGAGGTGGAGGTTGCGATGAGCCGAGATCACGCCATTGCACTCCGGCCTGGGCAACAAGAGCGAAACCCTGCCTCAAAAAAAAAAAAAGTAGTTTGGATATAGAGGTAGGCACAGAGGAAAGATGACGAGAATACAAAAAGAAAAGACGTCATCTGCAAGCCAAGGAGAGTGCCCCGGGACACAGTCTCCCTGTGCCCCAGAAGGCACCAGCCCCGCCGCCACCCTGATCTCAGACTTCCAGCCTCATTGCGGTTCCAGTACATTTCGATTGTTTCACTGGGCTCCCTCCCTCCCCGCCGCACCGTCCCTCAGGCCCTTCCTCTACCCCACGCTGGGTGGTGCTCCCAGCTCAGGGTCCCATGCCCACCCTGCACCGGGATTCCCTCTATGAGGGCGTGCCAGGTCCGCTCCGTCCCCTGGAGCCCCACATCGGGCTCAAAAGACGGGCTGAAATGACAATCCTGGGAGATGTGACGGCCACATCACCTGCCAGTCAGGAGAGGTTTTGTATCACTTAGAAAATATGGGGGTGGGGGTTGCATACAAGTCTTTTCTGGGGTTCTCGGGACACAAAGTCGGACACGGCTCAGGCAGCTCGGGTCTGGTGGCTTACAGAGGCTCACAGAGGCTGACTTGGTTTTGAACCATAAAGAAATTTAGCAAAGGTCTACTCCCGCTTCTAGGGCTCTGATCTCACAAGCGTGGGTGTCACTGAAAAACAGCGTCAGAAAAAAACTCTCAACAGGGGGATGCTGGCGAGGGAAAAGGGGTCCCTTGAGGGCGCGCAAATCCACTTTGTCAGGTCCACACCGAGACCCGGAGAGCGGCTCGGGGAGGGAGAGACCCCAGGGGAAGAGTCTGGAGAAACGCATTTCACACACTGAGTAAACAAGGGCAACTCTACAAGAACACGTTATTTTTGTGTTTTTAAAGAAGTAAACAATTGAGCAAATTAAATATTTAAGTAAATGTTGAACTACTTCATCTATCCCTAAAAGCTTATAAAATCATGTTGACCAAGAAACTTAAAATCCTCTTACTGGGAAAGGGGTGGAATCAGCTGGTATTTTGAGCTGCTTCCTATCTGGGCATATTCTGTGCCCCAAATCACAGATGAGCGAATGGGGCTCCAGCCCGTGCCCTGGCGGGCCGGCTCCAGCCCAAGCGCCAGGCTCTCCCCCGGAGCTCCACATTCTAAAGGGAACGTCTCTGCCACACACAGCTTTGTTCTTCTGGAGACCCCTCTAGAGAACTGAAGAGCAAATGCTATTTCTAGACGCTCTAAGACATTAAAAAGGCAGAGACGAATCCCAAGTCCTTCCTTTCAAAACCTCAATGAATCTAATATACCAATAAAAGCGACCATCAATGCCTCATTTTCTGAGTTCATGTCCTCGAGGGTCCTGTGAAATTCAAACCAGGAAGCACCTGGAATCGCTCCCAGACGACCACGTGAATTCGATGAGTGCCCAGGCTCAGGACGGCAAATGCGCTTGCAGGAAAGCAGCCCCTGCAACAAAGCACGTGCCGTGCCCAGCCCAGCCCGAATGTGGGTACCAGGCACATGGGCACAGGCATGCAGGCGTGCAGGCATGCAGCACACGCTCTCACGGTGGAGTCCGACAACACACCCGCTGCTCCCAGGCCACAGCAACCAGCCACGGGGCCGTCGGGTGCCAGGTCTGCAGACAGGGCTCCGTCCTCCCCGCAAGCTTCTCAACGCACCCCTTACTATCCAAGCTGCTGAGTCAGTGCTGAGGACCCCATGAAACTCACCTCCCCAAGAAGGCCCCGGAGTACCAGGGTATGAACAGAAGCCCTCTCTGGGCCTCTGAGCACAAAATACTCTTTCGCCTGAGTAATGATGGTGTTTTTGGCCCTCGACCAGCGTCCAGGGCCACAGCACCAGCACTGCTGCACTGGGCAGTCAGACTCACGGCCCTGGCAGGGAGGGGATGTAGGGAGCGCTTGGGACACTGGTGAAGGGAGAGGGTGCATCTTGTGGCTTGGGCAGTGCCATGGGCAGCACCACACATGGAGGCTTCTCCCAGGGCGGCAGCTCTGAGCAGCTGCGCTGTGCAAAGTCACTCACCAAACCCTGGCCCACACTTCACAGCACCACAGAAAGAACAGTGGCTCGGCCAGGCGCCATGGCTCACGCCTGTAATCCCAGCACTTCAGAGGGCCAAGGCGGGTGGATCACCTGAGGTCAGGAGTTCAAGACCAGCTTGGCCAACACGGTGAAACCCCGTCTCGGCTAAAATAAAAAATACAAAAAATTAGCCAGGTGTGGTGGCGGGCGCCTGTAGTCCCAGCTACTCGGGAGGCTGAGGCAGGAGAATGGTGTGAACCTGGGAGGCGGAGCTTGCAATGAGCCGAGATCACGCCACTGCACTCCAGCCTAGGCGACAGAGCAAGACTCTGTCTCAAAAAAAAAAAAAAAAAAGAACAGCAGCTCTGGGTCAGGGATTCGCCTACCAAGGACACAATGCCATCCTGAGCCCAACATGCCCATCCCTTCTCCCCAGCTCCAGCTACCTGGGCCCTGCTGACTGCCATTGCCCTTCCTGCCAGCCTGGAGACTGAAGCAGCACAGAAATGACCTGGAAGACCCTCGGGGCCCCGTGACGTCAGGGGAGCTGATGGACAATGGGGCCTGAAAGCCAGCCCGGGGGAGTAGCCACCTCTGTAGTGGGTCACTGCAGCTGCAGCACAGATGAGGCTCCTGTAGCTGGGTGAGGTGACTCACACACCTGTAATCCCAGCACTTTGGGAGGCCGAGACAGGAGGATCACTTGAGCCCAGGAGTTCAAGACCAGCCTGGGTAACATGGCGAAACCCCATCTCTACAAAAAAATACAAAAATTAGCTGGGCTTGGTGGTGCACAACTGTAGTCCCAGCTACTTGGGAGGCTGAGGTAGGAGGATCGCCTGAGCCTGGGAGGTAGAGGCTGTAGTAAGCCATGATCGCGCCACTGAATCCAGCCTGGGCAACAGAGTGAGACCTTGTCTCAAAATATATAAAAAAAGAACGAGGTTCCTACAAGGAAACTGCCTGGCCCCCAGACCTTCCAGACACTAAGTCTGGAGGTACTGGCAGTCCCCAGTGTGGCGCGGATCCCAAAAGCTACAGGTGCTGGCCCCTCCATGGCCTGGGGCTCTGTGGGGACCTTCAAACATCCCTGCACACGTCACCGTGAGCCTGCACTATCCGCCAGGGTCAAAACGCCCACGACAGTGACAGAAATGCAGGGCTGTTTTCCACGAGGGGACCTCTATTAAACGCAGCCACATCTCTCTGTGTGGGAGGAATCATGGTGTGTGACAATGTCCTGCTCCAAATGCAAGTTCTAGGCCCATCACAGTACTCCGGGGAGCCGCCCCCGCCCTGCCCACCTGCCCCACTCATAGCTCAGACTGCACCAAGCAGGAAGGCTGCAGAGAGCCAGCCAGGACCCCCAGCTTCAATCCTGCCAGGATGTGGGAGCCACTAGGCCCGATCAGCCGGCAATGAAACCAGGTCCATGAAAACACTGATGAGACCATGGCTGGGCGGAGCCTCAAGGCACCCCCAAGGCCAAGAGACTAACCCCACACCCTAGACCTCTGCACACAGAACTGGAATCCACATCTCCCCAAGTAACCTATGACCTCACACCACAGAACCTGGCACAGCTCACAAGTCAGAACCACAGACACAAAACCCAGTGGCGCCTGGAGAGCTGGGGACAGCGGGGTCCCCGCAGAGCCAGGCTCTGGGTCCTCAGCCCTCCCTTCTGACATGCGGAGCCCCATGGCTCTACACCGGGGGCCCACTCAAGTCACTCTTTGGGGACCCTCGCCCTGTCCCACCCCTTCAAAACAGACAGACATAGAGACCTGCAGGAGCAGGGACCCCTGGCCTGCCACTGGGCCCAGCGAGCCCCTCCATGAGTGACGGCTGCTGTGCTGCTCGGCCCCCTCAGGCCTGCCTCAGCCTGGCTGGCCGGCGGCGAGGGAAGGGGCAAGGACCTGGTGTGGCTCTCCGGTGTCCACACTCTCTTGTCCATACCTCCTTCAGCCAAGGCCCCAAACATGTTGCCAAGAGCAGTGATACAGGGAGATGGCCACCGCTCCCCAAGGCAGCTCCCGGATGCCGGTCACTCCATCCCATCATCGTTTGAGCCCAGGCTGATCCTGGCTAGGCACTTGTCCCTCAAACAAAAGACAGAAGGAACCTCACAGCCACGCCCCAGCTGACCTTGGTGGCCTGGAGACAGAATGGGGAGAAAGCTCTTTAATCCAGCTGGTTCAGCAAACCCAGGAGACTAGCTCCTCGGCTGACTAAGCTCCACCAAGTTGGGGAGCCCCCTGGGAGCTGCTTTAGGGGATGGGAGAAGGCCTCGCCGGAATCACAACTGATTTATAGACTCTGGAAGGGACGCTGACATTTCCTAGATCCACCGCCATCCTCGTAAATCAATTCCCGCTCTCCGCTCGGCTTGGGCCGTGCCAGCCTTTGTAAATAAGTGCCAAGCCTAATGAGTTTTGAAACAACCAGGCTGAAAGTAACAAAGAGAATGCCAGTCATTGGCACTCCCAACTGCAGTGGCACAGACGGCACAGTGGGGAGAGCCGGGGGCGCCCCTTCCATCACGTCTCCCTTCCTTCACTGCCCTCCCCCAGAGAGTGGAAGGAGGGTCTGAAGGCGCCCCTCCCACCCCCTTCCTTCACTGCCCTCCCCCAGAGAGTAGAGGGAAGGTCTGGGGGCACCCCTCCCACCATGCCCCCCTTCCTTCACTGGCCCCCCAAAGAGTGGAAGTAGGTGGAGGCTAAAGTGAGGGGCAGCCCTCCCCTTTGAACTGGCACCACAGTCCTTGCAGCCACTTAAAGCATGAGCTCCAAGGGGCCAGGAGATGGGCAGAGAGGGGGTAAGCCTGGACCCACCGCAGGAAAAGACAGAGGGAAAATGCCACCCTAAAAACCGAGACTTCGTCCCCCAGCATCACCACACCCAAAGCTGTACCCCCCCCATGCAAGGCCGGTGGGTACCTCGTCCTTCCCCAGTGGGGGCCCTCGGTCACTTGACCTCACACCCTTTTCCCTGGAAATCTCCCCTCACCTCTCAGACCCTTCCCTGATGCCCCCAAGCCAGACAAGGACCCGCCCCGCAAATGCAGTGACCACCCCAACCTGGTGTCCACCCCCAGCCCATCCTAGGCCTCCACAGCACCACCTGGTACACAATGGCAGCCTGCACCAAGCCCAGAGCTTCCTTGGAAGTCTGGAATCTTTGAACCTAACGGCCCAGGAAGACTCGGGGCAGGGAAGGCAGCAGGCTGTGGTGGATCTGCGCCTCCACCATGGGAACTGCTGGGAGGGTGTCCCCACGCCCTTGTCAGCGCTGCACCCCTCTGAGGCAGACGCAGCTACAAACCAGGCACCAGGAGCAGGCCCCCTCAGGAGCAGACTTCCAACCGCTTGCCTGGTTTGGTTTTGCAGCCCCTGCAGTTCTGAAAACAGAGTGCGGGCACCCAGGCACCCACAATCTGGTGAGGGCAAGGCCATCGAGGGCCCAGTGGGCATGCAGGCAGCTGCGCTCCCAGAATCTCCACACAGAACTCACACCTTCCACTAAAAGGGGCAGGGACCCACGAGGAATGATTGGGAATGAACCCGATCCCGTAAGAACGTCGAATTCAAAAGGAAATTAACTTTGAGTTACAAAACTGCAAAGTAGGGACCCAACTCCAGGCACCCCCAGCAATTGCGAGGAAGGATGGATTTGGCCGGCCCAGACTCGCAGAGGAAGCATTTGATGAAGATGGTTATTGACCGTTCCGAGAAACTGTCTCCCGGTGGAGACAAATCGGGACACGGGGAGGTTGGGTTGGGTGTTTTGGTCTCATTGCCTCCTCAGAAGGGGGGTGAAGATGTGAGCTGCCTCCCCCAAGTCCCTGGCCTGGAAGCCACTCACAGAGCTGAGTCTGAGTCCTGGAGCGCAGCAGCAGGCTCAAAACTCAGTTCTCGCACTGCTAACTGTGGGAGCAACTAACCATCTCTCTCTGCCTCTGTTTCTCCATCTGCAAAATGGGTCAGGGTAGGTCAACTACTGCAGCAAACAAGGCCTGGATCTAAATACCATCCAGCTATGGCGCCCACCTCGATGAGCCACATAGAGTGCTCAGAACAGTGCCTAGCACAAATCCGTGCTCACTGCAGGTTTGCGAGGATGGAGGGCTGTGCCATCCACAAGCCCAGCCAGCAGCTATCTCTTCCTCCTTGTCACTTACAACCTGAAGCCAGAGCTTGCAGACTAGATGGTCCCACTGGGCAAAGAGGGGGAGACAGCCTTACAGAGGATGACAGACACACGGTGTGTGAGGCCGGAAGAAACACTCTGCCCTGAGACTGCTCTCCTTGATTGGAAACTGCACCTGAGGATTGTATTAATATTTCCATTGATTAACATGCCCTCTTACATCCCAAAACACATGTATTAGCTTCAGATTCTTTATGCGTGCCAAGAGGGATGAGCCTGCCACTCACTCTCCCTCCTTCACTTGGCTGCTCACAGGGCAAGGACAGGGCTGGTGGCCTCCCATCCTCCATCCTCCCCTGCATCCTTACCAGCTATGCTAGCACTCCATCAGACAGCCCCGCCACGAGCCACAGGAGCTATGTGAGGCCATGTGACTAGAATCTGGCCAATAAAGAGGAATTAACACAATGACTGGAGCTTCTGAAAAGTCGACTTCAATGAATCAGCTTCCCCCACCCCAGCCCTCTCTATTGCCTAGAATGAAGAAGTGATGGCTGGAGCTCTTGCAGCCATTGTGAACCATGACCATGAGGATGGAAGAGGTAGAACAAGAAGCTGGGTGCACCTGGGTCCCTGAGACTATGACACCGTCACCCCTATCCTAGACTGCCTACCTGCAACCCTCCAAGACGAACAAACCCTTGTGAGTTTCAGCTCCTGATGTACTGGGGTTTTTGTTAGAAGCAGTCAAGCCTATTCTAACTGGCGCAGGCTGTGAGTTCAGATCTTCCAGATGGAGACACCGGACTCAAGGGGGCACCATGTGGTGGGCTCTCTCATGTAACCAGCACCAAGCCCATTTGACAGATGAAGTGCCAAGGTTCAATGAGTCACTTCCCCAGAGTCACACAGCTAGAAAATCAGGGACAGAAGGCTGGGCGCAGTAGCTCACACCTTTAATCCCAGCACTTTGGGAGGATGAGGCGGGCAGATCACGAGGTCAGGAGATCAAGACCATCCTGGCTAACACGAAAAAAAAAAAAATACAAATTTGCCGGGTGGGACATGTAGTCCAGTATGGGAGGTGAGGCAGAGAATGGATGAACCAGAAGAATAAGAAAAAAAAGAAAACTGGGGACCAGAAATGCAGCCAGAGCTGTCTGCACCAGTACAGAGGCGGGCATGGGAGTCTAACATAGTCCTACAGAGGGCAAGCCCATCCCAGCACGCTGTGTTTGTCTATGGGTCACGGCAGTGATGGGACAGAGCCAGAGATGAAGCTACAACTGGGAGCGGCGTGGTCTCCTGAGCACCCCAGCTCCTGGCCAGGTTACATGGGCTGCAGGAAGCAGGGCCGGGCACACCCCTTCTCGGGAGCACAAGTCTGATCTCTACCGTTTCATATTTACCGAAAGGAATGTATTCACGCATGCACTGGGGGCCGGAAGCACATTTTTAATAAAAACTAAAAAGGAAAGAGCCTGCTCACTCACTAAGCAAGTCCCACCAGGAACATCCGTTCCCCAGCCCTTCGCCCTGGAGCGTGCCGCCCAGGAGAACTTTCTGTGAAGAGAGAAACGCCGTGTCTGTGCTGCGGATGCCTGGGCCGCCAGCCACATGCAGCCTGCACATGTGAAATGTGGCTGGCGAGACTAAGACCTTGACGTTCAACTGTATTGAAGTTACCAGCTCTATGGAGGTATGATCCACAGACGATAAGCTGCACACGCTCCAGAACGTGTCAGGTCCTTATTTTTACATATGTGCGCACCCGTGACACGTCAATACAGTCAAGACGGTGAACATATTCACCGGCCCCAAAATGTTTTCTAGTACCCACTGGTGACCACCCACTGTACGGCCAGCATCTCTCCTGAGGCCTAAGCCAGGGTGGCAGGCACTTTAGCTGAGCATCGGGTAACTCGTCTTTCCTGCTCCCCCATCAACCTCCTGACCTCTGCATCACACACACACTCAAGACACCACGTCCAAAAGTAAGCGCGTTGAACAAGGTCCGCCTGGGCGGGGAGGACTGCTCGTCAGCACAGGCCTTCGGCAAGAGCCTCAGGGGTGCCAGTTACCAACCACACACCGAACGTCCTCCAAACCCACTCTCACGTGGCCCAGAGCCCCACAGGTCAGGACTGCCAGGCCAAGAAAGCCAGTCGGATTTTCTTTTTTTTTATTTCCAACTTTTAACTTTAGGGGTACACGTGCAGGATGTGCAGGTCTGTTCCATAGGTAAACGTGTGCCATGCTGGTTTGCTGCACAGAGCATCCCATCACCTAGGTATTAGGCCTGGCATCCATTAGCTATCTTTCCTGATCCCCTCCCTGCCCTCCAAAGATGCCTGATTTTCAAAGATGGGGCGTCGGCCCAGCTCAGGACAGGCACCAGCTCCCGCTGGTGAACTTGGATAAGCTGCAGCTACGGTCCCGGCCTCCAGCACATGTGGGAGAAGGGCTGACTACCAGGAGTGTTTTAGTACAAAACAGACAAACCAGAAACCTACGGCATCAGGACACCGTCACCAGAGGACCGTCCGAGAAGGAGGGAAGGCCTTCCAGGCCTGGGAACACGAGACGCAGGCTGAACACGAGGCTATGTCCAAATCCCCATAGTCCTGCCACACAAACGAGCCAGAGGCTTCCGGAGGACGGTGTGCCTAGATGACGGAACCAGGACAGGAGTGGCGCTTTTCCGTCTGTACCCCAACACGTCAGGATATATCAACACCCATATGTCACTGGTGCTGGGTCCGAGGATGGGAGCTGCAGCCAAATTCCGGGGGTGGGGGCACACGGGGAGAGGCTCCTGCACCCTAATGTGTTGCTTCTCTGCCCACTTCAATCGCGGAACACAAATTACACGTGTGATGCTGTTCTCCATGCGTGTACAGCACTCCTGAGGCGCTCCCAAGCTGCCAGGCAGCCGTCCTCAGGGGCTGCAGTCACCAGTGGTTGACTATTAGGGGGGATAGTTGTGTTCCTTTATTTCTGCACTAAGCTAATAAGTACTTGTTCAGCCCCTCTAAAATCACAATCGTCCTGTACTCGTTCCGTCCCTCTAAAATCAGAGTCGTCCTGTGAGCCAGTGACCACTCATCCCAGACATGGCTTCCATCCATCAGAATCAGGGCTCCTGATCCCGGTAACTTTAAGGAGGAAAATCCAACTTCAGCCAGCACAGTCCACGGGCGGTGGGGTGCCATTTGGAACCGGGTTTGGGAGGCAGGCACTATTCTCTGAAGGCCCAGCCTGACCCCGCACACCCAGGGCTGTTCGCAGACCATGCAAACCTCACCTCACTTCCAAGACAAACGCCACCTCTGGGTGGAGGCCTTTGTCCCCTCTTCCTCTCCAGGGAGCTGGCACTCTGAGAGGGGTGCCCCCAACACCCACCTCTGGTGAGACAATGTCCCGGGGCCCAGTGTTTTGGTGACTCTGGGCTGGAATGCCCCCTGTGCTCCCAAACAACAGCTCGTAGCTGGCGCCACGGCCCCCATGAGAAGGACAATAAAAACACACATCGCCACCACACAGAGCGGGAGACGCGAAAGGTAGGACAGGAAGGTGGGAACGATCACAGGCACCAGCCACCTGGCAGTCAGCACAGAAGGGACCTCACTTCACCAGCGAGAAGAAGAAACCAAAGCCCTTATCAGGGGTGGTGCACTCTTTGCTGGTGCCCCACTCCGGATGCTTCTATGCCAGGGATGCCAATCAGAATCTTCAAGGGCGGTTTCTCCAAAAAAGTGCAGAAATGACCGATCCTTTGCCCCATCTGCCCTTGGTAAAAAACCAAAGGCAGAGCCTGCGCACATGGTCCCAGGAGGCGGGGGACCAGACACCCACACAGTAGGTGCACAATCAACACTCATCACGGAATCTGCCAGTTTTCTGAAGACCTGCAAGGAGGGGCCAAAGTCAGGGCAAACAGCAGGGCCACGGCTGAGAACACCCAACCCCACGGAGATGCTCAGATGCCAGGCCTGGGGCACCGCGCCCGGGTCAGTGAGCCTCGGGGCCGGCTGTATGCTCGTGGAAGCTGACACTGCCATTGGGGGCAGCCATGGTGGGATCTCCGGGGAGCCGGTGAGCAAAGGAGGTGCAGGAGGTGGAGCCCGCAGCAGACAGAGGTCCAGCAATGCCAGCCTGGCTCTCCTCAGCCACTCCCCCAGACTCTGCCTCCCACTTCCCTGGAGCTCTTTGAAGGGGTTTCTGTTCGGTCCCCACTCCAAGGGCCACTGGCTATGACTTAATATTATTCTGAAACATAAACCAACAAGCAACCAAAGACGACACTCAGCGCAAACCCCTGAGACCCTAAGCCCCAGGAGGTGCCCTGGATGGTCCAACTCAGTCAGGAAGGCCGGCCCCCAAACCCAGCATGGGCTGCCTGGGGCTTCCGGCTTCGAGACAGACGTGTCTCACAGTGGGCCACGTACACATCAGAAAAGGCAGTGCTCACTGGGCCAAAGAATTATCGTGGAGCCCAGCAATCCCGCTCCTGGGTATGTACCCAACAGGACGGAAGACAGGTGTTCAAAAACGCACTGGGACACGAATGTCCCCAGCAGCGATCTTCACCGTGGCCAAGAGATGTAGACACCCCAAATGTTCATCAGCAGATGGATGGATAAACAAAACGTGGTCTACCTGGACCGTGGAATATTCTTCAGCCAGAAAAAGAAAACGAAGCGCTGACTTAGTGAGCCTGGAGGACACCACACTCAGGGGAAGACGCAGACTCGAAGGACGCACAGCATGTGACTCTGTTTACGTGCAGGGCCCAGGAGAGGAAACCCACGGGGTCAGAGAACAGATCTGTGGTGACCGAAGGCAGTGGGGGCAGGGGGAATGGCTGCTGAGGGATGGGATTTCTGCTGTGTGTATTCCTACCACCAGAGAGAGAGACAGAGAGAGGAGGGGGATAGAGGGAGAGAGATGGAGGGAGGCAGGAGGAGAGAGAGGGTAGGGGGAGGGAAGGGGAGAAGGAGGGGAGGGGAGAGGTTGACATTCATTTCTCTATCTCTGGTGCTGTCCTTCAGCTCCACAAAGTGGAGAAGGAGGTTTGGGACTGTGGAACAGATGAATGTGACCAAGGTCACTGGTCCACCCAGTGCCACACCAGCGCTGGGCCAAGGGGCATCAAGCCCAGGGCAGCTCGTGCGTGGGCAGGAGCTGAGAGGGAGGAGGAAAGCACGGGTGCTGTGTGTGGGAATCTTGAAAACAGCAAAGAGTGCTTTGAAATGGGCCGCTTGGCAGGAAGAGCCCCGGCCTGTTCTCCGTTAGTGTCCCCTTTTCCTGGCTCAGGGAGTTCACACCACTCTCTGAGGCCTTGGCTCTAGTCCTCATCGGCTCTGGGGACATCGGGGAATTCTCCATGGTGGGGCGGGGCGGGGACATCCACAGATGGAAGCCACAGTCAGCCCCACACCACCGTCCCGCCCTCCCTGTGATCACATGGTTTCATGACTACACTTTTTGAATTCCCGGCAGCCACCATCCACACCCCTCAATCTGATATTTTCAAGGGGATTCGGCACAATCTGGCGTTCCAGACTCCACCTGCCAACGGCCAGCTGACTTTCTCCCAAGGAGCAGAGTTGGTGCAATGAGGAAGTCTCTACTGAAAAAAATGCCGGACAAGGGGCTCTGCCCACTTTACAAAGCACCCTGAAAACAGGAGCCCTCGCTGGGCCCCTTGTCTCCATGGAGAAGCCCCCTAGAAAAACTGGTGCCAATCTCACAGACAAGGCACACACACGCACACTCCCACACAATGCACACATAATGCACATGTGCACATACACACGATGTACATGTACACACGACGCACACATGCACACACACGATGCACACGTACACAACGCACACAGGCACACGATGTACATGTACACACGATGCACACATGCACTTACACACGATGCACAAGTGCACACACAATGCACACACACACGATGTACATGTACACACGACCCACACATGCACACTCACACACGATGCACACGTGCACACACAATGCACACACGTGCACACACAATGCACACACACGCACACGATGTACATGTACACACGATGCACACACGTACACGTACACAATGCACACATGATATACATGTGCACACATGCACGGAATGCACACGAGGCACCCATGCACACTCACACACAATGCACATGCACACAAGATACACACAGGCACACAAGATACACACGTGCACACACGCGCCTTCCCTTCTGAAGGAAGCCTGGCAGGAAACGGGCACAGGCCACGGCTGCTCCCCCAGGGAGAATGGAGGGAAGGAGGGGCTTTGCTCAAACACACCTCTCTGCTCCCAGCTAGTGGGGTTATTCAAGGCTCCATGGAGGACGCGGACAGGCAACACCGAGCTGGGCTTGGTCCCGCTCGATAAGAAGGAAGAAAGGCGCAAGATGAATTGCCGGCCGAGCCTGTGACTTGCGCTGAATGCTAACTGACAGTGATTCATGTGGAAAGTTTCTCTCCACGGGATAAAGCCCTCTTTGTAGAAAGGGAAGGTGGCGGGCGCTAACGAGGGCCCGGGCGCACAGGCCCAGGACTAACAAAAGCGTCGGCGTCACCATCCCAGAGCCTGGCTCTCTGCCACCCTAGGAAGTGCTGGGACTCTTGCTGGGGAGCTGGGCACTTTGAGGATGTGGGGCTGGGTGAGTGGGGGTCTCACTGGTGATAAGGATGGAGAAGGGGAAAGGAGGGGGTGAACAGAGAAAGGGAGAGAGAGGAGCCGGGAGTGCCTGTGTGTTGATTCCAGAAGCTGAGCTGGAAGAAATTGTTGGCTAGAGGCTCATGGCTGGGCCTCCAGGACCAGCACAACTTTGTCGGTTCCCCTGCAAAGGACGCCCCGGATGCCTCCAGCCATGCCAAAAGCATTAATTAAGTACCTTCTGAATGCAGATGTTGGGACCGCTCAGGTCAAGGGGTGGGAAGGAAGATGCTGGCATGGCAGAGTTGAAGAGAATGTCCTGGCTTTGCCGTTGTCTGTGTGACCCACAGCCACTCACCCAACCCCCTCTAAGCCTCAGCGCCCCCCGCCGTCCATCAAATGTGAGGATTAAATGAGACACACATACAAAGAAACCTAGAGCTTTTCGAACACTCAGCAAGGACTAACAAGGACGAGGTTGCCACTCTCACAGGGTCCTGTCCCCTGTACATCCCACCCCGGGCTTTCCTCTTTGTCTACTGCAAATCTCTTTGCACAAAAGCCCACCCAGCAGGCCCCAGACCTGCTCCCCACCCAGGGGCCTATGACGGCCTAGCCCTAGAGCTCACTAAATCATCTCCCTTCCCTGAGGGGCCCTATCCCCATCCTCCTCTTCCAGAGGCCAAGTTCTTTACCTGTTCCTGATCGGAACCCATTTTTAGGAGAGGAGGTGACAAACTCAGCACTCAGAAGGCAATGGTGGAGCCTAATGGATTACCTACGCCAACAGGGACAAACCCTCAAGTCAAAGGAGTGATTCTCTAATGGTGGAATGTTAAGCTGAATATTTTTTGACTTAACAGAGAGCTGGGAACCCACCATGAGAAAAACAGAAAACTCTTTTTTTTTTTTTTGGCTAGAAGGGTTTTATCTGCTTATCATTTCTAGTAAGTCACAAAGACACATAAACTCCAAAGGGAATACTTATGCCACTGAAAATGTCTACACAGCACAGAGGGGCCCTGCCCATTCCACAGAGGCCACGCAGTTGGGACTCTGCCTGCCCCCTCTGGGCCTCACTCCCTGTCCTAGCCTGCCTGAGCGAGTGCCATCCTCCCCTTTATTGACGGGGAATCCAACGCTTAGGGAGGAAAGCGACTGGCGTAGGCAGGGCATCCAGTTGAAGGACTGAGCTGGTCCCATCTGACACTGATCTACGCTGGGCCCCCAAGGACAGGACCGAACAGATCCCAGAGAGAGAACCCTGTGGACAGAAAAGGCTGGCTGGACCCACACCCTCCCGAGGGAGACCAGGACAGTGGGAGAGAGAATTGACGCAGCCTCCTGGAGACCCTGGTCCCCCACCCTGGTCCGCCCCACCCTCCTGGCTGAATCCCCAGCCCCTAAGCCCCGGCCCATCGCCACTTCCACGAGCACAGCTCCCAGATTCTCTTTCACTGACCTCCTTCCAAAGGACGTCAGCAATTTCTCATTTCCCTGCTTCACCAACTCCATTTTCCAAAGTGATTGAGACTCTAACACCATTAAACATGATTTAATTTGCTTTTCCTAATGATATGCCCACAGTGTGAGGACAGCTCTCCTTTTCCACTTGAAAGGCATCTCGGGGTGGTTTTCTCCAGTGACATTAATAGGGAAACCATCGGAAATGCTAAAGAGGACTCGGTGCCTCCAGCTCGGCTAGAAACTATTTTTAAACAAAGAAGTGCGGTCTCAGCAGCGGCAGAAAAGCGAACCAGAGAGCACGAAGGCGGCACTGGCTCCGAGCCTTGTGTCTGCTTTTCCCACACTTCTATCTGCTGGTCCAGACCCGGGCCCAACTGCTAGCCCAGGCTACCACCACCACCAGGAAACACTCAGAAACTCAGGCCAGAGGCCCTGGAAAGGCAGCAGGCTCCTTCTCGGACCAGGAAACACTCAGAAACCCAGGCCAGGGGTCCTGGAAAGGCGGCAGCCTCCTTCTCAGACCAGGAAACACTCAGAAACCCAGGCCAGGGGTCCTGGAAAGGCGGCAGGCTCCTTCTCAGACCAGGAAACACTCAGAAAACCAGGCCAGGGACCCTGGAAAGGCGGCAGGCTCCTTCTCGGTGGCACCCACTGTAAGAGTCAGCCTGGAATCTCTGAGCCCCCACTAGTGCCAGGACAGTGCCAAGTCCTTTACAGCAGCTCATTCATTCCTGCCTCACAACTCCACATGGCTGATACTGTTATGTCCATTTCGTAGGTAAGAAAACTGAGGCCCACAGAGTCATGTGGCATGCCCAAGGTCGCACCTTTAATAAACATACAGGCAGACCTCAAATCTAGGCCCATCTGAGTCCAAAAGTCCCATTCTCAACCCCTGGGCTCCTAAGCCTCCCAAGAAGCAGCCGCCGTGTGTGTGTGTGTGTGTGTGTGTGTGTGTGTGTGTGTGTGTGTGTGTGTGTGTGTGTGTGTGTGTGTGTGTGTGTGTGTGTGTCTGTGTGTGTGTGTGTGTGTTTGTTCTGAGACAGAGTCTTGTTCTGTCACCAGGCTGAAGTGCAGTGGTGCGATCTTGGCTTACTGCAACCTCCGCCTCCTGGGTTCAAGCAATTCCCCTACCTCAGCCTCCCAAGTAGCTGAGATTACAGGCGTGCGCCACACCAGGCTACCAGGCGAATTTTGTATTTTTAGTAGAGATGGGGTTTCACCATGTTGGCCAGGCTGGTCTCGAACCCCTGCCCTTGTGATCCTCCCACCTCGGCCTCCCAAAGTGCTGGGATTACAGGCGAGAGCTACCACCCCCAGCCGCCGCCATGTTTTTAAAGACTTCCCCACCTCCTGTCCTCACCTTTCTTCACTGACCTAGCTCCGCCCTCTCCATCAGGCCTGGCTCTGCCCACAGCGTCTCCACACACCCCCTCACTGCTGTGCCCTGGCACCTCTGACACTTCCCACCGACCAATGAAAGGTAAAATCACAAGTGCCTGCTGTCCTGGAACCTTCTCTGGGGCTGGCACCTGAGTTTCACAGCAATCCTGCTAAGCTGGCACTTGTGGGAAAATAGAGGCTCAGAAAGGCTGGAGACTCTTAGGGCCCCACCAGGCTTTGAAACCGGATCCTGGGAGCTGCAAGCCATAATCTCTGCTTCACTGGGTGGGGCCTCCTCACTGGACAGCCCTAGGTGAGGGGTTCCAGGAGCCCAGGTGTCCCGGCTCCCAGCCCAGGGCCTCACTGTCCCCCGGGGTCAGTTCGGCTGGCAATTTCCAGGCTGTTCTAAGCCACGGGTCAAGGGCTGCCCACTCAGCAAGGGAAGCCACCAGGACACCGGGTTTTTCCTGAACATTCCTCCCATCTTGGGAGAGAGAAAAGATGCTCAGCCACTTTTGCCACCAGCTCAAATATTTCAGTCTCAGATCAGAGAGGAATGCAAGCCGGAAACAGCGCAGAGAGTGGGGCCAGATGGACGTGGCCGGTCTCAGGGGAGCAACACAAACAGCACATTCTTGGCATCCGTGGGGCAGAGACATGGAAGATGGAAGGTCCCCGCTGCCCCGGCTGTCCCTGCCGCCCCTGCCACCCCTGCCTCACCCACCACCCAACCGCATGTCCTCCGCAGAGCCCAGAGACAGTTCTGCTGGACATACAGCGGCAGACCCAAGGCCGCTTTCCACGTTGCCCAGTCCTGCTCTGCCAGGCCCCGGGCATCAGTCAGCACCTGTTCCCTGAGCTGAGCCACGTGCCAGGAGGCCAAACAGGCCTGGGCGTGGGCCCCAGTGTGGACCCCATCCTCCAGCTGCACGGGGAACTGACAGGTACTCCCTCTTACTGCACACCGAGAACCAGGCCTCACTCACTCCTGCACATGCAGCCAGCAGACAACTCAGCAGGTAGAGGGATCTGCCATCAAAGGCACAGCTGAAAGCCTCCTTTTAGTCAGCCCCAGAAAGGCCTAGACGGAGGCCAGGGGCCATGAGAGAGAGCCCGGGCTCTGCCTCCAGTCCACAAAGGGCCACGAAGCAGCCCTGGCCCTCACCAGGCCTCAGTGTCCGCACTGCACAGCAGGGGCTCAGGCTGCAGGACAGCTGAGGGCTCTTTTCGCCAGCCATGTGAGCACCTGTGCCTCTCCCTGCAGGCTGGAGCAATCCAGGGTGGCTTCACAGAGGAGGCGGTGCTGGGCTGGTCCTGAACCATGCCACTGGACCACTCACTGAAAGCCCATGGTCATCGGGCAGAGGTGTCCAGTGTCCCCTCCACCTGCCCAGCTGGCCTGGGAGGCCTGAGCACTGAGGTCCATGAGGCCACATGGAAAAGCGTCGCTGATACCAGCAGGGGAGGTGCCCCCTCCCCAGGTGTCCCTCCCTCTGAGCGTCCCACAGACCCATCCAGGACCAGGTCCTGCCCACCCCCTAGGCCCCATCACACAGAGGAGCCTTGGCTCAGCTGCTCAGCTCAAGGCGGGGGACACTGCCTGTCACTGTCTCCCCACAGCAGGCCAGTGTCGGGCAACATACTGGCCGCCTGCTGCTGCAGCTGCCTGACAACACGGGGCCGCACTTCCACTAGTGAAAGGGGCCCCAACCAAGGTCCCTGAAGGTCATGTCCCAGGAGTCTCCAGGCACGCTGAACATCCCCAAAAGTCTAACTCATACCCTTCTGCCCACCCCCTTCCTGGCTGGCCCTGAGTGCCCTCCGTGGGGGGCCCTACTATCGTTCGGGATCAGAAACTCTAATTGGGGATACAGCTCATAATTAGTCTTTGATTAATTAAAAAATGAGAAAACCAATTACTTAATAAATGTCGTTGGTTTAATATGCATAATCTCTGAAGCCGCGCAGCCCTGAGAGGGGAAGGGAGGCTATTCAGAGGGGTCCTTGGAGGGGAGACAGCAGGGATGCAGAGTCAGCCTACTTCCCTCCGCCTGC
Source organism: Hylobates moloch (assembly GCF_009828535.3). Taxonomy (NCBI): domain Eukaryota; kingdom Metazoa; phylum Chordata; class Mammalia; order Primates; family Hylobatidae; genus Hylobates; species Hylobates moloch. The sequence goes on from NW_026652285.1 coordinate 106,125,558, forward strand.
TGTCTCAGACACCGGAGAGTCCCCACCAGATGACAGCTCTGTGCGTGCCGGGCTGTGGGCTCTGCTCCCTTACCACTCCACCCCTGCACCTGGCCATGGCAGGAGCACCATGTTTGCTGAATGAATGAATGAAGACATGAGTGAATGAATGGCTTCTTCTTCAGACCACTGAACGTCCAGAGGCCAGGTATGGTGGCTCACATCTGTCATCTCAGCACTTCGGGAGGCAGAGATGGGAGGACTGATTGGGGCCAGGAGACCAGCCTGGGCAACACAGCAAGACCCTATCTCTATTTTTCAAAAACAGTCATAAAAAAAGAAAGAAAGTTGTGTCTCACTCGAAGAAACCCAGCTTCCCAGTGCTTCTCCCTGCAGCCTCTCCCTGTGCCTCTCCCTGCAGGCTGGGGAAAGAAACTCTAATTGGGGGTATAGCTCATAATTAGTCTTTGATTAAACCATGTCTCTCATAAGGGGTTAATATCCACAATATGTAAAGAACTCCTACAACAAGCCCAGATACCGCCCAGGACCTGCTCCCCTGACCAAGTGCTCTCAGCAGCCTCTGCGGCGCGGAGGGGCTCGGCCAGGCACAAGGACCCCCAGCCTGAGCAAGAACAAAAAATCAACCGCGGATGAACTTGAGTTTCAGCAGAGCCCCACCCGTCATGGAAATGAACCGTCACAGTGGCTCTCATTGTGCTGGATGCGAGTGTGGTTCTGATCGTGATGGGACTGGAAGCAAGGGTGGTTCTAATTCTGTTGGTGGGCAGTAGTCAGCCTGCGTGCTTCCCGGCACTGGCGGGGCGAGCGGGCCAGCTGATGGCGCACAGGTATGTTTGACTGGTGCAGACGCCATGCATGCAGGCACGGAATGGGCCCCCCCTGCTGGACCCCAAGCCCCGTGCTGCAGGGGGGACCAGGCTCCCTCTGCTTTGTTTGCCCGGTGGCAGTGGAAAGCTTCTCCAGCCCAGTCTTGGGAGGCGGTGGGGCAGCACCCACCTGCTATGCCTGGCTGGGCTAGGAGAAGGAACCTCGCCCTGCAGAAGTCCTCCCTCTGGCTCTGTCATAGCTGTGACCCCAGAGCATCTACCTGCCTGGGCTTCACATACCCAGGAAGGGACTTGACACCCACGGGGAAGCAGATGTGCCCAGTGGACCAAGGGGCCTGGCGGTGACAATGCCGGGGTGGGGGAATTTAAATGTAGGGGCAGGGGCAGAAAAGAACTGGGCTTGGCGGGGCAGCCCCTTCACAGTGAGCAGCTGACCTGGTCATCTGTGAGCATTTACCTTCCTGCCCATCAGGTGATGACTTCTGGCTGCCAACCTGCAGGCTCTATATTATGAACCAAACACCTGTCCTCAGGTACATGGCTGAATGACTTCTCACAAAGATTCCAAGGCCATTCAATGGGAAAGAATCATCGTTCCAACACATGGTGCTGGGAAAACTGGACACCTATATGTAAAACAACGCAGGTGGATCCTTATCTTACACCATATAAAAAATTAAATTAAGGCAAAATGGATCAAAGACCTAAACATAAGAGCTAAAACTATAAAACTCTTAGACAAAAACATAGGGGAAAAGTTTCATGACATTGGATTTGCAATGATTTATTGATATAACCCCAAAGCACAGGCAACAAAAACGAAAATAGACAAATGAGACTACATCAGACTTTAAAACTTCTGCCCAGCAAAAGAACTCATCCACAGGGTGAAAGGCAATCTTCTGAATAGAAGCAAGTATTTGCAAACCATGTCTCTCATGAGGGGTTAATATCCACAATATGTAAAGAACTCCTACAACTCAACAACAACAAAATCTGATTTTAAAGTGGGCAAAAGGCTTGAATAGATATTTCTCCAAAGACCAAAAACCTGGTCAGCAAGCACATGAAAAGATGCTCAATGTCACTAATCATTCGGGGATACAAAGCAAAACCACAATGAGCTTCAGACCTAGGCAGTAGGATGGCTGTTACCAAACAAACAAAAAGACACGTGTTGGTGAGGATGTGGAGAAATGGGAGTCCCGCTCACAGCTGGTGGGCGTGGAAAATGGTGACGCCACTGGGGAGAACAGTACAGAGGTTCCTCAGAAAATTAAACATAGAACTATTATGTGATATGATCCACCAATTCCACTTCTGGGTGTATAGCCAAAAGAATTCAAAGCAATGCAGCCAACAGACACATGAGAAAATGCTCATCATCACTGGTCATCAGAGAAATGCAAATCAAAACCACAATGAGATACCATCTCACGCCAGTTAGAATGGCGATCATTAAAAAGTCAGGAAACAACAGATGCTGGAGAGGATGTGGAGAAATAGGAACGCTTTTGCACTGTTGGTGGGTGTAAATTGGTTCAACCATTGTGGAAGACAGTGTGGCGATTCCTCAAGGATCTAGAACTAGAAATACCATTTGACCCAGCCATCCCATTACTGGGTATATACTCAAAGGATTATAAATAATGCTACTATAAAGACACATGCACACGTATATTTATTGCGGCACTATTCACAATAGCAAGGACTTGGAACCAACCCAAATGTCCATCAATGATAGACTGGATTAAGAAAATGTGGCTGGCCGGGCGCGGTGGCTCACGCTTGTAAGAGGCGGGGATCACTGGTCAGAGACGAGACCACGGTGAAACCCGTCTCTACTAAAATACAAAAATTCCCGGGTGGTGGCGGCCTGTAAAATGTGGCACATATACACCATGGAACACTATGCAGCCATAAAAAAGGATGAGTTCATGTCCTTTGCAGGGACATGGATGAAGCTGGAAACCATCATTCTCAGCGAACTATCACAAAGACAGAAAACCAAACACCGCATGTTCTCACTCGTAGGTGGGAATTGAACAATGAGAACACTTGGACACAGGAAGGGGAACATCACACACCACAGCCTGTCGGGGGGTGGGGGGAGGGGGGAGGGATAGCATCAGGAGAAATACCTCATGTAAATGATGAGTTGATGGGTGTAGCAAACCAACAGGCACATGTATACCTATGTATCAAACCTGCACATTGTGCACATGTACCCTAAAACTTAAAGTATAATTTTTAAAAAAAGAATTCAAAGCGGGGTCTCGAAGGCATTATTTATTTTTATTTTTATTTTTTTGAGACAGTCTCGCCCTGTCGCCCAGGCTGGAAGCGCGGTGGTGTATCTCTGCTCACTGCAACCTCCAATTCCCGGGTTCAAGCCATCCTCCTGCCTTAGCCTCCCGAGTAGCTGGGGTAGACTACAGTTATGCACCACCACACCCAGCTAATTTTTGTATTTTTAGTAGAGATGGGGTTTTGCCATATTGGCCAGGCTGGTCTCGAACTCCTGGCCTCAAGTGATCCACTGGCCTCGGCCTCCCAAAGTGCCAGGATTACAGGCTTGAGCCACCACTGCACCTGGCCCTTATTATTTGTGTTACAGTTAACAGTAGCACTAATCACAACAGCCCCCAGCCTCGCCTTACCCACGGCTCCAAGCTGTACACTAAGCCACCCATACTGCAGCAGGCCTGCCCGAGCTCAGACAAGAACACGTCCACCAGGAGGCCGCTCACCACCAGCTCTTCCCTCAAGGGGAACAGCCTTCAGGGTCCAAGGAGCAATGTCACCTCCTGGGCTCCTCATAGTGATGGTCTCCTGAGCCCTGGAAGGGAGGGCGGCTATGGGCCAGAGGGCTCAGGACTAAATGACCATGAATATTCACAGGAGCCGAAGGTGAAAACGGCCCAGTGTCCACCGACAGGTGCATAGATGGACAAGCTGTGGTCGATCCAAACAGTAAAATATGATTCAGCCACAAAAAGGAATGACCCACTGGCGGCTGCCACAGTGCAGGTGAAACCTGAAACCACGCTCAGTTCAAGCAGCCGGCGCTACAGGCCACATATTGTAGGATTCCATTTATATGAAATGTCTAGAACAGGCAAATCCATAGAAACAGAAAATGCATTAGTAGTTACCAGGAACTGGTGGATAGGGCAGGAGGAAATGGGATTTTGTTTCAGGGTGATGAAAAAATTCCAGAACAAGACAGAGGGGATGGCTGTACAACACTGAGAATCTTTCGATGCTGCTGAACTGCACACTTTAAAATGGTAACTTTTATGTTATGTTATTTTATCACAATAATTTTTTCTTCCCCCCACCCGCACCCCCCGGAGACAGGGTCTCGCTCCATTGCCCAGGCTGGAGTGCAGTGGCACAATCTTGGGACACTGCAACCTCCGCCTCCCGGGCTCAAGCAATTCTTCTGCCTCAGCCTCCCACGTTGCTGGGATTACAGGTGGGCGCCACTACGTCCTGCTAATTTTTTGTATTTTTAGTACAGATGGGGTTTCGCGTTGCCCAGGCTGGTCTCAAACTCCTGAGCTCAGGCAATCCACCTGCCTCGGCTTCCCAAAGTGCTGGGATTACAGGCATGAGCCACTGTACCCGGCCACAATAATTTTTTTTAAAGATTGAGAATCAAAAGGATCACCCAGGGCTCCAGCCCCAAAGTCCCCAGGGGCAGAGTGGCCAAGGAATCTGCATGTTTCTCCATCGCCCTTGCTGCTGGGGATCTGGGAAGCCCAGCAAGTTCACAGCCACACACTTTGTCATTCCAGAGCCGCTGCCTTCCCCAGCCCCAAGGGCCTGACCCCACGGCTGATACCCGTTCCCAGGCTGGCCGCCCACTCCTATCTACCTTCAAAAAACCGGTACTCCTGGAGAAAGGTCTTCCAGGGTGCCAAGAAATGACACTTTGTTATAATTAATTATTTACACTTTGGTATTTTTTTTTCTTTTCTCCTTCTTGGTCTCATTCGGCTTTTTTGCTGCAAACATCAAATTGTCAGGCTCCAACAGACACAATTAATGTCTTGGGGGCACTGGGGAGAAACAATTAGCCATTTAAAACTTAATTAACTGCGGACATGGACCAAAAAAAAAAAAAAAAAGCATGCACAAGTTGCACCAGGACCCCTAAGAAAATGCAAGCTCTCAGCCAACGGGGTGGGGACTCACAGGAAAGAGAAGTGACAAAGACCCACCCAAGAGGTCATCCAGCCAGTCCAACCAAAGGGATTGATTCCCAGATGGGGAAACTGAGGCCCAGGGAGTAGAGCAGTGACCAGTCCACGTACAATGAGGAACAATGGCAGGGCCTGAGCACACACCTCCTCTGCTCCTAGTGCATCCTCAGGCGTGGGCTGCTGCCACCACAGCCACCCAGAGGCCCCTCTTCCCAGAGCCAAGTCCTAAGAGGGAAGGGAGACAACAGGTGGGCATCACTCCCCAGGGCACCAGCCCCCAGCAGCCCAGCAGGTGCTAAGTTATTATTACTAATTCGAACAACCCGGCTTGCAGCTTTGTAGATCATGGGTCTCCCTTCTGAATACCCCAGGATAGCACCCCAAATCTCTCTGGTAGGGCTCTCTGGTAGTCCTCTCTGGCACTGCCCTAGCTCCTGCCCCTCCCAGTCTCCTACTCCAAGCAGACCTCCCTTCTAAACCTGAGCAGACCAGGCCACCACCACCAGCCTCTGGACCTTTGCACATGCTGCCCCTGAGCCCTCCCACACCCCCACCTTCACCTGGTGAACTGCAGCTCACATCTTGAACCTCAGCACCTCCTCCAGGAAGCCCTCCTTGACCAGCTCAACTGTCTAACACGTCTCTGCCCACCACAGTCCCTGTCACTCTGCACAGTAGGCAGTGGCCCCTGGCTCCCTGTCTTCCCAGGCTCCAATAATCTGAGGCTGCATGTCCTGGCACCAGCTGAGCTGAGCAGAGCACACAGAAGCCGAGAGGGCCACCCACCTGGCAACAGCCTCACTGCAGAGGAATGGGGAGGCCCAGCACCAGCCCTGGCCACAACTATAGCAACTCCCCAAACCTCAGCCATCTCAGAAAAATCAATGTAATTCTGCAGACACCAGGCAGCCTGTCACAGACACCCGCAGCACCTCTGCAGGTGCCCACCCAGCATCCAGTCCTTGCTTCACTCAGGCTGAGTACCCCCCACACATGCTCTTATCAGGACCTACCTTACCAGTGGTGGCAGGAACAAGGCAGGCTTCTGGAAAGCACCCCTCAGCTATTGTGCTCTCTCCTCTCTCTGGGGACACGAAACCTGAGACCAGCTAGCCCAGGAGTGGGAAACCCCTGGCACATGTACCCATGCCCTCACACCACACCCACAGCAGACAACGCTAATCAATGGCTGTGCCTCGGGACCCTTCTCAGCTGAGCCCTCCAGTCAGCCACTACCAATCGATCAGGATTAACCAAGTCTTCAATTAGGCTCCTACCTCTACTGATGTAGTACGCACAGGGAAGAGATGGGAGGCCACCTACGGTCACAGAACACAGCAGAGGGTCAGCCCAGAGGCTCTTGTCCTGATTCCATGGGGCAGTCTTTTCAACAAATAGGGCTGGGAAAACTGGATATCCATGTGCTGGGTGGCCCGTGGGGCCTGGCATTCACTGAAACACTGTTCTTGAGGTCTTGGCCACACATCCACACCCAGCACCCCAACTCACCCCCTGCACCCTTGCCTTTCTGTCTGGAGTTGGCCCCACTCCAACTGGCCCCCAGATCCTTCCCTCTGCATTTATCACTCTGGTCTCTATTCCTTCACCCCCCAGCCTTCTATAAAAAGCCAACAGTAATGACCCTCAAGCAGGTACAAGTTCCCAACCTGGCACCATATTTCCTAGCACAGGACCAAGAATCCCTACCTCACACCACTGGCATAGAGATCAAGGGATCCACTCATTAGCCAAGGCCGCTCCCAGAGCTTGAACTCAGGTCTTGAAATCACAGCCTCCTAGGATCCTGTGAGCAGGGTTGAGGCAAAGACCCATAGGCTTCCCGGCCTGGCGCACCAGGCTCAGCCACCTCACATGAAGTACAGTGGGCTGAACCTGACCTCCAGGCACGCAGCTCACCAGACCTGTAGGGACTTGGCTACCAAAATTGAACCACCATCCACCCTTGCCCAGTGTGAAAGTAATGACGGGCACGGCTCCTGCCTAGAAAGGGAAGCAGAGAAAAACCTCTCCCATCACCAGTTATAAAATGGCAGGTCAGCATCCGATGGGCTTACCGACTCTGTGTGCGCGCGCGCGTGTGTGTGTGTGTGTGTGTGCGCGCGTGTGCATGTGTGTGTCTGCGCCCACGTGCAGCATATCTGGTTGTCAAGTTCATCTGAAAGTGGGTGGGTGAATAACGTCCTGCAATGACAACAACTAGCAGATAAAAGAGGAAATGTTTTCAAGCAGAAACTCTGAAGGCCTTTGCCAACAGCCCCTGCGCCGGGCTCTGCCAGCAGCCCGAGGCGGCTACCCTCCCCAGTGAGGAGCGACTGCATTTTAATAAGTAATTAGTGCGGAGTGGATGCTGCTAAAAAGACTAGCACGTCTCACTGCCAGCATTAAGGCAGGGAGTGTAAATGAACTCACCGCAGCATCAGCATCTGAGAGTCATCAGACCGACTGGCAGAAAGGTCTCGGGTGAGCACAAAGTCTTCTGCACTCAGCAAATTAATGAATAAATACGAAGGAAATGAACAAACACGTGCAGCCCCGGGGCCTGGGTGTGGAGATAAGGGGTGCTGGATCGATACCCCAAGGTTACTGCTGCATTCTCCCCTGGCCAGACAGAGCCTGGGGGACACATTCATCAATGCAGATGTAAAATGGAGAAATCAATGACATGGCTGAGACGGCATCTGGATATACCTGTCCAGCCCTAGACACAGGGCGGGTGAATGGCGGGTGTGGGGCAGGACGCACTGGCCGGGTGAGGCTGGCACTCCAGGCCACTGGAATGGCCATCAGATGCACCCCTGCCGACTGCCAGGGTCATCACCCACGTGCTGAAACGAGGCTGGTACAATCGCAGCACCGCTCCCAGGAGCTTCCGTACGAGACCCGCCCCACGCAGACACACGGCAGCACCATCTGGAATCTCCCTCCCGCAGCCCTCAGCAAGGGGGAGGCAAATCTTTAGACCCATTTTACAGATGGGGAAATGACAGCTATGAGACCTGAAGCAAACTGTGGGACAAACTGGGTCCTGATGACGGCCTGATCTTCGGCATCACAACCTGTCCCCAGCCCTCAATGGTGTCTTCATGGGTCCACTCTCACCTGGCCCCAGAAGCACCAGCAGTCTCCAACCTGAGCCCTCAAGGTCAAGTCCGGACAGTGGTGGGTGGGTGTTTGTGGTGGGGGAAGGGGCAATGGCAGGGGTTGTGGCAACAACCGGGGAGCGGATGGGAAGTCCGCGGTGACAAACTGGGGTCCCCCCTCGTGCCAGCTCCTGATGACTGCCAGGTGCTGGGGTGCTGTGCTGACAGGTGGGAGGTGCCAGGATGGATTCGAGGTGCCTCCCCTGGCTCAGGTAGATACAGTGACAGTGCGTGCCAGGCGCTTCCACGGGGGTGGGGGGACCCAAGGCTGATGGACAAGGGTCCCAGGCAGAAGAGGAGAGGAACAGAGGTGGTGAGGGAGGGGTCTTACTCCGGCAAGGAGGAAGGGCCCCTTTGCCTGCACGCAAAAGCCAAGGGGCCTCTCAGCTGCTGACAAACCCAGGGCCAGAGGGACCAGGACGACCACAGCTGCCCGTCCATCATCTGCAGCAGGTGCACAGCTGACTCTGTCATCCTGGATGTAGTGATGCAGCCTGTCCCCACCACCAGTGCCTCCAGGCCCAACTCAAAGGAGGCAGGTTTCCTCAGCTGTGACAGATCAGTGGTTTCCAACTATGTTTTCGCCTCTTCAGAACCCTTTCTTTAAGCAAAATGTCAGCAAAATGCCATATAAAAAAACAGATAAAAGTGGAGCTGTTCCGATTCAGCAGGGCCCTGCCCTCCCTGCCTCTTCCCAGCCCCTTGAGAAGGCCCAGAGTGGTCTGAGATTCTCAGCTGAAGGGAACAATCCTTACCTGCACTGATGCCATCAGCACAGACACTGGTGGTCATTGCACTGCGTCCTCTAAAGACTGCTGGTCAGCGCCCTCCCCTCCAGGGTCAGGCCTTTTACTTCCTCTCCCCAGACAGCCCCACCGGCCTCCTCTCTGCCTCCCGGCATCCTCACTGCCTCCTGGCCTCTTCACTACCCTCCCTGCCTCCACCCTGCCTCCTGGCCTCCTCACTCCCTTCTGGCATCCACACTGCCTCCCAGCAGCCTTGTTGCCTCCTGGCCTCTTCACTACCCTCCCTGCCTCCTTGCTGCCTCCTGGCCTCCCCACCCTGCCTCCTGGTATCCACATTGGCTCCTGGCATGCTCACTGCCTCTTGGCCTCTTCACTGCCACCCGGCCTCCTCTCTGCCTCCCGGCATCCTGGCTGTGTTCCGTGCGCCTTCCATACGGCCAACTGTGCTGTGTGCAACAGCTGCCTTGCTAGTCAGAGGGAAGAGGGCACAGCTGAGCAGATAAAAACGGGGACTCTGCCATCAGCAGGACTTGAGGATGCCCCCAGCTCCACTGTACTGCAGAGCACAAGTGAGATGCATCTTCTCTATGCCTGTTTCCTTCCTCACTTCTTAAGTTCCCTGCAGGGTGCAGGTGCTCGTGGACATAAAGGTCCAGTAGCCACAGGTGATTGCTCCCGTGGAGGAGGGAGGGAGGGGCAGCAGGAGAGGCCGGCACTCAGGTGACCGGTGGGGTGTGTCCAGCGTCGCCAGCTGGCACTTGAGAATCTGTAGGCAGCCATGGAGCCGCCCCCAGACAGTGCTGAGAACCAGTTTGAACTGCTTCAGAAGTCTCTGAGCCTCCCAAAATGCTTTAATGAATAATAAATAGGAGAACTAAGCCCGTTTATTGGAAGGTGCACACTGCTCTTCAACTCGAGCAATGGAAGCAGCCTAGCGATTTCCTCTGGGAAGGTTCATTCCGCCCCGAGTGAGGCTGGAGTGAATTGCACTGCCCAGCCAGCGCCGCGGGTTCCTGGGGCTGGGCAGGGTGGCCTGGGCTGGGTGGCCTGGGCTGGGACACCAGAGAAGCAGCATCAGACTTCACTCCGAAACCTGTCCCTGCACAGGGCAAGGTGCCATCAGGGCAGGCCCCGCTGGACCAGAGCTGAGTAAGGGCCTGCAGGAGGGTGGGTAAGGCACCGGCAGCTCTGGGGAGAACCTTCCAGGCAGGGGGCAGCCAGAGAGCCCAGCGGCAGGAGGGGCTGAAGCAGCTCCACAGCAGCGAGGAGGAGCAGGGGGCAGGGCCCAGGGAGGACTAAGCTTTCCCTCCGACAACCAGAAGCACCTGTGCCCAGGGGGCCCCCCTCCTGCAGGCAGGGAGCACTCTGTGCTGCTAAGGAGAAGCACGTCCTTCCCTCTTCCCTCCTCCCCTCCTTTCTTCCCTCCCTTCTCCCTCCCTCCTGCCCGCCTGCCTTCCCTGTCCTCTGCCCAGAAGCGCAGCCCTCACCTCCTGAACGAGTCTGTCCCTTTGTCCCCTGACCTAGGGTGCAAGTGCACACTGTCAATGGCAACTGTCCCCACTAACGGAGACAGCAACAGCATCCTCATCATGCTCTGCTCACCCTGCTCCATCCCTACACAAACAGCTGCCTGTGACCCGGCGCCCAGGAGCCTCTGATCAACAGGGAAAGCAGGACCACTGTCCTCACGTCACAGGCCAGGACATCAGGCTCAGCAAAAGCCGCCTGCCCAGGGCCCCGCGAAGGAGCTGGACGGATCCCAATGACAATGCCATGACCAGGCACCTGGGGAGGGAGGACAGCAAGGGTTTGAGGACCCAAGAAACTCACAGCCACGTGACCGTGCACCAGTTGCTTAGGTGGGGATAAGAGAGGTGACGCCAGGGCGCATGGTAAACAGTCAGTGCGCTGCCAGGATGCCTTCCTGCCCTCCCGCAGGCCCGTGCTCAGCCCCGGCTCGCAATAAGGAGATCAGAGTCCCTATGGTTGGAATTATTATCATCTGCAGAGTCCAGGGACCAGAATCTCAGAAGCAAGCCACAGAAACCCCGCAGCCTCGCCAGAACCCTCCCTCCAAATGCCCGACCAGATTCCACGCTGGGGCAAACCAACCCCTGGAAGAACCCGCCAGAGCTGGCAGCCCATGGGCTTCTCCACACTCCTCCCCAGCCGGGCAACTGGACAAACCGCACAGACACGGGGCACGGAGGAAAACAGGAAAGGATCTACGGACCGCGGCAGGGAGCAGGGCCAACGGCTCCCATCAACAAGCGCTGCAGACTCACTCTTCATGCTCAGCCATAACTCGGCCCGAGCACGTCCACCCCAGGCAGCACAGGAAGCCGGACACAACTTATTTGAGCCGAAACCTAATCTCTTTAATGCAACCCTTTGACAAAAATACCAGGAAAGGCAGCCAGAAGAGAAACACTTCCCGAATAAACTTTCTGGATCCTTTAGTTGCTACTGGAACTTGCGGGGTGAGTGAAGAGGAAGAAAATGCTAATAAAAATGACTAGGACCTGCCGTTCATTTTTTCACTGAGTCCTTTACAGCAACACCTCCAAGGGGACAGTCTCGAGCTTCATTTGAGCCCTGCAGAAACAAAGGCTCAATGAGACCAAGTATCTGCAGAGTCCAACTCGCATCCAGGTCTGACTGAAGCTTTGCTCTCACCCGCTCGCTCCTCCAGGGCCTGCCTGGCTCCATGGAGCCTGGATGAGAGGAGGCACCAGAAGGCAGGTGCAGTGGACCACCTGGCGGGCTTCCCAGGGCTCCTGAAACCTGGAGGGTTTCCAGGGGTCCATCCGCCTGCTGCCCAGGTCTCCCCAGGTGGCAGGGGCCAGGAGCAGAGGGAATCTGGCTGACTCGTGGTGGGTCCCCTCCCAGTGCTCCTCCTGGGTTAAGGAAACCCTCTGCCCCTGTCCCAAAGGGAAGGCAGAAGAAAAAACCCAAGGGCTGGGGGTGGAGACCACCCTTAAGCAGCACATGAGGGCCATGAGCAGGGAAAACACTGGCCAAACCAGGCTCCACATGGGGCCATCCCTGGGAGAGGGAGACAGTCTCATTCACGTTAGTGTCCCTTTAACACACAGAGTGATCCTTTCCATGATAAAATCACAGAGGAAAGACTCCAGTGTCCAGGGCTGAATGTGGGCCAGAGCCAGCAGGCCTTGGGGCCAAAGCTCCAGAGTTTTCACTTTCTCACTCCTCTCTCCTACCATTAATTGCTCAGCAGCTAATCTGGGGGTCCCTGTGAGGGCAAAGACTACGTGAGTCTCTTCATTTTAACTCCAGCATAGTAAGTGCTTACTAAATACTTGGTAAATTATATGCTTAACAGAATGATAGATGGATGGATGAATGAATGAATGAATGAATGGATGGATGGGTGGATGAATGGTGGATGGAATGGATGAATGGATGGGTGGATGGATGAATGGATGGGTGGATGGATGGATGAATGATGGATAAATGGATGAGTGGATGGATGGATGGATGGATGGTGGATGGATGGGTGGAAGGATGGGTGAATGGGTGGGTAGATGGATGAAGGATGGATGGATGGATGGATGGACGGACAGATGGGTGGATGGGTAGATGGACAGATGAATGATTGATGTATGGATGGATGGTGAGTGGGTGGGTGGATGGATGGACGATGGATAGACGGATAGATGGATAAATGGATGGATGGATGGATGGATGGATGGATGGATGGGTGGAAGGACCAGTGAATGGGTGGGTGGATGGATGGATGGATGAATGGACGGATGGGTGGATGGGTAGATGGATGGATAGATGAATGATTGATGGATGGATGGATGGATGGATAGATGGATGATGGCTAGATGGATGGATGGATAAATGGATGGAGGAGTGAATGAATGAATAAATGAATGCTTTTTGTCTTCCCAAGGAATGACTCCCACAACATGAGAGACTTGGGGAGCCGGGAGGCAGCTGTTTAGAAAATGAATGACAACAAACCCAAACCCAGAGCCTAGACAAGACCTGAAACACCACAAACCTCCTTAAATAATAGAGGAAATGGCATTTCTAAACCAGCCAGAGACACCAGCCAGCTGTGATGGTGAATCTTAGGTGTCAACCTGACTGGATGAAGGAACACCTGGAGAACTGGGGAAGCATTGTTTCTGGGTGTGGCAGTGCAGGTGTTTCCAGAAGAGACTGGCGTGTGAGCGGATGAGATCCCCTTCCTGTGGGCGGCACCATCCAAGCGGCTGGGGGCTCAGATAGAACAAAAAGCCAGAGAAAATGTGATTCCCTCTCCCCCTCCTGGAGCTGGGACTCTTGGTCTCCTGCCCCTGGACATCAGAACTCCAGGCTCTCCAGCCTTTGGTCTCCAAGACTTGCCCCACAGGTTCTCAGGCCTTTGGCCTTAGACTGAGGATCACACCATTGCTTCCCCGGTTCTGAGGCTTTGGGACTGGGGTCGAGCCCTGTCACCCCCGTTCCTGGGTCTCTAGCTCGCAGAAAGCCTGCTGGGGGCCCTCAGCCTCCACAGTCGCGAGAGCCGATGCTCCTAATTAGCCCCTCTTGTCTGCCTCTACCCGGCTGCTTCTGTCTCTCTGGTCTCTGGAGGGCCCTGACTAATGCGCTGGCCAGTCCATCAGGCTCCTTTCAGCCCTGAATGCTGTGAATGTAAGTAGGAGCCGATCAGACAAGGAGAGTCAGCTCTGCCCCTGGTAGCCCTGGAGTCCCCAGCCCCACACCCCATTGGTTACCCCGACCAGCCCCACCCACCCCAGACGACAGTCAGTTCTGACTGCAGAGCTTTGTGTTCTGGGGAGAAACAGCTGCCACCCCGCTCCTGGGCAGGCCAAGGGTGGGAGGAACAGGGGGAGGGCATGCAGCCATATCTTCATAGTCTGCGGTTGCTGGAGCCCGCCGAGCTCATTTGGAATGGCCAGGGCGTCCCTACTGGGCTGAGCTCATGAACGACAAAAGATGAATCTGGACGTGTAGGAAACGCTCAGTAAATGCCCCGAAGAAATGAAAGGGGCATTCGCTCTTCATCTCTGTGGCCAGAGGGACCGATGCAGGGAATGGCCAAGCAAGGAACCAGGCATATCAGCCACACCCTCCACACCGGCTCTTTGTGGTCAACAAGCTGGGAGTCCGGGAGGCCAAAGACGAGCAGCCTCAGCAAGTCCCCTCCCTGCTCTGACCCTTCCTCCCCTCTGTCCACAGCAGGGACTGGAGCAAAACGCCCCGGCCCAGCAAGAGGTCCCCAGGAGTCCGAGCACCTGGGCAGACCAGGCCGCAGGGAGGAGCTGGGCTTTTGCTTGTGGTTTATTTTTCCGGAGCACCTGTCCCAGAGAAGCCAGGAGGCTCTGGCAGAGCAGAACCGTCAGGCTCCAGACTGTGGTGAACGTCCCGGCTCCCCAGCCTCCGCTGGCCCCAGGCCAGACTCCATTTGGAAGTGCTGACCACAGCTTGACCACGGTAGGAAAAACATCCAGGGAAGGAAGAAAGCACCGCCACGGAGAACAGGGCTGGCGGGGCCGAGGTCAGGCCCACCCTGGAGGGGAAGTGCGGGCTCCGGCTCCATTGCTCCCAAGGGCGCCAGCACCCAGCCCACAGTCCCAGGGGGCCCGGTCCCCAGCCAACTGTCCCTGACACACCACAGGCCACATTCACGTGGCCTCCAGGAGGCAAAGGGCATGGCTCAGATGCGGAGACCAGAAGCAGCAAGGCCCCACAGTGGCAGGGCCCTGGGGCACATGCGGTGCTGAGACCCTGCACACACGGCTTGACCCGCTCAAGGGACCTTTGAGGGTGGGAGTGTCACTGCCATTTTACAAATGGGACTTGGAGAAGCTGAGTCACTTGGGCAAGGCCGCACCCTGGAGATGGCAGGGCTGGGACTCAAAGCCAGCCTGCCGGGGTCCAAGTCCACGTGCTCAGCCACCTGCTCTGTCTCCCAAAGGTACAGCCATTGCGTCCTTTTTTTTTTTTTTTTTTTTTTTTTTTTAAGACAGAGTCTCACTCTATCACTCAGGCTAAAGTGCAGTGGTGTGATCTCTGCTCACTCCAACCTTCGCCTCCTGGGCTCAAGCAACTCTCCTGTGAGTAGCTGGGATTACACACGCCCACCACCCCGCCCAGTTGCTTTTTGTATTTGTATTAGAGACAGGGTTTCACCGTGTTGCCCAGACTGGTTTCGAACTCCCAGCTTCAAATGATCCGCCCACCTCAGCCTTCCAAAGTGCTGAGATTACAGGCGTGAGCCACCACACCCGGCCCAGCCATTGCATCTTTATGTATAAAATAATAGAGAGAAAAACAGTAGGCGCTGCCATCTCTGTGTGGAAGTCTGGACTTGTTTTAAGTGACCAGTGGGGGCGGCAGCAACAGCGACCTGCACTTCACAAACATCTCCCGTGGGCCTCACCCAGGCCCCTCAGCTCAGCCTGGGGGTCTGCACAGTGACATCACCCCCATTCCCAGCACCCCACACCATGACTCATGGTCCAAACCCGCCGTCTACTCCCAGGTCCCCACAAGAGATGGTACAGCTTGGCCAGCACCACCACTGACCACCACAGTGAGACGTGGGGAGACCAGAGGCCAGCGCGAGAAGAAGTCCCCTCTGCAACCCCTCAGAGCCGCAGCTGCCTCACTGGAAACCACGGACGATGACAAGGGCTGCCCATTTGCAAACTGCTTGGCCACACAGCTGGCAAGTTGAATAATGAGAGTTTAATCCAAATTTATGTATGTCTTACATCACTGCATTCCGCCATAGCAAATTAAAAGCAAAATGAAATTATATACTTAATATGCTGCATTTTAACTGTTGGCCAA
Source organism: Hylobates moloch (assembly GCF_009828535.3). Taxonomy (NCBI): domain Eukaryota; kingdom Metazoa; phylum Chordata; class Mammalia; order Primates; family Hylobatidae; genus Hylobates; species Hylobates moloch. Next base: position 106,141,334 of record NW_026652285.1, read on the forward strand.
GAAATAGGTTTGGCCAAGGTTTTCTTATATTTTTCTCTTTACAGTTATTATAAATACCAGTTGTGTGTGTAAGTATGTGTGTACATGTGAAACTGTGTATGAATGTGTGTGATATGTCCGTGTTGGGGGGCTGTCCATGGATGTCTGTGTGAATGTGTATGGGTGACTATAAGTCTGTGAATGTGTGTGTGTAAGCTGTGTGTGTCTGGGTGTGGCTGTGAATATGGAAGATGGGTTCAAGTGTGTGTATGTGTGTTTGTGTGTGGTGTGTCCATGGGTGTCTGTGTGAATGTGTGTATGTGTGTGTATGTGAGCTGTGTGTGTCTGAGCGTGAGTGTGAACATGTGTGGGGTGGGTGCAAGAATGTGTGTGTGTGTTCGGAAGGTCCTTCTCTAAGTCCAGAACCATCAGCCTCTCCATTACCCGGGGCCCTGGAGGCAAATTCATCTCTGCTGTTTGCAAGGAAGGAGCAGGAGAGAGTTCCAAATCATTTCAAAACAAATCTGTAGGAATTGAGAAGCCACTTACAGGAAAGGAAACAGGCCCAGGCCATTCAAGCCTCCCTGACTCCAGCCCAGCAGGCAAGCCCCTGGACAGCAGGACCCATGGGCCTCAACAGGGCATCAAACTCCCAGGCATGTGTGCTGCTGCAGGGGGGGCCTCAGTGAGTCATTTAAGAGACACAAACTTCTAAGAATTGGATGATTACACACCGATGGGCTCATGAAGAGGTCCCCAGATTTCATGTCTGGAGAATTCCAGGAGCGAGGAAGGGAAGCGCCAGGACCGATGGCTCCGGGAACGCCCTTGTTCCAGGTCCTGACCTGAGGCCGTGCAGCACTTCCACACGCTCCTCCCAGAACTGACTTCTCAGCATGCGCCACTGCAAACCCAAATTCCCTCTGCGCCTCACAAATCACGCATTCACAGAGTATTTCCTTAGATACCAAGTCCCTGATAATGATGCTCAAATAAACTAGGCAGTAAATATCTTGTTATTTCCCGTCAGCAGGTGGAAATCCATTCTCCCGGTGGTCCGGGAAGCAGTGTCTCCTAGAGGCAGCCCAACAGCAGGCGGGGGCCTGGGGCCTCCTCAGCCACTGTCAGCACCTCCGGCGTCCAGCCCCGAATCCATCAGGAAGCTATCGAGGCCCTGATCCCATCCATTTAAAAAGAGTAACCGTGGAGCTGCTGGGCTCTGGAAGGCAGGTGGCCCCTACGTCCCTCTGTACCCAGGCTCACCAGGAGGCCACCAATGAACTACAGCCTCCCAGGGCCTTTGCACCTGCCAGCCTCAGGGTCCCCTCATGTGCACCAGCCGGGCTCCTGCAGGACTGGTGCCATGTGAGGCTTCCTAAGAACACAGAAACACTTCCCAGGGTCACCACTGGAGAATACCCCCTCTTTGTCCAACACCTTCCCGGAGTCAGAGGCAGCTCTGCTTGTCCCGGGGTACCGAGATAATCCATTCACAGAGCACACAGTAGACGCTTTCCCCACCTCATCTCCCCAGCCCCTTAGGAGGTGGTGCTAACTCCGGCCCATTCTCAGAGGAAGGATCGAGATTCAGGGCAGGAGGTAAATGCTCAGGGTCCCCTGGCTAGAACTGCAGGGCCAGGGTTGTCTGCACTCTGCTCTTCCCCCACCCGCCTGAATTCACCACGCCTGGCCTCACCCTGACTGGAGGGAGAAAGGGGCCATCCCGTTGTCCCAGGCCCGACACACAAATCTGGCTTCCACACCTTCCTGTTTGTAACACAACCTGCCTGCACCTCCCAGACACGAGGGTGCAGAAATCCACTGGCTCTGTGTTGGAGCCAATCAGACTGCTCCGTGGATCTGGCCCACCTGCCACTGAGCCGGCAAATCGGCCACCACAGCTGGGCGACTGAGGCCGGAGAAAGTGACTGCTCACCTTTCCAAAGTCTCGCACATCGAAGAGGTCAAAGGGGTCAAACAGTTCACTGTTCCTTAATCCGAATTTATCGTGGCAGACTTTCAGGAAGGTGCGTATGTTCTTCAAACACAGGAACTAAAGGGAAAAAACAAAGGGCAAGGAAAAACTTATTAAAACTGTAAGCTCTGTAAAAACTGTAACAGCAACAGCAGCAAGCTCTGGCTTCCGTGCGCCAACACATCCAAGCCCATTCCTGTTTTCTCAAGGAGGAAATGGGCTCAGAAAGATGACGAAACCCCCCGTCCCGAGGCTCGGGGTGAGAAGCCAGGCCGGATGGAAGCAGGCAGCCCAGCTCGACGTCCGAGTGTGTAACCACCACCACCCCCAGCCTTCTCATCACACAGCTGCAAAACCCCCAAGGCCTTTGCATTCAGAAGATACGCCACTCTCCTTAACGGTTGGTCAGGAGGGCAAGGCAGCACCCTGGGCCCTCCATGAACATCCAACCCAGGCCTCCCAGGCGCACCCAGCACGTGTCCAGGCCGACAGTCACGGCTGGAGCAGAATATGCCAGCCTTGAGTCAACAAGAATGGCTGGCGCATGCTCACGTGGGCACGTGCACAGGCGTGCATACACATACGAGGCTTCTGACAGCACCAACACATCCTTCCTAATCATGAGTGACAAAGCCAACAGCCAGGGGCCACCCCCAGGAAGCCACGGAGGACCCAGAGAGTGGCAGGTACCAACTACAGTGGAAGGGTGGAGGGAGCACAAAAGCCAGAATTCCCAAATCAATGCGTGGGTCATCTCCTCTCTGCCCACTGCCAACCAGTGAGCTCTCGGCCCTCATCGCGCCTGATGTGCCATGGGGGCGGAAGGCTTGGCGGGGGCGGAACAGCCATCTGCCCAGTCCTCGTGGAGAAATAGCTGGTAAGGAAACTTATAAGGCAGCAGGTGAGGTGGCCCGGGGGGCAGGCTCTGGAGTCACTCAGGCCCCAGGTTGGAATCCTGTCTGCTGACTCCAGCAGGGAGACCAGGGTGAGTGGTTTTGCCAGGCCTGGTATCCTACCGCCACCTGCCTCACGGGATTAATCACGTGCCCTGATGACCAGAGTGGGCACTGGGGTGTGGGAGCCATCAGCCCCCCAATCCGGCTCAGCACGGGGATTCACAAGGGGAGGGCATGGCACACACGGCCCAAGAAAAGCCCAGGATTGTCGTCCTCATCAATAACCATCCCCTATGGACAAACTGCCCAGCTCCAAGAGAAGTTCAGAGAGCCTGTCCCTGCTCACTGGAAATTTAGACAAATGGACAGACTTAGACATGGTGCAGGTCAGAATCAGAGCCTAAGAGCGTAAACCAAGCAGCACTGAGAATGCCCTGGGAGCGGAGGGTCCCCCAGCCAGGACACACGCCCCTGCCCGCCCCTTCCTCTCCCTCACAGCAGGCAGTGCCCACCCCAGCCCCCTCTGCCTCAGGCCACTCCTCCCATCCTGGCAGGGGTCGGCTGCTGTTCGTAGACAACAGACTCATTTGTTTTATCCTAGAGTCCCTCTTTGTCCGTGTGTGTGTGTGTGCGTGCGTGTGTGTGTGTGTGTGTGTGTGTGTGTTTCTGAACACTTGAGATTAACTGCAGTAATGATACTCTTTTATCCCTAAACACCTAAGTGTGTATTTCCTAAGAACACACAGTACCTCCACAATCGCAGTACCTATACCAAAACCAGGAGATTAACACGGACACCACACAGTTATCTTATCTATAGACCTTACTTGCATTTCCTTAATACATAAAGGACAACCAAAATGTCCTTATAGCTAAAAGAAAAAAAAAAAAAAAAAACTGGCCCAGGTTCCAATCTGGGATCACACACAGTTTCCGCCGCTATGCCTCTTCAGTCTCCATTAATCTGATACAATCTTCTCCAACAGAACTTTCTGGAATGATAGGAACGTTCTATCCATGTACCATCCAATAGGGCAGCCACTAGACACCCGTGCCCACTGAACACTCGAAATGTGGCTAGTCCGGCCGGGCACAGCAGCTCACGCCTGTAATCCCAGCACTTTGAGAGGATGAGGCGGGTGGATCACTAGAGGTCAGGAGTTCGAGACCAGCCTGGCCAACATGGTGAAACCCCATCTCTACTAAAAATACAAAAATTAGCCGGGCATGATGGCACATGCCGGAAGTCCCAGCTACTCGGGAGGCTGCAGCAAGAGAATCGTTTGAACCCAGGAGGCAGAGGTTGCAGTGAGCTGAGATCGCACCACTGCACTCCAGCCTGGGTGACGGAGCAAGACACCGTCTCAAAAAAAAAAAAAAAAAAAAAAAAAAAAAAAAAGGTGGCGACTGAAAAACTGGATTGCTAATTTTAAGTTAAATTTTAAAGCTACATGTGGCTAGTAACGGCTAGTTTAGACAATGTGAATCTAAAACACCCCATGATCTTTGTTTTTCACGACCTGTTAATTCTGAAGAATACAGACACGAAAGGACAAATCCTGTGCGAGTCCACTTTTTTTTTTGGAGGGGACGGAATTTTGCCCTTGTTGCCCAGGCTGGGAGTGCAGTGGCGCAATCTCAGCTCACCACAACCTCTGCCTCCTGGGTTCAAGCGATTCTCCTGCCTGAGCCTCCCAAGTAGCTGGGATTACAGGCGTGCGCCAGCATGCCCAGATAATTTTTCTATTTTTAGTAGAGACGGGGTTTCTCCATGTTGGTCAGGCTGGTCTCCAACTCTCGACCTCAGGTGATCTGCCTGCCTCGGCCTCCCAAAGTGCTGGGATTACAGGCATGAGCCACCGCGCCCGGCCATGATTCCACTTTCATGAGGCCCCTGGAGTCGTCAGATCCACAGAGAGAGAGAGCAGAATGGTGGGCGCCCTCGAAGGGCTGAGCGATGGGGTGGTTTCAAGGGGAACAGAGCTCTTGCTTGGGAAGATGAGAGAGTTCTGTGAATGGTGGTGATGGCGCTTGCCAACAAAGTATACGTGTTTGACGCTACTGGACAGTGCTCTAGAGGAAAACCGGAGAAGATACTGAGTTTTATGTTATGTGTATTTTACCACAATAAAAAGATTAATTAGAAGAGAGACAGACAGACATGGAGACACAGACCCACGAGGAGTGCATGTGACGATGGGCCCCTTTCCTTAGCAACTGGGAGTGACACAGCTGTGGGCCAGCCACACCAAGGGTAGCCACTGTTGCCAGAAGCGGGAGAGGGCGTGGGACGGGTTCTCCCCCGTGGCCCCACGAAGGAGCTGTTGCTGCCACACACAACTGATTCAGGCTGCTGGCCTGCAGCCCTGGGAACAATAAGGTTCTGCTGCTTAAAGCCACCATGGTCGATGGTGCTTGGTTAGGACAGCCCCAGACGCTGCAGCTGGGAGCCGGCCTGAGCCGGGGTAGGGGCTGCGCCCTCTTGCTCGTCTGCGCTGCTGCGCGCTGCGGCTTCCAGCCCGGCGTGACTATTTTTTGAATGTGGCTAGTCTGTAATTTCCACTAAGCATTTATTTTCATTCTTCCTCAGGCTCCCAAGTTTAGAGTTAATTACACAGATCCCAACCATAATCACAGCCGACCAGGCCCAGGCTTCCTTTCGGGCGCAGGATGGGGCCAGAGCACCCCTTTCCCGTGGGCCCAGCAACTGCTGTGCCTGGCCCGGCCCCACCCGTGGCCACTCTGGCCACCCTAACCTTTAAGAAGTCCTCCTGGTGCAGCTCTGGGCCCAACCCAGGGTGGTCTCTGCAAAACTGAGCCACACAGGCTGATGCAGGTGGCAGGGACACGGACTGCATGGACGGGGACAACAGAGACCGGGACAAAGCCTGGGGGCCACGTCAGGCTCCACCTCGAGGGAGGCCACACATGGCCCAGCCTCCCTTCAGGGAGCATCTCCTGTGCTTTCTACAGTTCATCCCATTTTCCATGAAGGGAAACTGAGGCACAGAGAGTTAAGGACGTGGGCACCTGACCAGAAGGCGGCAGGCAGCACCAAGAATGAAGCCATGTCGGCATAGGCCAGGGAAAGGCCCTCTGAGAGGACGGGTGTGTGAGCAGGCACCAGGTCCCTCCTGCCGTCCCTGCGCCCCTTTCCTCAGTGGCCCGGTTTGCAAGGTCTGCGGTCGCTCTAGAGCCAATCAGAGCCTCAAGGTCCAGGTTCTAGACAGAGACCCTGACGGTTGGCAGGGACTGGACCCAAGGCTGAGGTTGCTGCAGGTGCATCTTGGCCACAGGGGCCCATTGAGGACACAGGCCGAGGGACAGTGGGCAAGGGAGGCCCAGATGGTGGTCAGTGCCAGGTGAAAAGTCCCCTGTCCATGCCCAAGCTGTGGGGGCTGGCTTCAGCTGTCACCTGTGGCTGCAGGAGCAAGCAGCATTCTTCTCTCTCACTGATCCAACCTGGCCTCCGGGACCCCCCACAAAGGCAGCATCCTGGACTTTAAGTCCAGCTGAGTGGCCACAGCAAGGGTCTGTCCCCAGAAAACAAGCCCTGTGACAAGGGTCCCAGGGCTGAGTGCCCTCTCCCCCAGGCTGGCGGCTATGGGGTCCCCACTGTGTTTGTTTAGGGCACTCTGAGGGGGCATGGGCTACCCCACCTCCTGCTCTCCACAGCCCCAGACTGCAGGGAGGGCTCCCACCCCTGGGCCCCAAGAATCCCTTGTCCAGGCTCTGCCACTGCAATGAGAGGCAGCGTGTAGTGTGCCCTGGAAACGTCAGCCCCTTTCTCTCCGGCCCATTCATCGGCAGCCGCAGATCTAATCAGGCTGAAATTGGATTAGTGTGGTGACACAGGCTCCATGCCCAGCCGCCCACCTCTCCAGGCTCAGCTGCACTGTCCTTCAGCTCTTGCAAGGCGCCAGGGTGGGGCGTCACAGATAGGAGAGGCAGGGCAGGGCCGGAGAGCCAAGACCCCAGAGCCAGGACCCCAGGTCTGAGCCACAGGTGAGTCCCGAGGGCATCCTGGATGGCAAGCTTCACCGGGCAAGCTCACATGCTCACAGGACGGTCATGTCTCTTTAGGGTCTCTGAAACAATCTATTGTGATGGGGACACAATGGCAGGGACAGGCCTCTCTGCCCTGCAGAACCCATGGCAGCCCACCGAGAGCAGGGGCGCCCTTCAGCCTATGTGGGCCCTTCCACTGCACCTTACTGGCAACAGGTCACCGGCAGTGCTGGAGTGGGACACAGGACAGGCCTGCCTCGCCCTCCAGCGCTGGCATCTAGCCGGCATGCCCTGAGAGGGTACAAAAGGGGAAACTAAGCCGGGGGAGGCAAATCCACTTGCCTGAGTCACATAGCCAGCCCACCTCAGCTGGGGAGTTGCAGTTTGAAAACAGGTGGCTTGGGCATCGACCTCTGGGCAATGGGGATGGAGTAATGGCAGAGCTTGACAATGACCACAGGCAGGGTGGATGCTGACATGTACCAACAGCCAACTCACTCACCACCTGCAGAGCCTGTGAGGTATACACTGGCCCACTGCACAGACAGACAACCAAGCTCCAAGCAGTGAGCTCATGGGTAGGCCCAGGGTTCAGGGGCAAATGGAGTGGCCAGGATGCAAAAGGGCGGCAGGCCCCCGCCTAAGGAGATTTAAGAAAGTCCTGTCTCGCCAAGGACGGCGGCACAAGGCCTGCATCTTCAAGGCAGGTGCCACGTTGTCTCAGGGCCTGACTCCTCGGCCCCAGCTGGGCCATGCAGGAGGAGCGTGGGGCCGGGCTGACCTTTATGGGAGGTGACCCTCGCTGCTCCCTCCTCCCAGGAGAGCTCGGGCAAGTCTCCTCATCTGCACAGTGAGGCTCTGGCACAGCGCTCCAGGCCCTTCCAGCCAAGACTGGCTGCACGTCTTGGTGCGCTGACTCACAGTGATTACAGGTGCTCCACGGCCGCCAGGTTTTCCAGAAGGCCAGGCACTGGGCTAAGAGCTCCCTTGAGTCACTGCAGCAATTCCTGATTTACAGATGAGGAAACTGAGGTTTCAGGAGGTCACCTGGCCTGCCCAAGGTCACTAGCAAGGATATAATTGAGCTAACAACAGATCTGGGATGTTTTGACCCCCAAGGCCAGACTGCTGGCCTTTAAGCTATCCTGTCTATGGGTTTCTGGGCAGGGAAATCCCATTATTTTTTCTTTTTTAAAATGACAACAGTACTTTGACGAAAACTCAGTCTGTTCAGAGGAGATGGGGAGGCGCTGAGTGTAGGAACCTGGCCTTTCGGCTTGAGGGGCAGGCCCCACCCACAGAAACCAAGGCTTGGGAATGGGGCCAGAAAGGAGGGGGCTGAACTGATTGATCGGCATATAATAACTAACTAGCACGCATGCGCCATTTCACAGCCTACTAGCACTTTCACATCCACATTTGCTCCATCCCCACAAACAACTTGCATTTTGAGCCCCAGTTTGCAGATGTGGAAATGGAGGCACCAGAAGGCAGGTGACCCGTGATCTGAACCCAGGCCCGGTTCCTCTCAGGATGCCCCCAGCCTCTGGCAGGCCCATCCCCGGGAAAGTCCCTTCGGCTGCCCCACCAGGAAGGTCAGGGGCCCAGGTGTCCTCAGTTCCAGGAGTGACACTCAGCTGGGGGTGGGGTCCCGCAGGGAAAGCCCCAAGCTGGGGTCTCCAGATCGCCTGGCCCAACCTTCCCCATCCATGTAGATTGTCACCAACAGGCAGGGCTCCTCCCAGGCCTCTGGCTGGCATCCCTAACCACCTACTCCTGTCCTGCACAGTCCTACCTCCCTCACCGGCCTCTTGCGCACAACCACATTCCAGTGCAGACCCCACAGCAGGTACTCCAGGTGGGGACAGCCCAGGCCTGCTCCTACTCAACAGCCACACGGCTTCTCTGTACCTCAGTTTCTCAATCTGTAAAATGGGCAAGGAGAACCCTGCCCTCTGACTTCCACGATGCTGGGACTCTCACTCAAAATAAAGAGACTGTACTGAGGCCATCTCACTGGGGAAGTCCAGAAGTCCCCTGAGACATTGGTCACTGAGAGAGCTGGCGGGGGGCGGGGGGGGGTGGGGGGGCACAGTTGGCTGGAGCTGAGGAGCAGCCACACCGCACGAGAACCTGGGCCCTTCATCACCATGGTCCCACCCTGGAGCTGTTAGCCCGCCACACCGCTGGCCTTTAGTTCACAGCAGAGCTCCTCAAGGCAGCTGCCAGGGACTGGGGGAGGGACACAGGCCGACAAGGGACTTCTGGGGCCGGACCTCAGGCTCTCTGCTCACGGCCAGAGCAGCCCAGCCACTGGGAGGTGAAGACCCCCACCCCACATGCCCCTTGCTGCAAAAGGGAACCTAGGCGCCATGGCCCTGAAAGAAACAGGGCACCACAGCTTCTGGGCCTCAGGAGAACAGGCACTCTCTTTTGAAGCCCCTGGGTCTTTCTGAGCAAGTCGGGGTCTCCATGTGCAGCCTCCACGCTCTGCAGCAAAGGCTCCAGGAAGTACCCACAGACATAGATAGACATAGTGCGTTTTCTTGAAATACTTCAACAAGTGTCACTAACACTGCGCTTAACAGAGACCAATTGCACACGCCCGGCTGCTCTGCTTCCTGCTGGAGTGGCGCTGACTCCCTGGGGCCACAGTGCTGCGCTGTGCTGATCAGAAGCTTTGACTGGCAGCTGAGGATGTCTTTGATCAATAAAAAAATCGGAAAACAAATTAATTTCCTGTTTTATTTATGCCATGCTCATTCCAAAAACCACTTCAAATAGCTCGGTTACTATTCAACAGATGCAGCTTGATGGAATGGATCAAATTTGGGGCCCATCAGGTAGATAAACCGGTGACCCTGGGTGACAGGCTGGCCAGGTGCTCATGGAGACAGGAGCTGAGGCCGTTTGCTCCCTCTGGGTCGCAAATACCCTGGACAATGCCTAGCCCATCACAGGGGCTCCGTATCTGGTAGACGAACAAATGAACCAATGAATTAATGAATGAACAAATGAATGAATGTCTAGGAAGCACTCTTAGGTGCCCTCTGACTGCTGACACCTCTCAAAGGGCCCTGCTTTCCCCTCAAGCAGCAGAGAGTCCACGATGCCTTCCAAGGCGTCCGGGGCCCCCAAGGACAGCCACTGCTGCTTAGGTGGCAACCTCACTTCCAGAAGCATCTCTTCCGAAAACAAGCAAGCAGGTAGAACGTAGGGTCTGGCCTCGACCCCTTATTCCTGCACACATCAATGTCACCTGCAAAACTCTACACACCAGCCCACCAGGGACCCATTAGCTGGTCAGATCCAATAACCATTCTAGCAGGTGGGTGGTCCTTTATAGCCCATTTTACAAATGAGGAGACGACACTCAGGGAGGCCTGCATCTGCATTAAAACTGGTCTGTCACCAGGCGCAGTGGCTCACGCCTATAATCCTGGCACTTTGGGAGACCAAGGCGGGTGGATCACCTGAGGTCAGGAGTTTGAGACTAGCCTGAGCAACATGGTGAAACCCCGTCTCTACTAAAAATACAAAATTAGCCGGGCGTGGTGGCACATGCCTATAATTCCAGCTACTCAGGAGGCTGAGGCAGGAGAATCGCTTGAACTCGGGAGGTGGAGGTTGCAGTGAGCTGAGATCGTGCCATTGCACTCCAGCCTGGGCAACAAGACTGAAACTCCATCTCAAAAAAAAAAAAAAACTGGTCTAACTTGACAGTCATCATCAACACTGAAAGGCTTCCCAGGCCATCACCAGGGCCCCCGCACTGAGGCCTTTGTGAGTGTGTGTGTGAGACAGAGTCTCACTGCATCAACCAGGCTGGAGTGCAGTGGCGTGATCTCGGCTCACCGCAACCTTCGCCTCCCAGGTTCAAGCGACTGTCCCGCCTCAGCCTCCCGAGCAGCTGGGACTACAGGCCTGTGCCACCGTAATGAGCTAATTTTTGTATTTTTAGTAGAGACGGGGTTTCCCCATGTTGGTCAGGCTGGTCTCAAACTCCTGGCCTCAGGTGATCCACCTGCCTCGGCCTCCCAAAGTGCTGGAATTACAGGCAACTATGCCCAGACCGCACTGAGCCCTTAAAGAGAGGCTGCAGTGCGGGGCTCCCAAGGCAGACGTCCGAGGCCGCTCCAGCTCGTCCACTGCTCCAGGCAGGGAAAGCACAGCTCAGCCAGGGATTGACTGAGGAGTGTCGAGAGTCGATTTTGTCTGGACAATTGAACATGAACACTTCCTTCGCTCGGGCCCATTTCCTCAGCTGCGCACGCACCAGGGCCAAGGCGTCAGGCCAGAAGGCTGAGTAGTGAACCCGGCCCGCCTTTGCGCATGGCCTCGCATGCGTGTCCCCCTTCGCCCAGCTGGAGTGCGGAGCTGCTCTACCTGCTGTGATCTGGAGGAGTGGGGTGGTGTTTTCTTCGTGCATATCAAGGTCTTCCAGGGGCCAGCCTTGCCCCCAGGTCAGGGGCAGGCAACTGGCAGAGAGAGGGGCAGGCCAGATCAGCAGGGCAGGCGGCCCGTGTGCCCTCAGGAGTGGAGCTCCCCGCACCAAGAGCAGGCAGCTTGAGCCACGGCTGCTACATTTGTCCACAGGAATGACAGAAAGAGCTGCATCAACAGCGTGTCTCATTTCACTATTCTGTAAAAGTTTCCAGCATTCTGAGTCTCACTAACACTCAATATGCTAAAACAATGTCAGGCGGCACTTCCACTTTCTCCAATAACAAACAGCGTCCGCTGGGTCCGTGCCTGGCGCAGCACTAAGCTCTTGACATTCCTCTCTGGTTCATCCTGCTAACATGTTCAGGAGCTGTCATGTATCCCTGGTCTACAGGTGGAGAAATGGCTCAGGGACCACCCTGCTCATCAGGGTAGTGAGGAGAGTACCCAGGTCTAATCCAGGTGGTCTGGTCCTGTCCCCATGGGAGCCCCATGGCATAGGCAAGAGGCAGCCTACTCTGCGGGCAACCTGGGAGGAGGGAGGGTCTGGGCTGACTCGGGTGAAGGCAGAGCTAGCTGCAAACCGGCTCTGTCGGTGGGTGCCTCTCCATCCCTCTGACACTGGCGGTCCTGTGGGGAAACATGCTCCTCCCTTACGCTGGGCCCTCCTGCTTCCCAGGGCACCTCCCAGGATGACTGGAACCAGGCACCTCCCAGGATGACTACCAAAATGCGACTCGCAACGCACTACACCACCTTGGCACTGGTAGAGGTAGCCCTCCAAGTCACACCCACAGAGGCAAGTCCCTGCCCTTAGCAAGCTTCCGGACCCCTGTCTCTGCACACTTCCCCTCCTTTCCCCAGGATGCCCTGACCCAATTCCGGTGCCTTCCGTCACCTTCCACGAGGTCTCCTGGCCACTCCCACCCCCAGCTTTCCGGCTTTGGTTCGTCCAAAGTGGGCTGGGGGCCCTGGATGCTGGAGACACGTGGCTGACACTTGGCACCCACTAGGGCTCTGAGCCTTTCACTGTGCTGTTCCTGTGGCCTGAATACTGTTCCCTAACCCCACTTCCTGACCTTGTCTCCTTCAACCCAAGCCCAGCTCATGAAAGGAAGAAATGGCCTTTCTCCTCCACTGTACCTGCCCCCTCGAATGGCGGGTCACCTGCTCACCACACTGCAGGCAATGCTGCTGCGAGATGGGAAACGGGCTTCCCAGAGAAGATGCCAGAAGACTCAGAGGGCCCAGCCAGCTGTCTCCAAAACAGGGCCCTGGAGACATGGATTCGAAATGTCTGCTACCAGAGCCCAGACCCCAGACTCCAACCTGCAGCACGCAGGCAGCCCCGGGTCCAGAATCCCAGGATCTTCCCCAAAAAGGGATGGGGCGAGGTTGCTTTGCGGCTCAAAGCCAGGAGGTCCCAGAGAGGCAGAACACCTGCCCCCGCCCCGGGCGTCTCCTGCTGGTTAGGGGCTTCACGCTCAGCTTTTCTCACGGTCCGCTCCTGTGCAGCCTGATTTCCAGACAAGCTCTGCTGCAAACTTCAAGTGCCCAGCCGGTGAGAACCAGCAAGAACCAGCAAGAATCAGCACGGACCAGCAAGAACCAGCAAGGACCAGCAAGGACCAGCAGCCGTGAAGTCCAGGAACCCCGGTGCTGGGGCTCCCACCCGCTGCCAGGGTCTGTCTGTCCACAGCCCCTGAGCCATGGAGAGTGGGTTCTCAAAGGCTGAAAAGTCAAGATCTCAAGAAAAGAGACACACTCTGGCTGCCCAGCAGCCCTGGGCACATGCAGGCAGGGCCAGGCCAAGCTGCAGAATTGCCCCTCTCCGTCCTGACAGTCAAGTCCTTCCTCAGCAGCACTCGAGAGGAAACCCAGCAAGAAAAATCAATTCTGGAAAAGCGTCATTTGGAAGTCTGAGTGGAGAAGGTGGGCAGCTGGGAGGCTCCTATTCAACTCTGCACCCCACTCCAGTCCACAGTCAGACGCCGAATAGGCGGCACCTACTGCGTGCTAGGCCACAGCCCAGCCGTGCCTGTTCAGAGCCAGCAGCTGAGAGAGGTCTCAGCTTTCCACGCCTGCTCCCCCGAAGCCCTCCAAGGACCCACCTCTGCTGCTGACGGTGGGTTTAAGCCAAGGTAGGGGAGTATACAGAGTGGCCCACATAATCAGGACTTCAAGGTCAGGGTCAAACCAAAGGTTTTCTATAAAGCTAGCAGGAAATTGCTTTTCTAGGATTTCTCTTTATAACCATCTTCCCTGAGCCAGCTTCCGAGTCCCTCAGTGTTCAAATCCTACTGTCTTGCCGCCTGGCTCTGAGCAATTAGCCCAGACGCACGGCCGCGCCTCGGCCCTCCGGATTCCTCTCATAGGACCTCAGCCCCTCCTCTCTGCTGCAGCCCACAAGCCGCCTGTGAAACAGGCTCTTGTCTCTGCCACCTCATTTTCTCCATTTCTTCCCCCTTCCGGAAAGCGGCCTCCGAGGTCAACATGAGGGCATTCGCACGCCCTCTGGAGCGCCCTATCTCCAGCGCAATTGGACAATCCAACTCCAGACGAACCCAAGCAGAGCGCGCGATTTTTCCCGTTCCCCCACCGCCCATGAAAATTAAAGCCAAATGGATCCCTTCACAGCCAGCAGACACCGGATGATTGCTCTCCAATCTGAAGGAACGATTCTCGCTATTATCCCTTCCTGCTGCGCTAAAAATATTGAAGGAAAAATGCAACCGCAGCACCAGAGAGCTTCCCAAGCAGGGGGGTGAAACCGAGCCTCCTTCTATGATTGGAAACAAAAGGCAGGCACGGCCCTTGGCTATGGAGGCAGCAAGGTGGGAGGCGGCCTCTCCCCCTGCAGAAGGCCACAAGCCAGCCACGCGACAGCAAAGTGTCAAAAACTCTTCTTAGTCAATTGCCAAACGGGCAACTATGGAGGCTGGAGGACAAGAGCTGGCACCCAGCAGGGTCAGAGCAGGAGTGGGACAGGCACTGTGGGGCTTTCACCCTGAAAGAGTCCCTCACGCCCGCCATGTCCCCATTTGGAGCTTCTGCTGGAGCCTCTCCAGCAGGTGCCTACAAAGCTCCACCCACCCGGGGAGTGGTCGTCACCCGCCAGGCCACCCCAGCTGGATCCAATGTGGCACCTCCTCCCCAGCAGTCCCTGTGCTTCGTGAGGCCCATATGTGGGAGCTGGGAGCGCTAGACTAGAACCCCTCTCAGCCTGGACCCCCAGGACCTGCCCTTCACCTCTCAGAGCCTCAGTTTCCTCACCTGTCAAGCAGAGGTGACAGTCATACCCACAGCAGCTGACACCAGACCACGGGTGGTTCACTCACCTTGTGCTGGGGACAGGGCTTTTAGGCTGCTCGGCTCTGCTACAGGACCATGATCTCCAAAGCAGAGGAAGGCAGAGGCGTTTTCCCCATTTACAGATGAGCAGAGAGCAGCTTCGGGAAGTGTAGTTATCTGCCTAGAGTCTTAGGCAGCAGCTCAGGATGCTACAGCAAAATCCCACAGCGCGGGAAGCTTGTAAACCCAGGGGTTTCTTTCTTGCAGTTCCAGAGCCTGGAAGCCCAGTGCCAGCATGGTCAGGTTCCAGTGACTTCTCCTTGTACCCTTACACAGCAGAGAGTAGACAGAAGCGGTCCCTTTTGGTACTCTTAAAAAGAGACCATCCTATTCATGAAGGGTCCGCTCTTATGACCTCATCTCAACCCAGTTACCTCAAAAGGCCCCAGCTCCTGATAACATCACATTTTAGGGTAGGGTTTCAACACAGGAATTTTGCGGAGAGACATTCAGTCCATAACAGCAAGTGTAATGGGTTGAATGGGTGGGCCCCAAAGAGGCAGATCTGCATCCAGACCGAGAAGCCTATTTGTGACCTTACTTGGAACAGTCTTTGCAGGTAAAATTAAACTGATGCTCTCCAGGCCGGGCGCGGTGGCTCACGCCTATAGTCCCACCACTTTGGGAGGCCGAGGCAAGCAGATCATGAGGTCAGGAGTTCGAGAGCAGCCTGGCCAACATGGTGAAACCCCGTCTCTACTAAAGATACAAAAAATTAGCCAGGTGTGGTGGCACGCACCTATAATCCCAGCTACTCGGGAGGCTGAGGCAGGAGAATTACTTGAACCTGGGAGGCAGAAGTTGCAGGGAGCCGAGATCGCACCATTGCACTCCAGCCTGCGCAACAGAGCAAGACTCTGTCTCAACAACAACAACAAAAAAAACCCTGAGGCTCTCGAGATAAGATAATCCCGGATTACCCAGTGGGCCCTAAATCCAAGTGTCCCTAGAAGAGAATAAAGAAGACAAGAGGTCGTGTGACGACAGAGGCACAGGTTGGGGTGATACGGCCACAAGCCAAGGAGTGCCTGGGGCCACCAGAATCTTGAAGAGGCAGGATGGATCCTCCCTTAGAGCCTGCGGAGGGAGCACGGCCCCATGGACACCTAGAACCTGGAGGGAGCACGGCCCCACGGACACCTAGAAGCTGGAGGGAGCACGGCCCCACGGACACCTAGAACCTGGAGGGAGCACGGCCCCACGGACACCTAGAACCTGGAGGGAGCACGGCCCCAAGGACACCTAGAAGCTGGAGGGAGCACGGCCCCACGGACACCTAGAACCTGGAGGGAGCACGGCCCCACGGACACCTAGAACCTGGAGGGAGCACGGCCCCACGGACACCTAGAACCTGGAGGGAGCACGGCCCCACGGACACCTAGAAGCTGGAGGGAGCACGGCCCCACGGACACCTAGAACCTGCAGGGAGCACGGCCCCACGGACACCTAGAACCTGGAGGGAGCACGGCCCCACGGACACCTAGAAGCTGGAGGGAGCACGGCCCCACGGACACCTAGAACCTGGAGGGAGCATGGCCTGCCAACATCTAGAACCTCTGGAGGCAGCACAGCCCTGCCAACACCTAGAGCTTCCAGAGGGAGCACAGCCCTGCTGACACCTTGGTTTCAGACTTGTGGCCTCCAGGGCTGCTGCTGGAAGGCGCTGGTCTGTGGTTCTTTGTTGGGCAACTCCAGTGGCCAGCTGGTGGCAGGCAGTCCTGTGCCCTTGGCGCTGTGCCCCCCAAGCCCACCACAACAGGCACTTGGAATGGCTGTGGGATGAATGGGCATACAGTGCAATGAGTAGGGCTTGGATGAGAAACTGAGGCAAGAGTTCTCCTGGTTTCTTCCACCCTTTGTTCCCGTTCATGCCAGCATGGGTTTCGCAATGCCCTGCACCTCGGCTCGGAGCTGGGAGACTCTGGACCCTGGGCCTGGCACACTGGGGCCCTCTGAAAACGTGGTTTTGACTCCCAGGCTCAATTCAGGGCTCTTTGGGAAGCAAAGTCCCCAGAGGGACTCTGGCAAGGTGGGAAGTCAGGAAGCACCTGTGTGGAACCTCAGACCCAGCTCCCTCTGACCCCCATGGGGCCCAGCTTCAGACACCCTTGAGTGGGGACAGGGGGCTCAGCCACAGGGTGGGGCACCTTTCTGGCAGCAAGATGCAGGTTCAAATCCTGAAGGCCCCCCACACCCACCCAGCTCCCACAACCCTGGCTCCAGACTAACCACACGTCTCAGGCTCCCGGGCCTGCCTGTCCAACAGCTGCCTCCCTGTCTCCAAAGAAGGCACCTGGCCCGAGTACCCCAAAACCAAGACCTGTGGGCCTCCATCCCTAGGTGTCCTCCCTCTGCAGAAGCACCCACTACTTGCCAGAGGCTGCAGCCAGCACCTGACAGGCAGCGCCTCCCACCACCCCTTGCACAGGCAGGTGGCCCCCTCATGTGGGACAACCCACTGCACACGTGTGACATTCTTAAGATCCCAGCACTATAAACGCCAAGGGATGTAAAACACTCTTCTCAACATGCAACAAACACGGCCGAAACCGTCACCGAAAGCACCGCGCCTGCCTGCTGCTGGGGAATCACTCCGTGGTTAGCACTCATCACTTCGAGAAGAAAGTCAGTTGTGATGTTCTGTTACTATCCCAATTGTTTCCAGGGATTTCTGAGAAGTGGCGTGTGCCTGGTGTTAAGACGCCGTCCCCACGGGCACACGCCACAGCTAATGTCCCTCTGTCCATCTGTCCATCCGCCCACCAGCACCTGCTGAGGGCCTGTGGCCCTGCACGCATGGCCCAGGCTGCCAAATCAGTTCTGTCACCACGGGGCAGCAAGGCACAAGGAGGAGCAAGTGTGTGTGAGATGCCCAACAGTAGAGGTGCCTGTACTTCAAGGAGCTTTCTTGCCTGGTGCTGGAAAGGACCCAAAGTGCTCAGCGCCCCAGGAGCACATCGCAGGTGCGCAGTGAATCTGCACGAAATCCATGCACGCCTGAAGGCTTCCAGAGGAGGCACCCCAGGTCCAGCCATGGGAGGTTGTGGGGAGCGGGAGCTGTGGCACTGCAGCCAAACACCTACATGTGCCACACACCTGCGTGGCAGGCGGGGAATGCTGCTGACGCTCGAGCAGGGCAAGGCCTGTGATGTGTGTGTCCTCATGTGTATGCGTGTGGGGTGCCCATGCACATACATGTGGGGGTGTGCAGGTGCTTAGGGGTGTACAGGCGTGCGTGTGTTCATGTGTGTGCACATGTGAGTATGTGTGCATGCTCGTGATGTACGTACCAGCGTATGTATGTGTGGTGTGTGTGTCTGCATTATGATAAATAAAGCTAAGCAAAAATACATCTGCAGGAGGGCAAGGACTGAGATAAATCATTCTGAACTCCAAACAGGTGGAGGATAAGATGTAAACAGATCTTTCCTGTTGTTTAAACGTACTTCGTTTTCATTATACTGCTGTTTGCGTGCAATGAATGCAAGTGTACTGAGGCGAGGAAAAAGGAAGGCAGACACTCCTTCCTCCGGCTACTCCACAGACACCCACACCATGAGAAACTAGGCACCCCTGCAGATGGGAGGCAATGGTGAGGTCGCCCCCAGGCTTGGCCGGTGGTACAGGAAGGGCAGAACCCGACCAGGCCATTTCCAGCCAGACTCTGCTTCCTGTGGGGAGCTCCTGCCCCTTCAGGTCCTAACCCTTCAATCACTCAGATTCTGGGGACCCCACACGGAGCAACAGAGTCATGCCACCCTCCACAAGCCCAGCCAAGGAGTGTGGCCCCATGCCCGATGCCAAGGCGAGGCTCCTGGCTGCTGAAGCTGAGTCGGAAGCACGGCCCCCACACTCCTCCTCACTCCCCCACACGCTCCTCCCCACTCCCCGCTCCTCCCCACTCCCCAAAGTCCTCCTCATCCCCTTGCTTCTCCCCACTCGCCCCATACTCCTCCCCACTCCCCCTGCCATGCTCCCCCCACGCTCCTCCTCAGTCCCTCCAACGCCCCCCAAGCTCCTCCCCATTCCCCACATGCTCCTCCCCACTCCCCAGTCTTCCCCACCCCCACGCTCCTCCCCACTCCCTCCATGCTCCTCCACACTCCCCCCCATGCTCCTCCAACTACCCCCC
>NW_026652285.1:106160127-106204512 GCF_009828535.3 Hylobates moloch
CCCCCCCTACGCTCCTCCCCACTCCCCCCACTTGCACTCCACTCCCGCTCCTACTCTTCCCCACTCCTCCCCATGGCTCTGGCCTCCCCCAGCCTGAGGGGAGCCCTCTAAACCCTCCAGCTCAGGCTGCTCAGTGAAGCTCAGTTCCTGCCTCTTCCGCTCAGCACAAGGGCACGGCCCCTGCTGGAGGCCCCTGCTCCGGGGAACTCTTGGACGGGCAGCAAGCACCTCACTGCCCATCTGCTCCTTTCCTGCTTACTCACAAAGTCAAGACCTGGAGCCCACGGGGCCAGGAGGCACAAAGCACAGCTTCCCGGGTGACCTTGGACAAGTCGCTGACCCTCCTGGAGCCTCAGTTTCCCCAACCCAGTGGCTCTGAATTAATTCCCTGGATTCCTGAGGAGAAGGGAGCTTCCTCACTAGTTCACAGGGAGAGAGGGAGGGAAGGGGGTTCTGACGCTTAAAAACAGGTCTGCAAGTCAGGAACTCGATGATCTCCGGAGGTGCCATGATCTCCTCGTCTACCCAGCCTCCCCGGGCCCCACAGCCCCTCCCTACCCTGTGACCCTCAGCCCAAGCCCCTGGGGAGGGTCTCTGGTTCTCAGCCGTGGGGTTGGGCCCAGCAGGTCTGGGGGCCTGGCGGGGAAAGGGGGTCTGGGGTACTCCGTCTTTCTACCTTTGAGTTGTTTCTTCTTTTGCTTTGTTTTGTTTCGTTTTGTTTTTTTCCAACGAGTAGACATTACTTTTAGAATTTCTTAAA
The DNA here is from genome assembly GCF_009828535.3 of Hylobates moloch. NCBI lineage: Eukaryota > Metazoa > Chordata > Mammalia > Primates > Hylobatidae > Hylobates > Hylobates moloch. The sequence goes on from NW_026652285.1 coordinate 106,160,888, forward strand.
AAGTTATCTCAGCTTTGGGTTGGGTTTGGGAGGAGGAAGTCCTGTGAATGTATAAAAAGCACGCAGCCAGCTAGTTTCTGAGAAGTCAGAAAATGCGAAGATCAACTGAGAAGCTGTGCTTTCTGGAAATTCCAGGCAAACCAACACCAGGCCCCTCGGCTGGCAGGCAGAGCACCAGGGGGCAAGGGAGCGGGAGGGGGATTCCCTGCTGCCAGGCCAACAGCTGGGCCAGCCAAGGTCAGGAATGCTGCAGCTGCAGCCTCGCCTTCCGCCCTCACCCAGGCAGGAGCCCAGTGGGAGGGAGGCTGCCCCTGCCAGGGCCTGGGACAGAGCCCTCTGCAGGGGACAGGCCAGGCAGGAAACCCGGCCGTCCTCAAGCAGGAAAGCTGGGCCAGAGCTGGTACTTCAGGAGGGAGCTGAATTCCAGTCCTGAGCGTACCTGCTCGAAGTCACAAAAAGGGCAGACTGCAGCGCCCACCCAGCTGCCCAGCTCCCCGCCCAGCTCCCCACCTGCCCACCTGCCTGGGGTACTCAGGACTCTCTCCAACACCACCGGTGTCTCTCTGCTTCCTCACTCTGTGCAGGCCTACCCTCTGGTGCGCTCCCGTTTGGGATAATCGTCCCTGCTTTACCAGGTGGGGAACCTGAGGCTCAGTCTGGCAGTTACGGGCCTCCCCTGTACCAGCTGCTGCAGGTCCGGTCTCATTTCACCAGGGAAGGATGTGTGCCCAGGATGCTGCTCCCTGGGATGAAATGGGTTTGTTTTTTTCTCCCAGTATAGAAATAACCCCGCCTGGATAAGGGCAGGGAAGTAGATTAACATGATACCGACAAGAACTCCCATCCTAAAACACCACTAACCACTGAGGGCATTTTTCCGTCATCTCTTGACTCTGGGTTTTTAGGGGTTTTTTATGTGTGTGTGTGTGGTGTTTTCTACATATCTGACTACTGGGAATAATATGGCATATTGAGTCCTGGCGCCCCTTCGCTGACAGCACAGGTGTCCCAGCTCCCTGCCTCCCTGGCTGCAGGGCAGGGCGAGGAGGGGAGGCCAGGGACAAGCGGGCCTGGTACCTTCCAGGAGGGCAAGAGGGACGTCATCCCCGTGGGCAGAGCAGGAAATGGAGGAGTGTTGAGTTCCCTGCACCTGCTGTCACCGTCACAGCTGGCCCCACCTCAGCCAGGACACCCTGTCCAGGCCACGCCAAGTGACTGTCACAACCCGAGGGCCTATGGCCGAGATGAGCTCCACCAAGTAAAAATGGTGGAGCCAACGAGGACGCTGCAGAGCACAGCTCCATCACCACCTGCATTCATCCATTCATCCTTCATTCATTCATTCCTCAATATTGTGTCTGGTCCTACTTTGTGCCAGGCTCCAGGCACCAGGAAGAAAGCCCTGGGCCCTGCCCACAGGAAGAGACAGTCACAACCCGAAGTTCCCAGGCCAGGCCTGCGAGGTGCTCCCTGCCCCACCCCAGGTATTATTTTTGGAGGAGGGGGTGGGGGCCTCTCAGGGAAGTGAGAGGTGCCGAGAAACAGCACAGGCCACCGCACCAGCCACAGCCCCAGGGGCCCAGGCCCAGGGCAGGGCTTGCAGCAGAGACAGCCCTAGACCATGGGGTTCCTGACTGAGCTCTCCTCCGTGCTGACAGCTACTGAAAATGGCAAATCCATAGGCACTAGAGATGGTCCCACTGCCACCAACAGTCCTCAACCCCAGGCTGCAGGAGAGATGCTCAGAACTTGCTGGGCCAAGCCCCTGGCTGTCACCTGGGGCAGCTGCTGCATGGAAGCCACAAGAGAGGCACAGCTGGGAGGCACAGCTGGGAGGCACAAACCCAGGCCCTGCACCCCGATCCACCCCACTCAGGCCTCTGCTCCGAGCTTCCCCGATGGTGACCTCCCCAAGCTCCTGCCCACCCTCTGCGCCAGACTGCTCCTTCCCAGGGTGCCCACCTCTCAAGCTGTTCCTCTCACCACCCCCTTCACACCCCATTCTGCTGCAGGCCTGAGCTTTCAGGGCAGGCTCTGACCCCGGCCCCTCCCTACCAGGGAGCCCAGGGCACAGAGGCACCAAGCGCCCCGTGACCGTCTGGATGGAAGAAAGAGTAAGCAGTGTAGGGGCTGGACTGTGCACCACGCCCCCGACCTTATCCTGACTCCCAGAACCTCCAAATGTGACCTGATTTAGGAAAAGGGTCTTTGCAGATGTAACTGAGGTAAGGACCTCAAGAAGAGGCCATCCCAGGTTAGGGTGGGCCCCGAATCCAATGACCAGCATCCTCTTAAGAGACAGAAGAGGAGACAGGCATAGGGACGAGGCCCTGAGAAGATGAAGACAGAGGCTGGCCAGCCAAAGAGGGCCCAGAGCCATGAGAGGTGGAGGAGGCAGGGGGACCCTCCCCTAGTGCCTCTGGAAGGAGGGGCTGCAGCCCTGATGTCCCTGAGAATTCGGACCTCTGGCCTCGGGAACTGGAGGAGAATGCACGTTTATTGTCCAAAGCTCCTGAGTCTGTGGTCATTTGCTGTGGCAGCCACAAAGCACACAGTGAGAGCCGGGAACACGGGTGCCCCCAAACCTTACAACCGCCAGGCCCTCGTCTCTAAGGCATTCTCTTTGCCGTCGCCCCTGCCCCGGGGCTACCTCTCATTGCTCCACTCTCTATCAGGAGAAAGAACTGCGAAAAAGCAGCAAATGAACGAAGCTGGGGCCGACAGTCCAGCAGATCCCAGCAAGATGACGTGTTCCCACAGGCGTCGCTGCAGGCGCACCGTGACGTCAGGGCGCCCTCCGGGACCAAGCTGGGCCAGAAAGTTCTTATCCGTGGGGTTTTCATCATCTCTCAGTTTAAACTCTCAATCTTCCTGCCTGCCCTGGCCACCTGCTCCTTGGTCTCTGGCAAGCTCCCCACACTGGACAGAGGCCCAGGGGAGCTGGGGGACCCCGCTGGAGCCTCACACCCTGCAGGCTGACACTGAGTGCCGGCCACGGGAGCCTCTGACTCTCACATGCATGGGAGGTGTCATGAAAGTGGCTCCTCAAAGCCTCTCCCCCAAATCGTGTCTCCGCTTAATAGCGGCCGCCAATTATTTCCCAAGCCAGGGGATCAAGGACTTATCTGCGGAGAAAACAGGAAGTAAAGTGCATTCTTTTCTTGTTCACTAGGAGTCAGTGAACGCCCTGCTGACTGGCACAGAAAAGGGAGGTGCCCGGTATCCGGGCCAGGCTCTTTCCTCCTCCAGCCCCAGCATGTGGCGCTTTGTCTGCCTGACTCTGTAACACCCTTTGTGGAACGCAGGAGTCCCGAACCCAGAGAGGAGCTACAGCCTCCCTCAGGGAAGAGGGACTCTCATCAGTAAAGCTCAGGGGCCACCTACTCCACACTGGCTGGTGCCAGGCTCCCCAGGGACAGAGCCAACGGGGCAGGAGGCCGTCATGGGAAGGGTGCTCGAGCCGGCCTTGGAGAAGTCCAGGAGGATGGTGAGCACACAGGCAGGACAGGGTGTGCTTGGAGAGGAACGGTGACCACAGGCCTGCCGCCTTTCAGTGCAACGCCTACCTGGGAGCACAGGTGAGGGAGCAGGGGCCTCCACTGGCCCACACCCGGCACACATCATGGGCGGCCCCGAGCTCTCCAGGTGGGAGCTGCTGAGCGCTTTTAGCTAGCCCAACATGGACCAAGGCCACCTCGGCTTCATTCACCAAGCGGTCCCCAAGAAACAATCACTGCAGTCCAACAGAATAGTCAACCTGTTGATCTCAGAGGAGTGTCCAGAAAGAGGAGGGTCCCTCACTCTCAGGGCAGGCCTCCCAGGGACCCCGGCCAGGACTCAAGCCAGCCAATGAAGGCTGAAGCTTCGGCCTGTGGCCAAGACGCCATGGGCAGTGGAATGAGCAATGTGCAGTTTTGCACCCAGAAACCGGTCAGGCTTCTGATGGGAACCGGGGTCGGGGAACACTAGCATCTGGGGCTGCAGACCACAGAGGGCCCCGGAATCCCCTTCTCCAGCCCAGTCCGGTTTCAGTGACCCAAGGTCAGAGGCACAGAGGGAGCCCTTTCCCACCCGCCACTCAACGGAGCACAGCTGCTTCACCTCTCCAGGGTCTGTAATGCCCTCTGACCTCACAAAGACCCACGGGGCTGGCTTGGGAGGCCCAGCGCAGGTGCCCCAGCCCCCAGAGCACGCATAAGCCTCAGCCAGTTTTACTTCCCATTGCAAACCCCTCGCCAGTTTGTCTGCGAACTCCCAAGCCAGTTGCAGAAAAGACAAAGGACACAGCCACGGCCCAGTGGCTCAGGGAGAAGACCCGGGCTTGCATGGCGTACACCAGGGAGCCCACAGGAGCAGAGCGGCCCCTCGTTCTGGTGGCCACCCAGGCCTAGGCTGGGAACAGGGAGACCCTCACCATGAGCCTCATCCACCCAGAGGGTGCCCCCACCCTGATTCCTCACCCCACGGCGGCCCCTGCCAGAACCCAGCATCATCCCCCATGCCGGGTGCTGGACACCCTCTTCCCGAATGGTCCTCAGCCACCACCATCCCCAACTTAATGGCCTCATGGAAGCCAGAGGCTTGGCACTGACATAGCAGAGCCAGCTGGCTCAGCACTGGGGGTGGAGGGAATGAGCAGACAGAACCCCACAGGAGTTCCAACCCCACCCTGCCCACCAGCTCCTCTATGGGACCCTCCTGGGCACAGAGGGGGACGAAGAAGGGGTAACAGGTAAGGATCTCAAGATGAGGCCACCTAGGATCAGGGTGGACCCCAGACTCAATGACCAGTGTCTTTTGAAGGCAGGAGGGAGATGCAGGGAAGCCCCAGCTGCTAGGAGGGCCTGGACTTGAGGTCCACACTCAAGTCAACCAGCAGAGTCCAGCCATGCCCACAGGCACCTCTCAAAGTGGCAGTCCCCTCTCGGCTGGGGTAACCAAGGTAGGCTTTCTATCCAGAGGCAGAGAGGTGCGGGTGTCCCTGCAGAGAGAAGCTGGTGGGAGCAGCTGGGTCCTCCCTACTCCCCTGGGTCTTGAGGGGCTGCTCATCCCACAACCCAGGGCACCTGGGCTGCTGCGAGGGTCCTGCAGATCAGGGTACCCTGGGACGCCCACCCAGGCCTGGCTCCAGCTCTCCAAGCACAGTTAGCAGAAGCCTCGCCCCTGCCCCGCCCCCCACAAAACTCCTGGTGCTGGGACTCGGGGGGCTGTGAACAACCAACATTTTAGTGATAATTTCATCAACATTAAGGAAATTGAAAGCACCATTTGATTTGAGCTCTACCAAGTGCATTAATTCCTTGAATGGTTTTCTAGATATCATTGTTTTTGTAGGTTTTAACTTTCCCTTTTATGTTATTAAGAGTATCTTTTCTGCTTCGAAACCACATTGAGGGCTTGGCTCCATCCCTAGGTTTTCCCCAGACCTCTGACCTTCCTCCTTCCTGAGGTTCTTTCATGGCTGCTAAAAGTCTTCTTTTTCCAGAGCAAATTTTGCAAATCTCAATTTCGCCAAGAGGTTTGACTTTTCATCCACTTTAGTCAATAACGTGATTGGGTACAGCTTTATTAACAGTCACTTTTATTTTGGACTGATTATTTCTAACAATAAGCATCTTAGAACTTAATTAAAGGCAGTCATTATGTCTTGGAGCAAAGGCCCTTTGCACGGAAACTAGGATGGTGCTCGGCAGAACTTGGGGTCGAAGCTACAAGAGCTTCCCCAGGACCCAGCACCAGGAGGCTCTGTGAATACAGTATTCCTCTAGTAAGTATCAATTAATGATCAATCAATCAGGAATCTGAGCCCTCAGCAGAGTCGGCAGCCCAGGGTTACTAGCACGGCCAGGAAGACCCAGGAAATGCCGCTGACCAGAACCAAGTGAGAGAGGGCATGGAGGCCATCAAGCAGGGAGGGCTGAGAGCACCCAGGGTGGGCAGAGACGGCACAGCCTGTCCTCATGAGCCAGCTTGCTAAGGGTGTGTGTCAACAGAGAGCCTGCACATGAGCTCCACACTCCAAGTCGGCCAGCAGGGTCCAGTCATGCCCATAGGCAGCTCTCAGGGTGGCTATCCCTGTGCTGGGGGTAACCAAGGTAGGCCTTCTACACAGCAGGGCTTGGTCTGGTCAACTCCAGAACTTCCAAGCACCAGAAAGCCATTGAAACAAGAATATAAAACGCCACACTGTATCACATCCAAGGGCTGTCACATGTAAAACATGGCATGATTTTACGTATCTCCAGGAGAAAAAATGCCAGTGAAACTCTAATTATGCCTCTGATTACAAGGCTTCCATGACCCACTCTGGCTTCAGAGATGTCAGAACATGCAAGGAAAACTATGTCATCTTGGAATCAATGAAATAAAGTACATGGAAAACCATTTAGGATAGGCAAGGATATGAGAAAAGCTGAGTCCTAAATGGAAAGTATAGCACAGCCCAGTTCTGTAAATCAAACAGGGGTGCCCACAACTAAATGTAAATAGCTCTCCTCTAGGTGATAAGAAGACTAGTAAACTTTAAAAAAAATTATATATATACATATATATATGAATGAATAGGCCAGGCATGTTGGCTCACGCCCGTAGTCCCAGCACTTTGGGAGTCCAAGGTGCAGATTGCGTGAGCCCAGGAGTTCAAGACCAGCCTGAGCAACATGGCAAAACCCTCTCTCTACAAAACATACAAAAATTGGCCAGGCACGGTGGCACACGCCTGTAATCCCAGTTACTCAGGAGGCTGAGGCAGGAAAATGGCTTGAGCCTGGGAGGTCAAGGCTGCAGTGAGCCCTGATATATATATATATATATACACACACACACACACATATATACATATATATGTATGTATGTATATATATACACACACATATATACATATATATGTATGTATATATATACACATATATGTGTATATACACACGTATATATATACACATATATGTGTATATACACACGTATATACGTGTATATATACGCATATATATGCGTATATATGTATATATATATGCATATATACACATGTATATATATATGCATATATATACACATGTATATATATATGCATATATATACACATGTATATATATATGCATATATATACACATGTATACACACACACAAATACATGTATTTACATTTGTACAAATATATGCACACAAATACATGTATTTACAGTTGCATAAATATATATACATACACATATTTATGTATATATTATGTAATATATAATTTTGCGTGTGTATGGTTTTTATAATGAATGTCATATATGTATGATAAAAAATACATTGTAGCACAACATAAAAAGAAAATTATAGGCCAATACCCTAATGAACATAGATGCAAAAATCATCCACAAAATCCTAGCAAACCAAATCCAACAACACAATATAAAGATCCCTTACCATGATCAAATGGGATTTATCCCAGGAATGCAAGGATGGCTCAACATACAGAAATCAATAAACATGATATATCACATCGGCAGAATGAATGACAAAAACCGTAAGATCATCTCAACAGATGCAGAAAAAGCATTTGATAAAATTCAATATCCCTTTGGGATAAAAACCCTCAAAAATGTAGGTACAGAAGGAGCACTCCCTCAACACAATAAAAGTCATATATGAGAAACCCATAGGTAACATTTTACTGAATGGGGAGAACCTGAAAGCTTTTTCTCTAAGAACTGGAACAAAATAAGGATGCCCACTCTCACCATTCTTATTCGACGTAGTACTAGAAGTACTAGCCAGAGCAATTAAGCACAAGAAAGAAATAGAGGGCCTCCAAATTGGAAAGGAGGAAGTCAAACTGTCCCTGTTTGCAGACATGATCTTAGATATAGAAAACCCTAAAAGCTCCACCAAAAAAACCCAGAACTCATAACAAATTCAGTAACATTGCAGGACACAAAACTAACATATAGAAACCAGTAGCATTTCCATACACCAACAATGGACTAGCAGAATAAAAAAAAAAATTAAGAAAGGCCGGGCACGGTGGCCTCATGCCTCTAATCATAGCACTTTGGGAGGCCAAGGTGGGCAGATCACCTGAGGTCAGAAGTTTGAGACCAGCCTGGCCAACATGGTGAAACCCCATCTCTTAAAAAAAAAAAAAAAATACAAAAGTTAGGCAGGCATGCTGGTAGGAACCTATAGACCCAGCTACTAGGGAGGCTGAGACAGGAGAATCATTTGAACCCACGAGATGAAGGCTGCAATGAGCCAAGATCATGCCACTGCACTCCAGCCTGGGTGACAGAGCGAGACTCTGTCTAAAAAAAAAAAAAGTCCAGAAAGCAATACCATTTATAACAGCTACAAAATAATTAAAATTTCTAGGAATAAATTTAACCAAGGAGGTAAAAGATCCCTACAAGGGAAACTGTAAAATACTGATTAAAAAAAAATTCAAGTGGTCACCAAAAAATGGCAGACATCCCATGTTCATGCATTGGAAGAATTAATAATTTGAAAATGACCATACTACCAAAATATCTACAGATTAAATGCAATTCCTATCAAAACACCAATGATATTCTTCATGGAAATAGAAAAAACAATCCTAAAATACATATTGAAAACACAGAAGACCCTGAAGAGCCAAAGCAATCCTGAGCAAAAACAACAAAGCTGGAGGCATCACACTACCTGACTTCAAAACATACTCCAAAGCTACAGCAAAAAAAATGGCATGATACTGGCATGAAAACAAACATATACCTAGACCAATGGAACAAAATAACCCAGAAATGAATCCACACATTTACAGTCAACTCATTTTCAACAAAGGCACCAAGAACATTCAGTGGGGAAAGAACAATCTCTAACAAATGGTGATAGGTAAACTGGATATCCATATGCAGAAAAATGAAACTAGACTCCCATGTCTCCCCATACGCAAGAATCAAATCAAAAGGGATTAAAGACTTACCCATAAGACCCAAAACCATAAAACTACTGAAAGAAAACATTGGGGAAACGCTTCTGGACATTGGTCTGGGCAAAGATTTTTTGGGTAAAACCTCAAAAGTGGACAGAACAAAATGAAAAATAGACAAATGGGATTACATCAAGCTAAAAGCTTCCACACAGCAAAGCAAACAATCAACACAGTGAAGAGAAAACCTACAGGATAGGGGAACAAATCTGCAAACTATTCATCCGACAAGGGATTTTTAATAACCAGAATACATAAAGAACTCGGTCCAGCGGGGTGGCTCACACCTATAATCCCAACGCTTTGAGAGGCCGAGGCGGGAAGATGGCTTGAGGCCAGGAGTTCGAGACTGGCCTGTGCAATATGGCAAGACCCCGTCTCTACAAAACATACAAAAATTAGCCAGGTGTGGTGGCACACACCTATTGTCCCAGCTACTTGGGGGCTGAGGTGGGAGGATCACTTGAGCCTAGGAGGTAGAGGCTGCAGTGAGCTGTGATCACACCACTGCACTCCAGCCAGGTGACAGAGCAAGACCCTGCCTCAAAAAACATAAAAAATTTAAAACTTAAAAAAAAAGAAGTCAACTTAATAGCAGGACCAGGCGCGGTGGCTCATGCCTGTAATCCCAGCATGCTGGGAGGCCGTGGTGGGCAGATCACTTGAGGTCAAGAGTTTGAGACCAGCCTGGCCAACATGGTAAACCGTGTCTCTACTAACAATACAAACAATTAGCTGGGCATGGTGGTGGGTGCCTGCAATCCCAGCTACTTGGGAGGCTGAGACAGGAGAATTGCTTGAACCCGGCAGGCAGAGGTTGCAGTGAGCCAAGATCGCACCACTGCACTCCAGCCTGGGAGCCTGGGTGGCTGTGCAAGACTCTGTCTCAAAAAAAAAAAAAAAAAGCAAATAGTAACAATAATCATAATCTGATTTTTAAACGGGTAAATAATCTGTTATCAATAATAAGACATTTCTCAAAAGACATGCAAATGGCCAACGAGCATGTGAAAAAATGCTCAATATCACTAATCATCACAGGGATGCAAGCCAAAACCACAATGAGATACCATCTCACCCCAGTTATAATAGCTATTATCCACAAGAAACCAACAGAGGCTGGCAAGGATGTGGAGAAAGGGGAACGCTAGTACACTGCTGGTCAGAATGTAGATTAATACAGCCACTATAGGAAACGGTACAGAGGGTCCTCAAAAAACTAAAAATAGATCTGCCTGATCCAGCAATCCTACCACCAGGCATATAAACGAAAGAAAGGAAATCAGCATTTGAGATATATCTGCACTCCCATGTTTACCGTAGCACTATTCACAATCAACCTAAATATCCATCAGTGAATGAATGGATAAAGAAAATGTGACATATATACACAATAGAATACTATTCAGCCACGAAAAAGAATAAAATCCTGTCATTGCAGCACTGTGGATGGAACTAGAGGTCATCGTTAAGTGAAAAAAGCCAGACACAGAAGGCTAAATATCATATGGGCCAGGTGCCGTGGCTCACACCTATAATCCCAGCACTTTAGGAGGCCTAGGCTGGTGGATCACTTGAGGCCAGGAGTTTGAGACCAGCCTGCCCAATGTGGTGAAACCCCATCTCTACTAAAAATATAAAAATTAGCCAGGTGTGGTGGTGTGCACCTGTAGTACCAGCTACTCAGGAGGCTGAGGCAGGAGAATGGCTTGAACCCACCAGGTGGAGGTTGCAGTGAGCCAAGATCACACCACTGCACTCCAGCCTGGGCAACAGAGGAAGCCTCCATCACAAAAAAAAAAAAAAAAAAAAAAAGCTAAATATCGTATGATCTCTCTCTCATATGTGAAAGCTAAAATAGTTGATCTCATGGAGGGAGAGAGTAGAATGATGGACATCGGGGACTGGGTGGGGCGGCAGGAAGGTGAAGAGAGGTTGGTTAATGGGGGCAAACATGCAATTAGACAGGAATGAGTCCCAGAGTAGGAGGATTAGAGTTAACGACAACTTACTGTATATTTCAAAATAACTAGAAGAGAGGACGTGAAATGTTCCCAACACAAAGACATGCCACATGTTTGGGATCATGGGTATCCTAATGACCCTCATTTCATCATTACACACGGTATATGTGTATTAAAGTGTCACACATACCCCATAAACAACGGTATATGTGTAACAAAGTGTCACACGTACCCCATAAACAACGTACAATTATTATGTACCAATTAAATAAATAAATAATACATTTTAAAAGGTTGTGGGGGGAAAAAAAACCACCAAAAGGCAAGAGAGGCTCAGAGATGCAGTTGTCAAAGCTCTGGTGCCACCCATGCACCAGGCAACATGAAGAGGAAGAGAAACATGCTCGGGGCCAGTCCCATGGTCCCCAGGGTCCCTACCCCTGGGGCCATCCCGGGGGCCTGGACAGAGCTGCCAGTCCTCTAGAGAGCAAAGCCTACGCCACCCGGGCTCCGGGGCTGCCTGGGGACATCCTCCGGCCACACACTGTCCCATCACAGAGTCTGGCAGCCGGGAGAGAGAGCCACCCTCGGCCTCTGCCTCTCGTGCAGCTTCAGACCATGGCACTGTCTTCTGTCAGCACTGGGCTCACTCCTGGGACCTGCTGGGGTAGGGCCCTGTCCCCAGCTCGGATCTGGAGGGTGTCTCGAGACCCCTGGCTGGCTGGCTTAGTGGCTCACGACAGCGCAGCCACCCTCGGTTGCAGCAAATGTGCCTCACTGAGAACCACCACAAGGCTATTTCCACTCAACAGAAACATCACGAGGCTATTTCCCAATTAAAGCTTTAACAGATCAATAGCAATAAATGAGTCCCCCAAAAATCAATCTAAGGCAGTGCCCTTTTTTAAGAAAGACCACTCTTTCCACAGGCAAAAACCACTTAAAAATAAGAGACAACTGTTTTGGGTTTTGAGGCAGTTTGGCCGGGTGTCGGTGAAAGCCGTCTTGTTGCCTGAGATGAATCCCACATGCCGGGATTCACACTTCCCCAGAGAGCTGGATTCCACCACACCCGCCAGGCCTGCGAGGACGAGCGTCTGCACCTGCTTCCCTCCTGCCGGATGAACTGCGGCTTCTCATGGCTGCGCTGCTCGCATGGTAGAGAATACAACAAACAGGGAAGGAGGGAGAATCTGGAATTCAGTCTGTGCCAATCAAAGACGTCTCTCTCCAGGGATCTGACTATGCCAGGGGCTGCTAAGTTTGGTCACTCCCAGGCTGGGGCCAGACCCACCAAGACCACTGACCTCCCACCTTCAAGTCCAGCAAACCTGGACACCAACCGGCATCAGCGCCACTGAGACAAGAAGCCTGAGGCCAACCAGGGAACCTCAGGGGTGGAACTGAAACACCCCAACCTTGCTCAGGGCAGATTCCAGGAAGGCCGCTGGGAGAGCCCAGACATCCCTGCAACCTTGGCCAATGGGGGACTTGAACCCCTAGGGCCAACTCCAGATGGGCCCCACTGCCCACTGCACTGTTCAAGCCTGACCCCAGAGCACCCTCTTCATCACCCAAGTCCAATCCATCCCAAGCCCACCCACTCCTCCTGTGCTCCAGTGGGGCCATCCGTCTATCTCCATTCCCACTTCTCTCCCCACCCCCCAGCCTGGACACCCCCATCTGCCTCTGCCTCTGCCCCAGCCTCTGGGGCTCCAGGCCTCCCTCTCCAGTGGTCCCTGTAGTGCAGACACAGTGGAGCTTTCCAAAGCCAAATCTGAGCACACCACGTCCGCACCAACCCTGCCCAGGGCTCCCTGGCACACCCAGGATGAAGCCGGCCCTGCCTCCCTGCAGCCTTCAAGGCAGTGGCTCAGAGTTCCTGCCACCCCCTAGACGTGCAGGGTGGTCTGCACCCCCTGGCCTCAGCACCCACTACTCCTGCCATCCTGGGCCTCCACCCTCCCTGCCCACTCAACGGCTCCCACAATGACCACACTCCTCCCACTTCTCTCAGACTCTGCAGGACTCCTTGAAGGAGAGACTCAGTCTCAACCATCTCTCCCTTGCCCCAAGGGCCAATCACTCACAAGTGCCAGGTCCTCAGCTCCCTGGGCACAGGAAGGCCTGGGGAAGGGCCCCACCTGATGACCCCAGCAACATAATGAAAACCCCCGCCTGCCATGTCTGGAAAACACAAGTGTCGTAAAAAGGCAGTTTCCCAAGCGGAGGCTAGGGGACAGCACCACGTTCGGTGCTCGCTGGGAGCCAGAGATCTTGGCCCACACGAGGCCACCGAGGCTCACAGGACCTCACCAGACCTCACCTGACCACCCCCGCAGCCCGTTCTACAGAGGAGCCCACGGAGGCCTGGCGGTGGCGATCACGAGGCTGTCCACGGCACCCACAGCCCTGTGGTTGGTGCACCTGGTCCCTCTGACAGACACATGTGGGGCTGCAAAGATGGGGGCGATTCCTTCCCTGGGCCCAGCCTTGCTGGCCCAGCACCTCCAACTTCGAAGCCCAGCCCCAGCCTCTGGCCCAGCTACCAAAAAGAAAGTTGCCTCTCCTCAGGTCCCAGGGGCAGGCAGCAGAAAGCCTCGGGCTTGTCACCTGCCCCACAGCCTCTCGTGTCAAATGGTCTCGTCCGTCTGCAGGGCAGCCCTGACCTAGCAGGCCTCTCCTCCATCACAGTAAATGCAGATGGCCTCTGTACTCTTGCTTTAATCTACAGCCTGGCTCTCCCTGGTTAACAGATGTTTCGTTTAAGCAGCTAAATTACCACAAAATACACCCAAAGAGATGACAGGCCAATTTCTCCCAAGGTTTATTTGCATGAGAAGGGAATGGTGTGTGAAAATTCTATCTTTTCCTTTTTGAAAAAAAAATATATACATATTACAGGTGCAAGTCACAGTATCTCAGGAGCCCGCGGTGCCTCCTGTGGGGAGGGGGGACACCAAGGTCTGGACCAGGAAGCCCTGGGTTCCACTGCCACCATCACTCCCCCCAGTGAATTCAGGCAGAGTCTGTGTGCCCTCTGAGCCTCAGTCTCCAAAGCTTGCAGATGGAACAGTCGTAACTGCTGCTGCAAGGCGCTGTCGGGGGCAGGGAAAGCCCTCTGGGGGCCAGGCCCACTTGGCCCCTCGGTGTTAACTGATCATCACCATCTGGGTCGCCGCAGCAGCACAGGGGCAGCCGCAAGCAGGCACCGTGGGACCGGTGACTCCTCTGTGCCCCAGGAACCCGGGAGGGGGCCACATGTTCTAGGCCAATGACTCTCTAGCCTAGAAACTGTCCCGGCCAGGCCCATGGCCCACCCACAAGCAGAGGGGCAGCCCAGGAGCCGGCCCGCCCCTCCCAGGCCACCAGACAACACCTCCCAGGCAACGCCAGAGAAAGGCTGGGGGGCCTGAGCTGCTCCACTGGGGAGGCGAGTCGTGACCGTGACGCTGGCCTCCTGCCCAGGCCACCCATTTCACGCTGCATAGGACAACCACGGCCAGCATCTGGAGGCTGCTGACATGCAGTGTCAAGGCCGGCGTGGGAAGGAGCAGGGCAGGAGAGGGGCCCCAGGAGCTGGTCCAGGGTGTGGGCTGAGCCAGTCATGGGTCCCCAGCTGTCAACAAAACCCACAGCCTGGGGCCACCTGCACCACCCGGGTCCTGACTCACAATGGGGAGGCGGCCACGGCTTCCCCCAACAGAAAGGGCAGCTCCTGGTCCATCAGCATCCCCGTAGAGCGCACAGACCTCTGCAGGCAAAAAAGGCCCCTGGGGCTGCGGATCCCCAAGCCCTTGGTCACTTCAAAGGGCAGAAAACAACCTCAAGGAAGTGGACGGCATGGCCCGGATTCACCAGAGACGCAGACAGGCACAGAAGGGAAGTCTTCTGCCCCAGGTCACACAGCGCGGATGCAGACCAAGCCCCAATTCCTGTCCCCAAAGGCCATTCTGATTCACCCATAGCCACACGCACCCACACACACCCCAAAGTCCCAAGAATTCATGCTGCCAAGAATTTGGGCCGCACAGATCAGCCAACCCATAAAACACACACATGACTGCTTCGAAAGATGAGGTTTATGGCCTGGATTTATTGACTCGGTTATTCACTCCCAGATAAGGCACCTGTCCTCACCGGGCACGCCCCTCAGCTCCCGCTAACTAAACAGTCAGGAATTGCTGGGCACCCGTCCGTCCGACCCTTCTCTAAGAACATCTCCAGGCTCGCAGCCCAGGCGCCCCGATGCTGGGGCAGGGCAGGGGTGGGGGAGGCTCCAGGAACACACTGCATCATTAGCTAATGTAGAAAAATGGAGATTCACCCAAAGAAAACAGCAGAGAACCCACGTCATGATTAAAAGCAAACACTGTCTTTGCCGCTGGCTCCCGCAGACACATGTAGCCAAGGGGCGGCCCGCCTCCTGCAAGCCTGAGCCACCCTGAGAAACATCTCCTTAAGAAACAGGAGAAGAGGGAACTTGTCGCCCAGAGCACAGGGCACAGACAGTCGGAGTCATCGGCAGGGCCTCCCGCAAGAGTCATCACACACGCAGATCCAAAGGCAGTGGCGGCTCTTGCTACTCATTCCAGCAAGGGGAACCTGACCACAGACACCCGCCCAAGCCCTCCTCCCACCCGCTCCTGGAGGCGTCAGGTAGAAATGATGGCCCCATTTTACAGATGAGGCAACCAAGGCCCAGGCATGATGCAAGTGGCCCGAGATCTCACGTGCCCACTGGCCCCATCTTCCTTCATCATTTAACCTGAGTTAGGCACTGGCTACTCGCATGACAAGGGGTCTCTCACAAGTCCGTGGAGAAGCTCCCCATCACCACCTTGAAGATGCCGAGGGAAGGGTGGGAGGCAGAGGAGGCGGGCACTGGGGAAGCCGTTGCCTGGCTCACCAACCAGCCTCCCTCCTGGAGAGAGAAGGGAACGGTAAGGAATCCCCAGGCAGCCC
Organism: Hylobates moloch; assembly: GCF_009828535.3. Lineage (NCBI taxonomy): Eukaryota > Metazoa > Chordata > Mammalia > Primates > Hylobatidae > Hylobates > Hylobates moloch. The sequence continues at coordinate 106,176,763 of NW_026652285.1, forward strand.
TGCCTCGGTACCGAGTCAGCAGGCAGTGAAGACCCAGTGCCACGGAGGGCCCAAGGAAGGTCCATGGGCACAGGGGATCTGCAAGCCCCCCTGTCTGCACACAGATGCAGAGACCTCTGTCCAGCATCCGGCCCGCCTGGGCCAGCACTCAGCCCGCCCAGGGCATCACCTCCCCGCATCCTCACACCCACTCTGCACAAGAAAAACTGGCGCTGTACCGCGAAACTTGGAGTTCAGAAATGTGCCAAAGTCCCACAACCAGGAAAGAACAGGCTTCTTCTGGTGTATGGTAACATCAGCCTCCCTCCCATGCCCCCCGGGCGGGACTGGAGAGTTATCCCGTCACCCCGACATCCCTATGCCGCTGTCCTCTGGTCCTGACCCTGGAGGTGGGCCCTCCCCGGAAGGCCATCTGCAAAGGGCAGCGGTGCAGAAAACCACCCCCAGAGAGGAAGGAGACCCAAAGAAGCCAGGGCAGACGAGCTGACAGTGCCCAACCCACGCACGCCCTACAGAGAAGGAAGATGAGCTCAAAATAAGATGACGCTCTCCCTGCCAATTCCAGTGATCAAGGTGGCGGGTGAGGAACCCTAGACACTCCGCACAAGGGTGACGCCCTCGCCCTTCGTCCCTGGGACATTGCCAGTGTGTGGCTACCCACGCCTACCCACCCATCAACACCCCCATCATGAGAAAGGACACCTGCGTGTCCCTAAAGAGGAAGACAAAATGCAGGGCCCCTCCAGACCTTGGGATAAGCATCAAATTCCCACTCAGCTGACTGCTGGGAAAGAACCGTGGAGCAGAAAAACAACACGGCAATTCAGGAGGAAAATGAGGACGCGGAAGCAGGATCCAGCAGGTCAGAGTCCTGACCCCAGATCACCAGGCCAGGAAGGTGGGGGCTGGGTGTTGTGAACCTGTTCCAGAACGCTCCCTTCACGCTCACCTGGCGCACTCTGACTGTCACACAGGGCTCAGCTAAAAGGTCACTTCCTCCAGGAAGCCCCAGACCCTGCCCCACCCACCCGCTGGCCACATTCCTGGCAGGGCCCAGCACCTCCTCACACTCCCTCTGCACTGCCTGTGTGGTATCTGCCTGTGTCCTCCTGGGCCGCAAGCAGGGCTGCCTGTCTGCCCGGAGCCAGGCACGGGGTAGCGGTCAGTAAACGCTTGCTGGCTGAGTGAACACCCAGGCCCACCACAACTCCGGCTCCCTTGCACAAGGGCCTAGACAGGGAGGTGGTCCCAGAACGGCCCACAGTGCCCCTCCAACCTCCAGCCTCCCCTTAAGGCAGCCACTCGCCAGGTGGGAGTGGGCATCAGGCGAGGTGACCAGGGCACAGGGCAGCAGTGGTCACATCGGCAGTGGCCTCCGTTTGCTGCCTGCTTTTGCGCTGGGCCAAGCACACACCTGCACCCTGTGTCAGGTGTGACCACCCCACATCCACCCGGAGGACGGGGAGTGCACCACCTTCCTACTGTGTAAATGGGTAAACTGAGGCTCAGAAAGGTGGGGCAAGTTGCCCAAGAGCATGAGCAAGCTACAGTTTCCAAGCTGGACTTGGAAACAGCTCCCTTAACGTGGTCCTCTTCCTCACTGTGCCATTCACCCACTCAGAAAATCCACACGCTCCCTGCGCCCTGCACCCAGCACTGTGCCACAGAGAGGCAGGTCACGCCCTGCGCCCAGCACTGCGCTGCAGACAGAAAGATCACGCCCTGCGCCCAGCACTGCACCATGGACAGACAGGTCAGCACACAAGGATTCTGCTTCCAGGACTTCCAGACAGGACACTCACTTTTCTGACTGGCCCCCGAAGTCTTCCAAGAACCTCCAATCTCTCAGGCCAACAGTTTCCCTCAAAGTCTATACCTTGCGGTACGGTGGGGAGCGGGCCTCACTCACCCTCCTGCAAGGCCTTCGACGTGATTCATGCCCCTGGCAGAACCCAGCGTGCGTCATGGCCCAGAGCGGGTGTGGTCCACCTCAAGGCCCTTTTTACGGCCTTTTCCTGCTGACGCCAACCAAGGCAGGTGAAAGCACCAACAGGCCGTTTCATAGAATGAAGGGAATGAAGGTCTCATTTCATCAACTCCCACCCTGAGGCAGAACCCATCCCCTTACTAGGAGCGGCGGGCACCCCAGCCTGCCCCGGCACCCCTCCATGTCCATGGCCTCCCCCACCAGGAGCTAGGAGGGCTGGACACAAACCCACATCCTCGCTCAGTGCTCAGTGGGCCAAGCCTGTCGCCCACAGCAGGAACCTACTGGGTCAATGTTATCTGCCTCTCTCCTTCCCTACCTGGCCTCCCGCACTTGGCCTACCTCCCATCTTGGGGTCTGTTTCTGGGTGCCCAGCCTCAGAGCCTTACAAAACAGGATTAAATTAAACTTGCCAGCCCTGGGCAGAGACTGTTACTCACATGAACCCCTCAACTTTCAAAACACGACATGTATTGCAGAAAGTATTATCAGCAGCAGCAACAGCCCCAGTTTACAGATAAGGAAACTGAGGCTCAGAAGTGATGTGGCCAAAATCACACAACTGAGAAATGACAAAGGACACAAAGTCTAGCTCCCTCCAAAGTCCCTGAGCCCCCAGCCTGCCTGGCATGGCCAAGGGAAGCCCGCACAGGGCTCCTCACCCAAGAGCACAGAGGCACAGTGCCCTGGGTCCAAGAGAGTGTTGAGCTCTAAGGGAATATTTAAATATCTTATACCTGTATGTTTACCTTTATACCAATGCAGTTATAGAATAGAACTTTCAATATTTGTCATGGAGAGAGGGACCCAGGAAGGCAGAGGGGTCTCTTCCAATCCTCCCACACTTCTTCTGTTGTCAGGGGACTTTTAAAAATGCTATGTCGGCCGGGCGCCATGGCTCACACCTGTAATCCCGGCACTTTGGGAGGCTGAGGCGGGTGGATCACGAGGTCAGGAGTTCAAGACCAGCCTGGACAAGACGGTAAAACCCCATCTCTACTAAAAAAAAAAAATACAAAAATTAGCCAGGCATGGTGGCTGTAATCCCAGCTACTAGGGAGGCTGAGGCAGAGAATTGCTTAAACCCAGGAGGCGGAAGTTGCAGTGAGCTGAGATTGCGCCACCGCACTCCAGACTGGGCGACAGAGCGAGATTCCATCTCAAAAAAAAAAAAAAAATGCTATGTTGGCTGCCTCTAGGGTCATCCTCCCACTGGCGGATCCTTTCTGCAGCGGCTAGGTTAGGATGGGGTCCCTCATCCCCCGATGGAGGAGGCGACAGTGAGATCCTCTGAGTGGACTCTGGGACCAGCACCCTCCGGCCGGCAGTCCAGGGGGGGCAGTCCCCCCAGCCCCTCCCAGCCCTGCCTCTCCTGGCCTCACCCTCGATGGAGGAGGAGACAGTGAGACCCTAGATTGGAGCCCTACTAAGAAGATGGGCTCTGCCTCGGGGTGGGAGTTGATGAAATGAGGCCTTCATTCCACACAAGGGAGAGGCTATTTATAAAGTGCACATAACATAAACCTTACCGTTAGTGACATTTAGTGTAATACATTCACAATGCCACAAACCTTCTGCACTATGGAGTTGTGGAACTTTTTCACGCCCGGCAAACAGACCCCCAAGCCCAAGAGAACTCTCTCCCCAGCACCTTATCCCGGCAGCTGCGCATCTGCTTTCTGTTCTGCGTCGGAGCTGCTATTCTGGACATTTTAAGGGAATCACGCAGGACTCGTCTTTCAGGCCTGGCTTCCCCCACTTAGCATTACGTTTTCCAAGTTCATCCACAGATATTCCACTGCATGGATGGAGTCTGTGTGGATCCCCCATTCATCCACTGAAGAAGCCATTCTTTTTATCCCCATCCTACAGAGAAGGAAACTGAGGCTCCAGGAAGGTCAAGCTCAAAAGCACACAGTGTCAGCAGCTCCAGGACTCCAGCCCTAGGTCCTAACCACACTGCCCTGTGCCTGGACACCCCAGGGATGAAGGGTGTGCCTCTCCTACAGGATTGTCTAGGCACCTTGTGCACTGGGGACACATGGCAATGGCCCTGGGGCCAGTCACCCTCCATGCATGACAGCTGTCACTCACCCAAATGACATGACAGGCGGTCCATCCCCATCCATGACAGCTGTCACTCACCCAGCACCTCTGGTTCCTGACAACGGTCGGAGGTGGGACATTGGAGCTGCAGGCAAGTGTCCAGAGCCTGCCCCTCAACACGCAGCCTGCAGCCCCTGCCGGACGCCAACCACAGACATGCCAGAGAACAGAACAAGGCAGAAAGACCAAAGCATAGGCCTCCAAACTCGGGGGAGCAGCCGAGGTCAAGGGGGCAGCACCTGAATCAGGAAGGCCAGGCCAAGTCCAGGTGGCTCAGTGCCTCAGGCCTCTGCCCCTCAGCTGGCAAAGAGGATGGGGTGTCCACCTGCCCTGGGGCATGCAGCTCCCACGCCCCCTGCCTCTGGAGACGTCGTACGTGTATGAGACAAATGTGATGATCTAAGAAATCTGGCTGAAAACTGGACATGTGTCCAAGACCAGGGGCGGGAGGCACACGGTGTTCGAGGGTGAGGCCAGGAGAGGAGGGCTGGGGAAACCGCCCTCCCTGGCCCGCCTGCCAGAGGATGCTGGTCCCAGGGCCCACTAGGAGGATCTCACTGCCGCCGCCTCCATTGCGGGCTGGGGGACCCTCTCCTACTCCAGCGACTGCAGGAAGGATCCCCCTGTGGAAGGATGACCCTGGAGGCAGCCAACGCCGCATTTTTAAAGTCCCTAACAACAGAAGACAGACAGGCACCCCCTTCCCACCCCTGTGCAGATTTCAAAGAACACAGGACTTGGAGGCCTTGAAGAAACTTGGAGACGGGCTGCCCAATCCTGGGAAGGCCATGGCCCGCAAGCACCTGGCGGGGATCGGAAAGATACCGTGTTTTCGCGCTGCCTTTGAAACCAAAAGTACAAAACAAACCAACAGAAATATTGATGACTTCAAGGCCAAGCTGGCCTAGGGGGACAAGGAGTGGGTCTGTTAAAATGATTTTTCTTCTTCCTTACACAAATCTTTAAAGACTGACGAACCCCACAAAACAGAAACAGTTTCTAGCAGCATCAGGATTGCAAAACCTGCAGCTGCCAGGCACCGGGAGACCTAACTCAGGGGCGCAGCCGCTCAGTCTGGCCGGAAGTTCAAGCTCCCACTGCCCAGTCCTGTCCCCGCCGCGGTGAAGAAGGGGGCTCATCAGAGCTGGCGGGGGCAGGGCAGGGGAGTTCGCTGGGTTTAGGGTCTCCTCCAGCCAGCTCCTGACCCCAGTGTGAGAGCAGGTCTGCAGGTCCCGGAGTGCCCACCCCAGTGTCAAGTGAGCACATGGGGAGGGGCACTAAGGCTTTGGAAGAGCTTCCATGCCAGGGGTGGGGGTGTCGGAGAGGCGAGCACATGGCTCCACCCTGCAGGGGCTGGGAGACATGTCAGCCGAGCACTTCCCACTTGCCAGGCACCGGGCTGAGAGCCAGGTCCTCGGCCAACCCTTGAGAGGGGCTCCTAAAATACCCCCTTTGACAGAGGAGAATGCAGGGCCCAGAGAGGCACCAGGGGACTGTCACGAGGTGCTGAGCCAGGATCTGAACGCGGGTGTCAGAGGCCCAACGCTGTGCCGTCTCCACCCTAGGAATGTGTCGGCCGCTCAGTGCCCAACCACACACGAAGCCAGGCCCAGAGGAGACGGGTCCCCAGGCTGGGGCTGCATGAGGACGACTCAGCTCCCAGGGCAGCAGGAAGGAGTGGACGCCGCAGCCGTCTGGAACTCGGACAGAGGATGTTGACGGGGCAGGAGCACGAGCAAATGGAGACTTCCTGCAGCAGAGACAGAGCCCGGAGCCACGGCCGCCGGCAGGACAGGCAGCCAGGCACTAACCCGCACCCAGCCCCGCCTCCGGCCATGTCCCAGAGCCCCACCACTGACCTCTGGCCCACGAGGACCTCCTGCTGTCAGCCTGCCGACTTTGCCAGGGCCCCGAGCTCCCCAACAGGCCCCAGCTGAACTCACTCAGCTGAAACAGCATTCAGGGAGCACAGGTGCTAGTGGTGAGGGGAAGGTGGCGCCAGCTGCACACCCCACCGCCCTGCCACCTCGTCAGGGAGCCTGCCGGAGTCACCTGAAGGCAGCCCTGCCTCTGCCTGCCTTCTCTCTCTGATCTGAAAGTGCTGTCTTCCTCTCTCCATTCATCCTTATTCTGTGCCCCCTCCAGAAAGCCAGCAACACCAAGCACAGGGTTCCTGCCTCTGCTGTTCAATGCCACAAGCCAGTGCGTGACAAACAGAGTCGGGTGGAGGACAGGCTGGGCCACCAGCCACCCGGGAGCAGGAGGCCCAGGACCGGAAGCCAAGTGGCCAGAGGGCAGAACTGGTCAGCCCTGGGGCCATCTCTGGACTCGGGCACCTGGTTCTCTGTCTCCCAACCTCCCACCAACCCAAGGGGCCATTTTGCTGGTGGAGGGGGGAAGCGAATGGCGCTCCAGAGGCAAGAGACCTGCACAGGCTGGCACGAGGCCTCAACCCCCACACAGCTGCATGACCTCAGACTGGCCCGTCACCTGTCCCTCCTTCATCCATTAACCAGGGCAGAGCCGCCCCCACCTGGTGCTGCCCAGTCTTCCAAGGACCAGGGGAGGTGCCAGTGCTGGGCAGTCCTGAAACAAACCCACCCAGAATAGAGAAAGGGCATGTGTCAGGGCAGAGGGGCCCTGGTAACAAGATCTTTCCCCAGGACACTGGGGTGCTGCCCCCAACCCTGACACGGCAGAGGCCGATCACCACCCAGCTGCCCGGCCAGCCATGGGGCATAGCCACCTCTCTGGAACCTTCTATCACGCATCTCCCTGGGTCTCAGACTCATCATCTGCTGCAGGGAAACACCATCCCCTGCAAGGCAGAGGGAAGGACACCAAGCAGGTGGCCCAGTGCCAGCCAGGTCGAGCTCTGCAGTGAGAGGTGGCTGCTGCCTTATGTCTCTAATCATCAGAGCTGGTGGCATGCAGCTTCCTCTGCCCCAACTGCTGCGGGAACGTGGATTTCAAAAACTGCAACACAAATGATCCAGGATGAAGCAGTGTGGCAGCCCTCCAGTCTGTGGCCACACAGAGCCCTCTCTGTAGAACAACCACCTGTCTCCAACCCTTAGCTACCAAAAGCCATCTACTTTTCAGGGCATCTCAAGTACCACCTCCTCCAGGAAGCTCTCCGCCATCACCCAGCCCCCAGGGATCTAAATACCTCATTTGCTGAGGACGAGCACAGCTGTTGACCCTGCCAACAGCAAAGCCTGCACGTGCCCCGCCTTCTGCCCCGTCCAACGCAGGAGGCCCTGGGGAGAAGCAGGAGACAGGGTGAGGCCCCTTCTTCAGCGTCCCATGTTGCCAGCAGGTTCTTCCTCACTCATGGTCCTCATGTGACTATTAACAGCTCCCTTCCCCATCTCAGACTTAGGTGTTGCAGGACCATCTGGCTCACCTGATTCTGCTTGCCCCAGAATGCCTCCTTCTGCAGACAGGCACTAGTGACCACAACCACACCCCCCACTATACCAGGTGCGCCCAGCAGCGTGCCGAGGGCTTCAACTTCCACTTGGCGGCCAGAGGGGAGGGGAAAAGAGGTGGGTGGTGAGGCAGCAGTCTCAGGAAGAGAACCACTCCCTCGGGCCGCCCGCTGCACTCTGCTCTGATGCTGAGGGAGGGCAGGCGGCGGACGAGGGCCAGTGCCCTTCACTGGGAGTAAGCCACCGGGCTCGGGGTGAGGGTGCCATGTCCTGAGGCTCAGTGGGGCCTGCTGTGGGGTAGAAACTGCACTGGGCGCCAGGCACACACTTTTTGCACCAAATCTTTCCAAGAGTCTGCAAGGTAACCACCGTCATCCCATTTCAGACAAGGAGGCTGAGCTCGAGGGACACGGCCACCATGAAGACGCTAAGTGATGCCGAGCAGGCGAGTGTGGTTTCCCACTGCCGCTGCTGCGGGCCACTCATCACGTCTCCAAGCATTTCCAAGGATCTCTTTCTGGCAGTGTCATTCCAGACACGAGGAGCCCGGCCTCCATAAGGAAAATGGGGCCGAGAGCAAAGCCCCCTCTAGACTGCCCCAAGGGCGGGGTGGGGGTCATGGAGGCGCTCAGTCCACCTCCTGGCACGAAGAGGGCCTGAGAGAAAGCTTAGCTCTGACTGAGCACTTCCTGTTTGAGCAGCCCCTGCCAAAGGCTTTAGATACAAATGGAACAGTAAAGCAACAAACTGTGCGACCCGGAAGGGGAAAGCCTGGGGGACCAAGAGCCCTTGTCAGGGGACTCGAGCGGGCCTGGGGGCAGGAAAGGCTTCCCAGGACAGACCTCTAAGCAGACGGCAGCAGTGAGCCAGGCAAGAGGGTTCCCCTTCAGGGAACTGCAGGGGAAAGGCCCTGAACTGGGAGGCCCAGGAAGGTGGCCAGTGTGCCTGAGGCTGGGGCACCGAAGGCCAGGGAGACTCCGCAGGGGCGACAGCAGGCAGGGGGCTGCCTCCAGGGCAGGAGCACCAAACTGTGCATGGCTGCAGCACACGTGGCCGCAGACTAGGCTGGTGGGGCAGGAGGCCGCAAGAGGGGCACCTGGGATGGGACACGGCTGACCAGGCTGGCAGGGCAGGAGGCCACAAGAGGGGACCTAGGATGGGGCATGGCAGACTCTGGCTGGCGGGGCAGGAGGCCGCAAGAGGGGACCTAGGACAGGGCGCAGGAGTCTCTGGCTGGCGGGGCAGGAGGGTGCGGCAGACTCTGGCTGCCACCTGGTTTTAGAGGGCTGCTGCCTGGCTTTGCAGGGCCCACAACCTGGCTTTGCAGGGCCCGCCGCCTGGTTTCATAGGGCCTGCCGCCTGGTTTTGCAGGGCCCGCCGCCTGGTTTTGGAGGGCCCGCCGCCTGGTTTTGTACATCCTGCAAGCCAAGAAAGGTTTTTATGTTTTTAAATGGTTGAGCAGGGTGGTGGGGGAAGCTTAAGAATAATATTTCATGATATGTGAAAATTCTACAAAAATAAATTTCATGGGAGCATCGCCACGCTCCTCCATTTACAGACCACCCAGGGCTGCTGTCGTGCTGCAAGGGCAGAGTTGCATAGTCGTGACAGAGACCATCTGGCTCACGAAACCTAAAATATTTACCATCCAGCCCTGCGCTGGAACATCTGCCGCCGCCTGCTCTAGGAGAGAGACAGCAGTGGCCGGGCTGGGACACTGGGAGAGAAGGAAGTGACTTCAGGGGCAGTCAGGAGGGACGCCTGCTGGGGCCTCCGCTGGGGACTCAGGTCTGGGCATCTGCATAAAGCCAGGGTCTTCCACACTGGCCCCACCAGGTTGCCAAGGCTGTCCCTGTCCTGGGAGTCCCACCCCTCACACTGGGAAGCCGCAGCCCACAGACATGGCCTGGACACAGGGACGAACATGTGTCCCCACAAGTCTCCTCAAAAGAGGGCATCGCGCTGCCCACCACCCAGGCCAGAACCCAGCGTCCTTCCAGGAAGACCAGGAAGATCCTCCAGGGAGGAGACATCCTCATGACCCTGGCCTCAGAGCAAGAAAGGGCTCAGCAGAGGCACGAGGGGGGGCGGATGCTCACCCACGCCAGGCCCCCAACAAGGTCCTGCCTCCAGGAGTCCACTGCCCTGATGCCAGGGCCCCGACCCATCTCCAAGGCCCAAACTGCAGGCAGATGCGGGTCACTCTCACGGCGGCCTCCACACCTCACACCCAGCATTCCTCCCGGTATCATCCTGCCCCACACACCAAAGCCAGGTTTTCTGCAATCACAGCACTTGGCAGAGAACTCTCGCTCTTCGCCAACGCCAGGCTATGCCCTCCTTGCAGCCCGGGGTCCTTCCTGCTGACCCCAGGCCTGAGCCTGGAATCCCACTCAACACAGCCTTCAAGTCCCACTCCCAGTCAGTCCCTGTCACTAACAGCCAGGGCTCCCACCCCACCCCACCCCACCCCACTCCATGCTCCCCGGCTCCTGCCCAGCAGGAATGCCAGTGCTCGCAAGATGAGTGTTTCTCACCCTCATTTTCATTACTGTCCCTCCAAGGAGCCTTTTCAGATATTTTTCCTAATCTCCCTCCCTGCATGAAATTTTAATACTGCAGATGCACTGTTTCTGTGGGTTTTTTGTTTTGTTTTTTCTTTGAGATGGAGTCTCACTCTGTCACCCAGGCTGGAGTGCAATGGCGTGATCTCAGCTCACTGCAACCTCTGCCTTCTGGGTTCAAGCAATTCTCCTGCCTCAGCCTCCCGAGTAGCTGGAACTACAGGTGCGTGCCACCACCCCCGGCTGATTTTGGAATTTTTAGTAGAGACGAGGCTTCACCATGTTGGCCAGGCTGGTCTCAAACTCCTGACCTCAAATGATCTGCCCATCTAGGCCTCCCAAAGTGCTGGGACTGCAGGCATGAGCCACTGAGCCCAGCCCTGATCTTGCCTTCTAAATACGCCTCTCCACTACCAAGGAACCAGAGCTCCTTGGACAAACAGCTGGTTCCTAAGCCTGGACAATGGAAATGCAAGGTGAGCCTGGAACATCTTGCTGATCAGCCTGGGTTACCAGCCAGAAAGTCAGGCGCGGTATTCACATGTCCCTGCAGCTCGAAGAATGACGAGGACGAATCGAAAGACACAGGGAAGCAAGCTGGTGTAACACCGTTCCCACTGGTCAAACCTGAGACTATGTGAGCATCAACAGAAATAATGATGGTAACAGGTTATATGCATGGAATAAAATAGGAACCCATAACCCAAACTGGAGACATGACAGGAAGGGACAGAATGAGGGAGGGAGAGAGGGAAAAGAAAAAAGCAGAGATGGATGAGAAGAAAAGGAAGAAAAGATTGAGAGAGATGAGCAGAGAAGAACAAGAGAGGAAGGAAAGCAGGGAGGAAAGGAGAAGCAAACATCAAGATATTTATATTGACTCAAAGTATCTTCTTTAAGTATGTGTTAACAGCAAACGGAAACAAAGTAACTTTACAGCGAAATCAAGCAAACTCCACCTTAACCAAGTAACTACAACATCACCCGCAATGGGGCACAGCCAAGCCCCACGCCACCTGCTAGGAGGAGGCAAGAAGGATGCAGTGCGGAGGCTGAGCTAGGCCCCCCTACAGGTGCATGGCCTGACCCTGCTGATGGGGGAGCATTCTATAACCAAAGGAGGCTATAACCTTCCAAAGAGTCAAGGTCATGAACATCAAAGGAAGGCCGAGGAGAAAGCCCCAGGTTGACAGAGGCGGACACAGCCACAGGCAGCCCAGGGTCCTGAGGCTGCTCTATGCTGTGAAGGGCATTTGCTGGGACAACTGTGGAGAAGTGGACGGGTCACGGATTGCTACTGTTGGCTGGTTGGAGACAGCACTGCTGTGGTTACAGAGGAGAACGCCCTTGTTTGCAGGAAACGCACTGATGCCCCATACTTACCCTCAAATGGTTCAAGAAAAAGTTACCTGTGCTGTACTTACAACTCTTCCAACGACTGAGATATTTTCAAATTTTTTTAGAAAATAAAATCTATCCCCCAAAAAAGAAAAGACGCCCTTGTCTTCCTTACAACCAGCATTCTCTCCTCTGCTCCCAGCAGCCCTGTGTTTTGGACCTCGGCTACACCAGCCAAGCCCCTTCTGCTGGCACCGGGGGCCCTTTGGGCGTTTCCATGTCGCTTTTCTGTCACCAAGCACCTCATCAACATCCACTGGGGTCCTTGCATGACCAGAAGGCTCATGAGATCGGGGACAGCCCCGGCCTGTTCTCCTCCCTCCCCTTGCAGGCACAAAGCCTGTGTGGCACACAGCAGGGTTTTATTATTATTACATTTATTTATTTTATTTATTATTATTTACTTATTTATTATTTCTCGAATGAAGGCACAAGGTTCTCAGGGACCCACAGAGGAGGAAGCCCAGCCGTGGCCCTGCCTTGGAGGGGCTCAGACCTGGAAGGGGGGCAGCCACACAAAGGTGCTCCAGACACACTCGGTCTCTCGTTAGGATCATCCTTCACACTCTCCAGCTGTCCAGCTGCTGAGTTTCGCAGAACGAGCAGCAAGGGTACCATGTAATGAAACAAAGAGTGGAGAGGATGAGGTCAGAGAGACACCTGGAACAGTGGAGGAGTGAGATCGAGGTTCAAAGCGTGTGAAGGACAGGGTGGGGAGAGGGTGAAATCCAAGGAGGCTGCCAAGGGGAGGGAGCCCCTACACCAGCTCCTACAGGAAGAACCAGGCTAGAAGGAGAGACGGTCTTCCAGCAAGGGCACAGCTCATGATGGCACACATCAAAAAGGCCCGGAGGGGGGATGCCAAAACCATCGCCAGGCTGGTGTGTCCGGGAAGAGGCAGGGAGCACAGGGAGTTGAGGTGGAGGTGGGGGACAGACTCTGGCAGGCCCAGGGCCAAGCCTTTGCATGGTGTCCCAGCAATGGCTGCCTGATCTGTTTTATGGGGAGGAGGCCACCAGGGCGATGTGGGCAAGTCAGAGGCTGGGCGGCGGGTGGTACCTTAAGGGTGCAAACTGCAGATGCTGGCACAGGCAACCTCGGGACCTCCCAACCGAAGCTGCTCCAGACATACTCGATCTCTTGTTAGGGTCAGCAGATTGTGGCCATACCCAATTAGTTTAATTAAACCCATGGGGCTTCCAGGCACTTTGGATAAAAAACAAAATAAAATAAAGTAGATCCTGCCAGCTTCAGAAGAAATGACCAGGTGGGCAACTGGGATCTCTGTGACCACCTCCTAGCACCCGGCTCTGCACACAGAAGGTGCTGCATAAATGCACATTGCTATGATGCTCCATTAGGGCAAATAACCCAGCCTAGATTAAACTCAGAGTGGGAGGGGTGCCCCAAGTCCTCTGAAAATAGGATGTCACCATGAGAAGCCAGGGGAAATTCTGGAAGGAGGAAACATCATAGAGGCCTCCGGGCTAGACGGCCCCATATGCCATGACTGGCAGGGAGGTGGGCGACTCCCCACGGTGTGCCCTCGAGGGGCCCTGCAACTCACCAGCCGGGGATCACAGGCACCCACCCCCCACCCCAGCCACCCCATGAAAACAGACACACACCGTGATAACCCAAAACCCAAGAATGAGGCCAGGGACATCTCTCAGAAAGTCCACAAGACAGTAAGCCAGCTTAGGAAGGCCTGCAGTCATCATTTATTTAAACAGTCCTGGGAGGGAGACTGCAATCCCTATGTTAGTTTTCCCACTTACTGCTCTGGGCAGGAGTGGTGGGGTGATGGGGAGTCACTCAAGCTCTCCGAACCTCGATGGCCTCACCTATTAAACACAGGCAGCAACTCCCACCTAGGGTTGTGCTTAGGCCACAGCAGGGCAGATAAGAAAGGGCAGATGTGATTTTTCTATGACCCAACCACCAAGGGTGGAGATGACCTCTTCCCTCTCCCATCCCCACCCCTTAAGAAATGTGAGTTTCAGCCGGGCGCGGGGGCTCATGCCTGTAATCCCAGAACTTTGGGAGGCTGAGGCAAGCAGATCACAAGGTCAGGAGTTCGAGACCAGCCTGGCCAACATAATGAAACCCCCGTCTCTACTAAAAATACAAAAGAGCTGGGTGTGGGTGGGGCACCATGGCTCACGCCTGTAATCCCAACACTTTGGGAGGCCAAGGCGGGCAGATCACGAGGTCAGCAGTTCAAGATCAGCCTGGCCAACATAGTGAAACACAGTCTCTACTAAAAATACAAAAAATAGCTGGGCGTGGGCAGGCACGCCTGTAATCCCAACACTTATGAAGGCCTAGGCGGGTGGATCACGAGGTCAGGAGTTCGAGCCCAGCCTGGTCAACATGGTGAAACTCCGTCTCTACTAAAAATATAGGCTGGGTGCAGTGGCTCAGGCCTGTAATCCCAACACTTTGGGAGGCCGAGGTGGGTGGATCACCTGAGGTCAGGAGTTCAAGACCAGCCTGACCAACATAGAGAAACCCCGTCTCTACTAAAAATACAAAATTAGCCGGGCATGCAGCTACTTGGGAGGCTGATTCAGGAGAATCACTTGAACCCGGGAGGCGGAGGTTGTAGTGAGCTGAGATAGCGCCATTGCACTCCAGCCTGGGCAACAAAAAAAAATAGCTGGGCGTGGTGGAGGGTGCCTGTAGTCCCAGCTACTCAGGAAACTGAGGCAGCAGAATCACTTGAACCCAGGAGGTGGAGGTTGCAGTGAGCTGAGATTGCGCCACCGCACTCCAGCCTGGGTGACAGAGCAAGACTCCATATCCAAAAAGAAAAAAAAAAAGTGAGTTTCCCAGATAACAAATACCAGCCATACAGAGAAACGAAGTCCCTCTCCCAACCCCTGTGTGCAGCCAGATGCAGTAAAGTGGTTTCTCCACGTGTGAATGTACAGACGGGGCTGTCATAGCCAACATGAGGGTTAAGACAGCACCTGCAGCTGTCCCTGTGCAGGCAACAGTCGTACAAAGGTGGCCCACCCTCCACGGGACAGAGGAGTGGATGCCAAGATCAGCCTCAGCTACCCAGGGCAATACGTGCCAGTGTCCAGGTGATGGACATTTCCTGGGCACTGTGCTAAGGATGTGCCTTCTGTGCCTGCCCTCAGCAAATCCTCACAGCATGGCTAAGAGGGAACTGCTATGACTATTCTCATGACAGAGATGGGGAAACTGAGGCTCTGGAGGTCGTTGCCTACCTGGGAGGGGATAGTGACAGGATTCAACCAGAGCGGAGAGCCACACAAACACACACCCATCTGGTCCTCCTACCATCCAGGCCCCTACACACCCTCCACCAGTCCGGCAGCAGGGCCCCTAAACACCCCCCTACCGGCCCAGCAGCGGGACCCCTAGACACCCGTCCACCCACCCAGCAGCAGGGCTCAAGAGGCCTGTGTCAGGGTTCGTATTGCTGCCTGGCCAACGGCTCCAGAGACCCCAGGAAGTCTCTGGCTTGAACTTCCAGTGCAGGGGCTGAGCCAAGCCACCTGCCACAGCCACGGACCCCTCCTCTTCCCATCTTCCCAAACCACAGCTGGGGAAGGGCAGCCCCCGGACCCAGCGACTCCACCGGGCAAGGTTGGGCTCCTCCCAAGCCTCCTCTGTGCGGACCCAGCTGCCCTGCCTCTGCCCTGAGCCCCAGCCTGCAAGCAGCAGGGAATCCTGCCCCAGCAAGTCAGCCTGGGCAGCCCCTGGAACTCACATCAAAGGCGGCCGCCTTGGTTCGAGGCCCAGCCCTGCCCCCCCACAGCTACCCTTCTCCTCAGTTTCTCCAGCCATAAAATGGAATCCAGACTTCTCAGCCTCCGTGGGGCTCTGAGAACAGATCTGGAGAAGCCCTCTGCAGCGGTGACCGCCACCCCCGCCACCTGCACCTGACCACTGACATCCTGCGGGAAGAGGGGCTGGCTCCCAGGGAGGCCCCTGAGGGCTCCTGCTAAGCCGGTCCAGGCAGTGCTGGGTAATCACTATCCAGTGGGAAGGCGGCCCCTTCCCCTCAGGGCTTGCCTTTGTCAGCGCCCCCCAACCCAGCAGAGAAGGGCCCGGTCTCCTAGGAAACGCAGTCACCGCCAAAGGGCAGAGGCCTCGCAGCCCAGCCTGGAATCGTTGGTGACTCACTCTCCTTTCCAGGAACCACGTCCTAAGTCCCACTGGTGAATGGTCCCTCTCCACATGGAGTTGCCACTGCGCGCGGTGAGGGGCTGCTGAGCTGGCTGGAAGGTCGCGCCTCGTCGGTGCTGGCTGGACCCGGCTGGCACCCCCTCTGCTTCCCCCGACCTCTTCTAAGCTGCTCCTGGCAAGGATTCAGCGACCCCCCGAGAACACGACGGAAGCCTCGATTCTCTCAAGTCTTAGCC
This sequence comes from Hylobates moloch, assembly GCF_009828535.3. Classification (NCBI taxonomy): domain Eukaryota; kingdom Metazoa; phylum Chordata; class Mammalia; order Primates; family Hylobatidae; genus Hylobates; species Hylobates moloch. The sequence continues at coordinate 106,192,646 of NW_026652285.1, forward strand.
AAGTTCCCTTTAAGAGGCCAAAAAAGCAGCTCCGTTCGGCGGGGCAGGCATTTTCCTGCCTGGCCCTGCGGACACACGCGTGCCTCCGCCGCGACAAAGGCCACACTCAGCGCCCGAAGGAGGGGTGGGGGTGTTGGGAAAGCGATGGGGGCCAGGACTGGCGCCAAGTGGCCCTGGGGATCCTCGAGGCGGCTCGACCCGGGCCCGGGTCCGGGAAGAGGTGGAGGCCGGCGAGGGGGCGGTGCCCGGGGCGAACCCAGCTCCCTCTGGCCCCGAGGGCTCCCGCCCCGCGCCCCTCCCGGGCCCTCCAGCCGCACCCCGGGCCGGCGCAGCGACCGCGCCCGCTCTTCCACCGACGTCTGGCCAGGAGCCGCGAGGCCCGAGGATGCGACCCACGACGCGCACACCCGGCTCGGCAGGCTCCCTGGGGAATGAGGGGCCACTCGCAGGGCCCCGCAGAGCGAGCGCAGCGCCGGAGCCTCCCCCATCCCAGGCCGCGCAGACGGCGGAACCGGCGCACCAGAGCAGTGCCCGCGGGCGGCAGCGGCGCCGCGACCCAGGCTGGGGGGACTTTGGCCAACTTCGCGCCTCCTGAGGTCGCGTCTCGGAGGCCCGGGGCGCACCCTCCCAGCCGCCCGCCCGCGTCCCGGGGCCCGGCCGCCCCAGCCAGGGCGCTTGGGCCGCCGCCGCTGCGACCTCCGCGTTCAGTCCGCGCGTCAGGCAGCGCGAACGCCGCAGCCCCGGGGCCCTCCCGCCGCGCCGGGCGCTCACCTGGGACATCTGCGGCCGGAAGTTGATGTCCTTGAGGTCGATGGAGCCGGGGGAGAGGTTGTGCAGCAGCTGGCACAGAAGGACCCCGTCGCGCAGCGCCTGCGCCAGGTCGAAGACCACGGCCGAGGGCCACACCACCCGGTGGTTGGGCGGCAGGACCTTGCAGTCGATGAGCCAGCGGCCGCACTGCCGCCACTGCTCCATGGCGCCCGCGGGCCCGACCGGCTCAGGGCAGTGCTCGAGCCAAAGTGCAGCGGCCGCGGGGCATCCCGCCCGCGCGCGCGGGGCTCAGGGCCGGGGCGGGGCTTCGCGCGGGCTGCCCCAGGTCCCCCGCTGCGCCGCCGCGCGTCCCCTCCTCTTCCTCCTCGGGCTCCTCTCGGGCCGCCGCTCCCGCCCACGTGCGGCCGCGGGGCGGGCAACGGGCAGCGCGCCGGATCTCCCCGCTTCACACACGCAAGTGCCTGCGGGCCCCGGGCCGGTCTCCACGCAGCCAGTCGCCGCAGCGCTCCCCAATCCGCGCCGCCGGGCGCCGCATTCTGCGCTCGGGGCGCCCCGCGGCCGCCGCCGCTCCTACCCCGCCCGAGACAAAGGCCCGGCGGGGTCGCTCGCTCCGCGCGTCCCGGGCCTGGGCCGCCCGCTTCGCCGCCGCTTTGTTCGCCCCGCCCGCAATCCCCACGCCCGGCGCTGCGACTCGACGACTCCGCGGCTCGGCGGCTTCGGGGCGCTGGGGGCGCAGGGGGCGCGGCCACGGCCGGGCGGGGCAGGGGCGGGGCCGGAGCACTCGCCTGGCACCTCCCCGCGTTCCAAGCGCCGCCCCCGCCCCCCCACTTCCTGCCCCGCTACCGCCCGCGAAAGTTGCGGTGGGCGGGGGTTGCGGCGCAGGCCTAGGTCCAGCCGGCTTTCTCCAAGGGCGCTCGGACTTTGGGGAGCCCTTCTCCGTGGGGGAGCGACCTCGCTCGTGGAGTGATGGCCGGGCGTCCCCCCGGTGCCTTTGGTCCTCCGTGGAGGTCAGGAGGTGGTCCCTGTCGCGCTGGGCGCCCTCGCATGGCCGTTCGGAAACGACAGACTCGGGAGGGGGCACCGGGCTGGGCCGAAGCTTCCTGAGCCCCCTTGGCCCATCAAGCCGCCCCAGCGGGATACCCGAGGCTGAGGCTGAAAGCACACGGGCCCAGGACTCCCAGAACCCTCTTCCTGTCCTCCGCCCTGGCCGGGGGCCCACAGGAAGACCCCCGACCCTGCATAAAGGCCAGGATTCCCCAGCTTTTGGCCAGAGTCCTGGCCACTCGCAGCTGCCCAGCGGGCAGTTCCTGGCGTCCAGGGCGGAATGCGTGACAAGAGTGAGGGCAGGAAGGTGCTCTCCGGCCCAGGGTCGCAGCCGGCCCCGATGCTGATCCGCCCTGATCTCCCTTCTAGGCCACACCCTGGGTGGTGGGGGCGCGGTCTGTCCAGCTGGCAAAGTGTGACGGTAGGAGGGGCTTCAAGAACAAACAGATTCTGCAACTGAAATTATATGGATCCTGGCTCAGCTGCCGGGAACCGCGGGTTTTCACTGCTGATTCACTGGGGGACACCGGGCAAGTCCAAGCCCTTCTCTGAGACTGGCTCAGCCCCAGAGGCTGGGGTGCGGTTTCTGAGGGCTCCCACCCTGGACTCCGGTGGAATCCTGGGCCTGTATGAGCTGGGGCAGCACTGGGCAGCCCCCGGGCCCCTTACCCCTTGGCTTCCCTGTGCAGGGGCCGGAACAGGGGGATGCGAGCCCAGAGAGGGTCCCCTGGGCCCAGGACCTCCGATGGGGGTCCTGTCCTGGAAACTGGCCTCTGCAGAGAGTGAGACTCACCCCTTCTCCACTTGAGGTGGAAGCAGGGGGTTCCAGCTTAGGGTCTGGCCCGTAGAGAGAGGTCAGGAAGGAGCTGGCCCCTGCAGCAGTAAACTCAGGCCAGGTGGCTGGTGAGCTGGGGCTCCTGTCTCTTGCCCTTCCCCGAGGAAGCAGCAGTGGGCACCTTGAGGGCAAGGAGGAGAGCCTTCCTCACCGAAGCAAGATGGGGCAGCAAGTGGACCCATCAGCATCTCCCTAAGAAATCAGAAAGCCAGGAGTGAAACCTGAGCGGGGCCCTCCAGCCCCATCTGAGAGCCTGCACTGATCCCTCCTCGTGCAAAGCCTCATCCCCTCGTTTCTAGAGTGGGGAGACCCGGCTCCCACCGGACTTGCTTGTGAAGAATGGACGGATAAATTACCCAGAGCCTTCCCACTGTGCTGGGACAGAAAGGGCTCAGAGAGGAAGAGCTACCCACTCTCCCAACCCCTCGCCCGGAGCACGGCGCATTGATGCACTAAAGGTCTCTTTCCCCAGGTGGCTCCCTCAGCAAGAAGGGGGCCTCTGTCTTCACTGTCCTGGGCCTGCCTGCTCTGGCCAAGAGGACCGGCCCGGTCTGGGACCCAGGCAGCCGCCCGCCAACAATGCCGTGGGTACCTGCTGCCCCCTGGTGGTGCTGTCGCCACGGGGCACCTGGCTGCACCCAGGAGGGGCTGCACAGAAAATCTGGGGTTGACCCTTGAGAAGACCCAAGTCAGGAGACACAGACTTCACCACAGTGGCCCTGAGCCACTCAGGCCTCCCTGGTTCCCAGGTCCTGATCTGCATAGGACATTCACCGGCCCTGTGCACCTCCCAGAATCCTTGGAGGCTCTGAAGGCAGGATGGATGTGAATCAATGAATAAAAGTTTGGTGGGGCCAGGTACAGCAGCTCATGCCTGTAGTCCCAGCACTTTGGGAGGCTCAGGCAGGCAGATGGCTTGAGTCCAGGAGTTCAAGACCAGCCTGGGCAACACAGTGGGTCCCTGTCTCAAAAATAAAATAAAAGGTAAAGGAAATGGGGCAGGAGCTCCCTTTGTAACCTTTAGTGTGAGTGTAATTAGTAGGTCGAGATTGTGTGGACTCAAGGCACATGCCGGGAAGACTATAATAGAGGGGACGCTGTTCCAGAAAATCCTACCACCATCCACGTCCACTTGGACTCAGGGCTGTCCGCCAGGACTGCCTGCTGCACACCTCCAGGGGGCGAGAGTCCCATCACACCTTGGAGATGGGCTCCAGGGGGAGCTGCTTACACAGACTGCCAGTGAGCAGCTGCCAGTCCAGCTGAGTAGATTAAACCAGGGAGCGAGAAGTGCCAGCATGGGCCACATACCCCAAGTATGGGGGAGGGTCACAGGCGGTGGAGGAGGGCACGAGGCAGGGCACACCCGGGGAGGGGGCGGCAAGGCTTCCAGGAGAAACTGAGGTTTGAGTTGACAACCAGAGATTCATCACGGTTGCGGTGACTAGGAGAGGGTGACATGGAGGATGGAGGGACAGACATGGGAGAACTACTTCTGCCTGGAGTGGGGCTTGGGCAGGAGTTGATTTTTAAACCACAAAGGAATTCAGCGTTGCCATGATCTCAGGCATTGAACAATAAACCACAGTGTCCTGAGCGCCTGTCTCATTCTGCCCGGCAGCCATGCGGGCAGCGAGTCCCAGCAGTCCACCTTCCTGTTCTGTCCAGCATCTGCCCCCTCCTGGCCCACCCCCACCAAGCCCCAGGCCCCCTCTCCTTGGACCCGCTTCCACTCTTCCACCTGTCCTCCGCAGCCAGCAAGGACCCAGTCAGCCCTCAGTAACACCCTGTCTCTCTTCTGCACGGATGGGCACCCTCTGGGCTCCCCGCTCACTGCAGGTGAAATCTAGCAAATCACTGTAACTGTGATTTTTAAATCCAATATATTCTTTCACGGAAGCCACAGATGGGTTAAACTGATCCAAAGACAGCTTATAAAGGCAATGTAGTCGGAGGCTGGATGTGGTGGCTCATGCCTGTAATCCCAGCACTTTGGGAGGCTGAGGCGGGTGGATCCCTTGAGTCCAGGAGTTCAAGACCAGCCGGGGCAACATGGTGAAACGCTGTCTCCACCAAAATACAAAAATTAGCCTGGCATGGTGGTGCACGCCTATAGTTCCAGCTACCTGGGAGGCTGAGGTGGGAGGATCACTTGAGACCAGGGGGCAGAGGTTGCATCGAGTCGAGATCGTACCACTGCACTCCAGCCTGGGTGACAAAGTGAGACCCCATTTCAAAAAAGTAAAAAATAAATAAAAGGCCATATAATCTTATCTATTGACTTGTGGCATATTTTAACACTATCGCTACGTGAATTAACATTACACTACATAAGATTGCAGTTACATCGCACATTGTCACTTTCAAGTTGTTATATTTTAACGGCATTCATAGTTGCAGTAGCCAATCCTGTGTCTTGAGTCCGAGTGGCTGGCGTAGGTGATGGTCACCTCCTTTAAACCACAAGCCACTCCGTCACTTCTAGTCACTGTTATTGTACTGAGTGGTCCAACAGAAAAACCAGCTCACCAAGCACATTGGTGAGCTGCCCAAGGTCACCCAGCAACACAGGAAAAAGCCAAGTCCAAACACCAGGCCTTATTGATACCTGTGGGCACCCCCAAATAGAGGCTGCTGCTGAAAGGGCTTTCCACGCCTAGAACTTTCTGCTTTCCCTTAATGCACTGATGTGGGTGGGGAGGTGACGAGGGAGGGAAAATGATCTGATGTCCAGAACACGTGGATACTGAGTCAGCAACAGAGTGCAGTGCCTAGAACCCACAGGCACACACCCCCGCCCCCCGCACTGTGGTACCGAAATGAGCCCTTAGTACAGGCAGGAGTAGTAAGGCTGAGAAACGGGAGCTGAAGGGTCTGTATCTGACTTAAAGGAGGGAAGGGCAACTGGAAGTATCTCCACACATCCTGGAGGTCCTGGAAGCCTGGTGACTCTTAGATCCTCGGGGTCCCAGAGAGGAGACCTTTGGAGGAAGGAGTGGGTAGACAGGTGGCTGCCCTTATGTGGGCAGCATGGCTGGGCTTCCCCTCTGGCTTCTCTGCCCAGACAGTCACTCACGCCACGAGTGATGCTCCGCCTACCACTCAGCACGTCCTTCCTGCACCCAGGCCCTGAGCCAGGACCACCCACACCCTAGGAGGAGAGGACTGTCATCGTACTGTGCTACAGATGAGGTTGGCTCACATAGCTTGAGTGACTTGGCCAAGGTTATGCAACTGGTAGAGTTCACATTCGAACTCAGGTGCACCTTCTCCCATGCCTCCAGCTGAGAGGTTTGCTTTTGTTTTCTGCTGATAAATAATGATTTCAAGGGCACTGGCACAAGACAATCTGAGTCCACGACCGGCCCAGCGCCCCACTCCTGGGTTTCTGCAGAGCTGCCCTCATCAAATTGGTGTCCTCATTCGCTGGGCAGCCCCAACGTCTGGTTTCTGAACAGGAATACATGTGTCCCTTAGCGTGTTACATGCCACAGTGGAAGGGCTTAAGAGTTTACCTCTGGCCGGGCGTGGTGGCTCACGCTTGTAATCCCAGCACTTTGGGAGGCCGAGGCGGGCGGATCACGAGGTCAGGAGATCGAGACCACGGTGAAACCCCGTCTCTACTAAAAATACAAAAAAAAATCAGCCGGGCGTGGTGGCGGGCGCCTGTAGTCCCAGCTATTCGGAGAGGCTGAGGCAGGAGAATGGCGTGAACCCGGGAGGCGGAGCTTGCAGTGAGCCGAGATCGTGCCACTGCACTCCAGCCTGGGTGTCAGAGCCAGACTCCGTCTCAAAAAAAAAAAAAAAAAAAAAAGAGTTTACCTCTTATTCAAGACTGTTTCTTTCCATACAGGCCCTCCCAGAGAACCTCCATACAGCCAGCCTGGGCACTTTCTCAGTCCAGTTTTCCCCAACAAAACACCAAGACCTGCTGCAAGGTCTCAGTACTTTTCATCAAAAGGTCCAAGGCTCAGGGGACCCTCATTCCACAGCCAGCATCCCAGGGATAGACTGAAGCTTCTTCAAAGGAGCTCCACCCAAGGCTGGAGTCTGTCCATCATCCCTCCACCTGCCCCTCCATCCATCCCTCCTATATCTTGCTACCCACTCTTCCATACATCCATCTCTCAACCCATCCTTCCATCCATGCCACATTCCTCCACTCATCCCTCCATCCATCCCTCCTTCCATCACCCACCCCTCCATCCATCCCACATCCCTCCACCCATCCCTCCCTCCATCCATCCATCCCTCCATCCATCCCACATTCCTCCACCCATCCCTCCACCCATATCTATCCCTCCATCCATCCTTCCATTCATTCTTCCACCCATCCCTCCTATATCCCTCCATCCTTCTCCCATCCCTCAACCCATCCCTTCACCCATTACTCTCCCATCCATCCCTCAACCCACCCCCCATTCATCCCTCCCTCCATCTATCCCTCCACCCATTCTTCCACCCATCCATTCCTCCACCCATCTCTCCATCCATCCACCTATCCCTCCATCCATCCACCCATCCATCTCTCTATTCATCTCTCCACCTATTAAATTCATCTCTCCACCCCTCCCCCACCCATCCCTCCATTCATCCCTGTATTCATCCCTCTGTGTATCCCTCTCACATCCCTCCACCCATCCTTCCATCCTCCACATAGAAAATACTGACTGAGCACTGGCTTTGTTCATGAGGAAGGGCAAGTGAATGTTTTGACTCTTCCCAACATGACGGGATAAAGGAATTATTCTCATGTCCAAACCACATGAACACACACATTGTGCAAATTCCATTTGTAGCTACATCATGCAAATTCAGCTGTCACAATTTCCTGGGAAATTATAGGTGTGGAAAAAGACCATCGGGCCCACCATGGAGTCCGAGGATGCCTGACTGAATTACTGGGTGGGGGCTTTTACATTTTGTTTGAAAGAGCAAAATATAGATTTTTTACTTCTTGTTCAACTTTCAAAATTAAATCAAATGCCATAAATCCATGGATCGTACCCCGAACTGAAATCTCTGAAATCTTACTGCCAAGTGGCCATTGTTTGGACACCTTCTAGTGACTATTTAGGAGACCAGGGCAGTTTTCTGTGAGCACTGCCTTGAGTCTTTGAGCTCATGAGTTCAGGGGCACCTAATCAAGGCTTTAAGGAAGGGGAAAACAGTCTTCCCTCCGTGAACGTGAACGGACTTCATGCACATGTAGGCTGGAGGCTGGGCAGCGTGTGGAGGTGGACTTGGGATCTCTGCAGGAGCCCTCTCACCACAGCCCAGCAGGCCAACCCAATGCAGGAGAGGGAGGCGAGGCCCAGACCAGCTAGGAGGATGAGCCAAGCCCCACATGGCCAGCTGTGAGTTATGGGAATGGGTTATGAGTTATGCGATGCAAGGGGGAGGCTGGGGAGCCTCCTGAATGTGTTCTTTGGCAGGCTCAGCCTGCCGAACTCTGGAAGCTTTGGCTCTTATTGAAAGGGAGGCAGCACACCCTGCTGTTAGGAAGACACGGTCAAGGGACACCGGGCTCTAAGCCTATCCACGCCCTTAATGGTGTTCAATGCCACCCTGTCCTGGGCCCCTCCAGCTGTCCTCTAGCCACAGCACCTCCTGAGGGGCAGTAAGGGCACTGTCAAGGAGACATGCCCACCCCTACCCTGCTAGACAGCATCCCTGTCAGACCACAGGTCACGTACTCCAACTCTGGGACATTTCTGCCACCCCCAAAAGAGACCCCGTATCCCTTAGCTGCCCTCCTCAACCCTGCCCACCCTCAGCCATGGCAACCACTAAGCTGCTTCCTGTCTCTATGGATTTGCCCATTCAGGACACTTCATCTAAATGAAATCAGCCAACGTGTGGCCTTTTGTGCCTGGCTTCTTCCCTCCAGCACGATGCCAAGTTCCATTCACCATGAACGTGCACCAGGAAGGACTTCATCCCTTTTTATGGCTGACAAATAATTAATAGGAAGTGGAATCAACTTTAGTAATACACTGTACTTGATCCAGTATATTTGCAATGTTATCATTTCAATATGTAATCAATGTGCAAATCTATTAGAGAGACATTTGCCATTCTTTTTTCTCACCAAGTTTCAAAATCCAGCATGGGGTTTGCACTGATAGCATATTTCAGTTTGAACCCTAAATTTTCATCAGACACATTTGATACGTGTTTAGGTTTCACAGAATTCACAGTTGAACAAGTAGATTTGCATACCCAAATTGTTTCACATAAACTTAGAAGTTTGCCAAAAAAGAAATTGAGTATCAATTTTTATTTTTATTTTTATTTTTTATTTTTATTTTTTTTGAGATGGAGTCTCGCTCTGTCACCCAGGCTGGAGTGCAGTGGCGCGATCTCGGCTCACTACAAGCTCCGCCTCCCGGGATCACGCCATTCTCCTGCCTCAGCCTCTCCGAGTAGCTGGGACTACAGGCGCCCGCCACCACGCCTGGCTAATTTTTTTGTATTTTTAGTAGAGACGGGGTTTCACCGTGGTCTCGATCTCCTGACCTTGTGATCCGCCCGCCTCGGCCTCCCAAAGTGCTGGGATTACAAGCGTGAGCCACCGCGCCCGGCTCAATTTTTAAATTAAATAAAATTAGAGGCCGGGCATAGTGGCTCACGCCTGTAATCTCAACACTTTGGGAGGCCGAGGCAGGAGGACTGCTTGAGGCCAGGAGTTTGAGACCAGTATGGGCAACACAGTGAGACCCCATCTCTACAATATTTTTTTTAATTAGCCAAGCATGGTGGCACACACCTGTGGTACCAGCTACTCCGGAGGCTGAGGTGGGAGGATCGCTTGAGCCCAGGAGGTCCAGGCTGCAGCAAGCAATGTTTGCACCACTGCACTTTCACCTGGGAGACAGAGCAAGGCCCTGTCTCAAAAAACAAAAATAAATTAGATAAAGGTTCAGTTCCTCAGTCAGACAAGCCTCATGTCAAGAGCTCAGAAGCCACACATGCCTGGTGGCCACTGATATCTTGAACTTGGGCTTGGGTCTGCCTGCCTGAAGCCTGGTTCTGCCTCACCAGCATGACCTTCTGTCTCCTCTCCCATGAGCGGCCATATTGCGATCTGCCCACCCGTGGCCATGGGGGTTCTGGGAGAGCGGGGATGTAAACAGTTCCGCACTGAGGCTGACCCCCCATATCAATACAAGAATGCAAGGATCGCTACTAAAGAGACCCTTCTCCTCCATCAGCTCAGAACTGAGCCAGCTTTGCCTGTCCCTGGGAGACTCAACAATAGCAGGCCTTGGAGGCTGCTCAGATGTACACACATACGTGTACGCATGCATGTGCGTATGCTGGGAACTGGGGAGAGAGTGTGGGTGATACTGCCCCAAGGGTTGGCCAAGCCTTTCTGGGCTCTTTTCTCCATATGACCCCCATCCCCACCTGCAGGAAGAATGACCCCTTTAAATCTGATCACGCCCCCTGCTGCTCAAAGCCCACCTTTGTGTCTACATAAAACCTTACACACCTGTATTTATAGCAGCATTGTTCAAAACAGCCAAAATGCTGAAACAACCCAAAAGTCCAACAAAACAAAACACGGGGCTGAGTGCAGTGGCTCACACCTGTAATTCCAACGCTTTGGGAGGCTGAGGCAGGTGGATCACCTGAGGTCAGGAGTTCGAGACCAGCCTGGCCAGCATGGTAAAACTCCATCTTGGCCAGGTGCGGTGGCTCACGCCTGTAATCCTAGCACTTTGGGAGGCCAAGGCGGGTGGATCACCAGGTCAGGAGATTGAGACCATCCTAGCTAGCATGGTGAAACCCCATCTCTACTAAAAATACAAAAAATTAGCCGGGTGTGGTGGCGGGCGCCTGTAGTCCCAGCTACTCGGGAGGCTGAGGCAGGAGAATGGCGTGAACCCGGGAGGTGGAGCTTGCAGTGAGTGGAGATTGCACCACTGCACTCCAGCCTGGGTGACAGAGCAAGACTCCACCTCAATAAAAAAAAAAAAAAATCTCTACTAAAAATACACACACACAAAAACCAATAATAACTAGCTAGGTGTGGTGGCGGGCACCTGTAATCCCAGCTACTTGGGAGGCTGAGGCAGAGAATTGCTTGAACCTGGGAGGCGGAGGTTGCAGTGAGCTGAGATCGTGCCATTGCACTCCAGCCTGGGCAACAAGAGCGAAAACAAAAACAAAAAACATGGATAAACATATGGTGGAATATTACTCAGCCTTAAAAAGGAATGAAGTTTTCTGATCCATGCTACAACATGGATGCAGCTCAAAATTTTATGTTCAGTGAAAGAAGCCAGACACAAAGGCTACACGTTGTATGATTCCATTTCTATGAAATGTCCAGAACAGGCAAATCCAGAGAAACAGAAAATAGATTGCGAGGTGCCAGGAGGTGGGGAGGGGGAGTGACTGCTCGTGGGTACAGGGGTTTGGGGAGTGATGAAAATGTTATGAAACTGATGGTGGCGATGGCTGCGCAACTCTGTGAATACATTAAGAACCACTGAATTGTCCACTGAATTGTGGGTGGATTGTACAGTATGCAACTTATATTTCAATAAAGCTGTTTGTTATATTTCAAAACAAAACAATCTTGGGTCCCCCTGCCCTCTGAGCACATCCAGCCTCCTGAGCATGATTCTCAAGGCCCTCTGCACCCCTCACAGCCCTCTGTCTAATTTATGTCACTCTCCAGACCCACCCCAAATCCTACAATACTCATGCTCTTGAAATTCTCTCCACACCAAGCTGTGTCTGGCTTTGTCCAGCAGTGGGCCCATGGGAGGTTGGTCCCCCAGGAAATGTGTATGTCTCCTAAAACCCAGCTCAGCCATCACTTCCTTCAGGGACCATCTCCTGGCCTCCCCAGTGCCCTCTGTACCTTGCTTAGAGGTCCTGCAATGTCTACCTGGGTGTGGGGTGGCCTCCTGTGGGCTTGGCCTGTGGGCTTACCTCCTTTGTGCCCTCCTAGCACCCAGAACAGGGTCTTGTATGTTTCTGGGCAACAGAGGCTGCCACCGTGGCCTCTTGCCTCCTGGGGAGGTCTCAGGGGTCCCAGAGGGTGCTGTGTTCTTTCTGAGCACAACTGATGAGAGTTACACACCAGCATGAGTTCATTCTCCTATCCACCCACCCACCCATCCACCCACTCACCCATCCACCCACCCACCCATCCACCCACCCACCCATCCACCCACCCACCCATCCACCCATCCACCCATCC